>NW_008338996.1:8655465-8656254 GCF_000622305.1 Nannospalax galili | reverse complement strand
TTCCCTGCATTTTGGAAAGTGTGAGCAAATGCTCCTCCATCTACTCATCTGCTTCTCATTTATCTCCCTTATAAGGACTAGCCTGTATTTAAGGCACAAAGGTTTTATTTTAAATATGTTTTTATTGAATCTTTGTGTATTTTATACAGAATATCTCAAAGAATCTTAATCATCTTTATACCCCTGCCTCCACTGGATGCTCCTACAGCCCTACCACTGGAACCCAGACGCTCTGTCATTTGAATTAAGGCCCGATGTGTCAAGTCATTGTCCCCAGATGTTCCCCTATGCAAGTCCGTCCTTTGAGGTCTAGTCAGCCTATTTAGTCTCTTGTTTTAGGAAGATCAGCTCTTCCTCACCCAGCAGTAATTAGCTGCCAATGTTTCCTCAGCTAAGATTGGGGTCTGCTGATCATTTCCCCAATTCTATGCTGGGTTTTTGTCTGTTAAGGCACAACCGTTTTAAAATTTTAGAATGATGATCGCTACATTAAATTGAAGTGAGTTTCAAGATCAAACCAGCCAAAATTTCAACATGGTTCGAAGGATGGGTTTGGTAGGCCGTACCTTTAACTGAGAAGCTATTGGTTGTTGATAGCTGCTGTGGAGGGAGAGTCATTTTTCTTTGGGGGTATGGGCAGGATTATTTGCATTTAGTGGGCTATTAGAAAAATAACAGAAAAGGACATAAAGTTGAGAGAGGGATGTGGTGGGGGGCACCAGGAAGAGTTGGAGGGAGAAATGGGGGTGGTTATATTTCATTATATATATATATATATGAAATTTTCAA
>NW_008338996.1:8650475-8655226 GCF_000622305.1 Nannospalax galili | reverse complement strand
ATTATTTTAATTTTTATTTTATGTGTATGAGTGTAATGCCTGCATGTATTTAAGCGCACTCATGTCATGCAATGGCTACAGAGGTTGGAAGAGGGCTTTGGAGCCCCTGGAACTGGAGTTATGGATAGTTGTTAACAGCCTGCCATGTGGGTGCTGGGAACTGAACCTGGGTCCTCTGCAAGAACAGCCAGTGCTCTTAACCTCTGAGCCATTTCTCCAGCTCCATCTCGCAACATTTTAAAGCTGAAGTGTTGGGATGAAAAGCCCAGTGAGAGGCACGCATTCCATGTTTGCTTTGTTTCTGTCTACTTTTAGTCTGCGTGTTTCTCATCACCAACTCCTTTTTCTTTTAAAATTAAGTTTGGAGAAGAAACGTCTATAGTTTCTCACCTTCTGGGCTTTGTTGATCATAGGCATGCTCCTCCGTAGCATGTTCTCTGACCTCGGTTTAGAAGTAGAGGCTGGATCAGAGGAAACTGGATTGGGGCAGGTGATAAGACCACTATGTGAAAGGCATTGAGTCTCACTGGTGTAAAGTTACCAATTTGATGCCAGTCAGCAATAGGCCTCAAGACCTTCAGTTGACAGGAAAATCATTGAGAATTATCTGTATGCCACAAAGGGGTTCTGAGAAAGTTTGTGGGGTAAAGAAACACCCTTGCAGAAGCACAAGAATGCTGGACTCTGCCACTGCCAGAGAACCCTTTGATTTTCTTCCTTTTGTTTTTTGATAGACTCTCCCTAGGCCCAGCCTACCTGGAACTCACTGTGTAGACCAGCCTGGCCTCAAACTCACAGAGATCCTCTTGCCTCTGCCTCCTGAGTGCTGGGATTAAAGGCGAGCGCCATCACACCCGGAGGCAATTTTTAACTGCGTCCAAAATGCTGGGGGAAGCTGATCATCTCTCTTTTGAAGTCTTGAACATCTGGACTTGTGGAACTCCCAGTGCCCTGGAGCTGGTTGTGTTGGCTGTGGGGAAGGAGGAGGTGAGAGCTGGTAGAGCTGAGAGTAGAGATGTAGGTGAGTTGGGTTCCCAGTGAAATTCTGGGGGTGGGGGGATCGTTTTCGTAGTGAGTAGAGTCCACCAAGGTGGTTGGGACTTAAGCCTTCTTAGTGTTTCCTTTAAGCATGGGCTTTCATAAGCAGAGGATGTATAATGGACCAGCCAGAGATGGAAGAGCTGAGAGAAGAGGTGTGGGTCAAGCCTCAGTAGGCTCCACCAGGTCAGAGGGCTGGAAGAGTTTGGTTATTAGAGAGACTTCTAAGGAATCACACTGTGAGGCCTTCAGCCATGTCTTGGGTATCCTTGTCTTAAGGGCCTCCCCTCCAGTACCCAAGCTTAAATCCACATTAAAGCTGTTTCTTAATAAGCTCCAACTTTGCCTTAAAAAAATCACACTGTGCTTCTATAAAAGATAAGATATTTATTCCTTAGAAGGAAACAGCTAGCCCTTCAAGAGACTTTGATTTAGAGAACCTGATCCTAGATAACATATCTTGACTTCAACAGACCCCTGTGGTTTTACTCACAGAAAGGAGCAGGAGTTAAGGGAAGAGTCATATGCCATACTGACTGTCAGGTGAGAATAAATGTCAATTTCCTTCTCCTTTCTCCCTATCCTAGACACAGAGGAAGATAGATGCTCTATTAGTCTCTTGCTGTGATAGAAACACCATGACCAACAGAACTTATAAAAGGAAGAGTTTATTTAGCTTATGGTTCTAAAGGGGCAAGAGTCAGTCCATCGTGGTGAGGAGGCGTGGTGGCAGAGGTGGCCGGAGGGGAAGCAGAAGTGAAGCTCTCACATCTTCAAGCAGGCACAGGAAGCAAGAGAGCAACTGGAGATCCAGTAAGGCTTAAGAACTCTCTAAGCCCGCCCCTAGTGATGTGCTTCCGCCAGCATGGCCACACCTTCTAAGAGCCCTCAAAACAGCACCACCAACTGGGAACAAAAGTCCCGAAGACTTGGAGCCTGTGGGGGCCATTTTCATTTAAACCACCGCAGATGCCTAGGGAAGAGTAATGGACCAATGAGTACAAATCCGGCTCCCTCTTTCTTCTCCATCCACTCCCACAACTGGACTGAGGGCAGGGGACAGGATAAATTCATGGGATGAAATTACAAAATGGACTAAGTATAATAAGAGGCATGGGACTATTTGAATATTTGAGGTGTCTGAGGAGTCGAATTAGAGTGTGGTGTATTAAAGGGAGGCAGTTATCAGCAGTAAGGGAAAATGAGTGACCATGAAAGCAGCACAAATTTGAAACATGGCTGCTTGTTTATGTATTGAACTGTGCATAGCAGTTCTCATAGCAGCCTGGAAGAATAAGTCTTATCATTGTCAATTCCAGGTGAAGACATGGAGAGGCATCCAAATGACTCGCTAAAGATTGCCCAGCTGTAACTTGGGTCATTCCATAACAGTGTGACAGCAACACAGACTTAACAAAACACAGAGGTAGCCAATAGGAAGGTGACATTGCTCCTGTCTTGAGAGTGGTGATCTTAAGGACAGTACTCTGGAGGAACTGACACTTGAACTGGGATTTGAATGGCAAACCTGAATTTCCCTGGAAGGGGCTGGCTGGCTTAAGGACCTTCTGAGAGAGCAGAGGGAATGCACCCAGGCATGAGGCCTAGGAAGGACAAACCATGTTCATAAAACCCCACTGTACCTTATACAGCTGGAACTTCTAATAACCATTGCTGGAGTTTCCTTCTGATAGGCAGATTCCTATTTAGACAGCAATATACAGCAGTGCTGTTTTCCTGTGCCTCACATAACCTGGGTGTTCATATAAACACACGGTTAATTGGATATTTGGAAAATATCACCTCAACACATTTTTGAATGCCAGTAAGCTTTAAAAGTTTTATTATACATTTATTGGCTGTTTTTTTTACTTTTGTCTATTTGCCTTGTGCCCATTTTCTCCTTGGAAGTTTGGCTTTTTTTTGTAGTTTATAAGAATTCTTTAATAGCAATTTTGTTAATAATTTTCTTAGTGTTTTGATTTAAAAAACTTCATTCTTGGCTTGGGAAAGTTTAAGATATTCATCTGTCAGTGTGTTTTAATTCTACAATCAGAGTTTTTAGGGAGAACTCAATTTTTAAAATAAAAAAAAGTACTTATTTTTATTTTATGTGTATGAGTGTTTTGCCTGAATGCATGTAAGTGAACCACATGTGTGCAGTGCCCACTGAGGCCAACAGAGGGCATCAGATCCCTTGGGACTGGAGTGATGAGCTGTTGTAACTGCCATGTAGGTGCTGGGAACAGAACCTGGGTCTTCAGGAAGAGAAGCCAGTGCTCTTAACTGCTGTGCCATCTTCCAGCCCTAAGAGCTCAGTTTCTACAGGTGTGAACTGTGTGGGGGGCTAGGGTGAGGGCACACATGTATGTGTGTGTGTAGGAAAGAGGTTGGGCATCTGACTTTATCACATTCCACCTTACTCTCTTGAGACAAGGTTTGTCACTGAATCTGGAGCTTACCAGGCCTTGACTAGACTGGTATCCAGCAAGGAGGGATCTTCTTGTCTCTGCCTCCAGTGCCGGGATTAGTGTATGCCAGTTTTTACAATGCTGCTGGGGATTCAAACTTGGGTCCTCATGCTTTCATACCAAGTGTTCTTATCCATTGAGCCATTTTCCCAGTCTCCATCTGCTGCTTTTAATTCTTATTTAATTCTTCTAGTGCTTTTGCTGTTTTATTTTTTTGACCAGTTAATTATTTCATATTTCTTAGTTTTGATAGATTTATAAATTAAAAGTTAAGCTTAGTAAAATGGAATTTGTTTTTCAAAGCATCGTAGTCTTTTTATTTAAAAATATTATTAATTCTTTGAGAATTTCATACAATGTATTTTGATCATATTCATCCCCTTCTCCAACTCCTCCCAGACACGCTCCGTCTGCTTTTTTGTTTTTTAGTTTGTGTGCATGCAATTGTGAATTATCTGTGATTTCTGTCCTCTCTAGGTCATCTCAAATTCTCCTCTAACCCACTCCCATCAGGCAATGGTTCTGCGAAAGATAAAAGATGAAAGATGGCCAAATATTCTTGGTTAACCTCCTATTGCAAAGTGTGGTCTGTTCTCCATCCTTACTTTCATCAGTGGAACACAGTAGACATAGGGCTCCATGAGAGACTTTCCCACAGGTATTTCTGCAGCTTTTGGATAGGGGTCATGGTCCTTCCTGGGACATTCTTTCAGAATGTTATAAGATCTCCCACACCATGTGGGGAGCTCCTTATGGGCCACTCTAGTCGATGGTCCAAGCTGAGCACCACACAGCCAACTGCCACCATCAAATTCCAGTCCTTGAGGGAGTCATGTTGGATGTTTCAGCCTGGTCATTTTCAGATGACCATGACCAGCCCAACTCCCCACCCAGCAGTACACAGAACAAGGAACCACCCTCTTGTGCCAGATAGCTTTGTCTTTGTGCTGGTTACTCTCTCTGCCTAGATTCATCTCTTTTGATCCTCTGGAATTGGTTCCTCTCTGCCCAAATCAGCACTTGATATTACAACACTTCATGGTCTGTTGCTAGCGTCTTCTACTAGAATATCATCTATATGAGACTGCAGACCTTAATTACTCTCTCTGCCTAGATTCATCTCTTTTGATCCTCTGGAATTGGTTCCTCTGCCCAAATCAGCACTTGATATTACAACACTTCATGGTCTGTTGCTAGTGTCTTCTACTAGAACATCATCTATATGAGACTGCAGACCTTATC
>NW_008338996.1:8644234-8649884 GCF_000622305.1 Nannospalax galili | reverse complement strand
CGAGGTATTTAATTGAGCAACCTTGCCTTCCATTTTCTGGGCATGTTGTGTGGGAATACCTGTCTGTTCCTTTAAATGATGGGATGGCCTTCAGCTCACATCAATTAAGGAAGCATGGGTGAGATTCTTTAGGGGTCCAGTGGTCACACCCTATGTATAATCTCATGAGATCTACTTGGTTGATTTTGGGTTCTCAGGTTACTACCATGGTGGCTTGGGATCTTGCCCACTGACCACTGCATTTTAAAAGCTGCTCACATTTCATTGTTCTGCAAGGTGCCAGGGGTTGAATCCAAGACTTGAAGTATGCCAGGCAAGTGCTCTACCACTGAATTCTACCTCTACCCCTCATGTTTCATTTAAATAAAAGGCTCTGCTATTAATGTATTGAAATCATAGCCGTGCATTGTCTTCTGTGCTCAGCAAACTGCTGAATTTGCGTTATGCTATATGTATATATAATACGTCTTGGAGAGGACCTGAGGCCCACAGTGTAATTATTGCTTCTTGAAGTTTTCAGAGCAGAGAATTTATCACCTTGCTGTATAAATGCTAACCTGGTGACAGCCATTCCACAGGAAATATGGATCTGTTAAATTAATTCAAACTGCTTTGGCTAAAAAGAATGCTATAAAGCACTTTTTTTTTTAAAGGATCTCTTACTGAATCTGGGACTCCCCGTTCATCCAGACTGATTGTCCGGCAAAGCCTCAGGGATCCTCCTGTCTTTGCCTCCCTAGTACTAGGTTATAGGTGCAAGGTGCCATGCCTGGCTTTTATATGGGTCCTGGGGATTGAACTCAGGTCCTCACATGCTGGCGTAGCATGCACTTTACTGAGTCATTTCTCTAACCCACACCATGGTTCTTTTTAAATTCTAACATCTCAGAGTTTAAGGCTATTGAATCAATAAGGTGAGGGGAAAAGGTTCTTAATCAAAAGCCACTTCATTAAGCATGTCCGAGTGAGCAATCAAGATTTCCAATCCCTTGTTAAAATAACTCAGTGAATTTCAAGAAGAGACTTTTCCTGTAATCAACAGAGAAATCCCATGAGCTTGATGTTATTTTAGGTCAATGTATTCAGTTCAGTCATCCGGTCATTATTTATTGAGTGCCTATCTTATGTCCAGCAGTGTTTCAGGTGAACTGTGCTGAGCCACTGACAGCACAGGTGGGGTCCCCAGTCTCCAGGAGCTTGCATCCTGGGAGGCTTCAGTGCAGAGAGATCCACCTCTCCTGTTCAGAAGCATGGGTAAGCTCTTCCTCACTCAGCATTTGCACAGCTCTCTCTGCTGAAATGCCCTCTCCCATGATCTTTTTGTTTTGTTTTGTTTTTGAGACAGGGCCTTACTATGTAGCCCTGGCTGGCCTGGGCTGGTCCCTATGTAGACCAGGCTGGCCTCAAACCCACAGAGATCTTCTTGCCTCTGCCTCCCAAGTGCTGGTTAAAGGCATATCTACCATACTGGGCTCTTCCCTGATGTTTAAATGGATGGGTCCTTTCCTTCATTCAGGTCACCTTTTCCTACACCTCTCCCCCAACCTGTGGATCTTTCAGTGAAATGGTTTATTTCTTAATTGTTTGTCTAATTTTTCATTTTATGTATTTAAAAAAAATTTATGTGTATGAGTGTATTGCCTACATGTATGTAAGTGCACCCGTGTTGTGAAATGCCCATGGAGGGCATCAGATCCCCTGGAACTAGAGTTACAGCCAGTTGTAAGCTGCCATGTGGATGCTAGGAATTGAACTCAGGTCTTCTGGTAGAGCAGCCAATGCTCTTAACCACGGAGCCATCTCTTCAGCCCCCAACTGGCTGTTTTATTGAACAAGGACATGAAGGGTGGGACTTTGCCTTTCGTGTTTTCTGCTGACCTCCCTAGTGCTGGCCTCAATAAAGACAGAATAACTAAATGTAAGTGTGTTCAGAATGTTCATTACCCCAGCATGTACTAAAATTTAGACAGAATCTCAAAATATAAAGCAAGTGGAAGAGGTTTCCTAACTGGGGAAGTAGCAGGGTGCTTTCCACATCTGGTTAGGACAGCATCCCTTCCTGGTCCACAGAGGGTTAGAAAACCAGCCTGTTACTTTCTGGAGAACAGGGACCCTGTTTGTCCCATGCACTCCTGTGTCTCAAATACCTAAGTCACCTGGTGTACAATATGTATCTAAAATTATTTGGATAAATAAGTGGATGTCTGAGATTTGGCTTTATTTGGAATTAGTGATTAACAACAGACACCTGGCCCTCATTGATCCACAGTCATGAATGAGCTCCTAGAGATGAGAACAGAGGCACAAGTGGTCCTTAGAGAGCCTGTAACTTCCTTCCCTCCAGTCCTGCAAAATTAGCATTGACTTAGGTCCAGACACAGCGGCCATTGCATTTGGATGAGCCAGTCTCCTCCCCCAGCTTTGGGTTTTCATTTGTAGCTTTTACAGTTCAAATGGAACTAAATGGTAAGTGTGTATGTGTGTGCCTGTGCATGTGTGTGCGTGGGGATGAATGTGGCTGTGTATGTCGTGTGTCTGCAGTTGGAATAGGATGAGTTGAAGGCTGAGAGCCAACACAATAGAACAACTATGAACCCTTTTTCTGGGGTCCCATTTTGTTCCAGGTGCTAATACTGATTTCCCAAAGCTAGCATCTTTGGCTAGAGATGACCTGGGCAGTTATCTCATTCTCCCCAGGAGTCTTGTTTTCCCTTTACAGTGACATTTAAATTAACTTACTTTGATGATTTTCAGTATACTTGACAGACTTTACCAGTAGAAATGGGCTCACATTAGCAAAAAAGAAAATATGTGGCATTCAGGTCTGTACACAAAAGTCAACACATATGAGCTTATACTTCTGAAGACATTTCCTTCTTGAATATTGCACAAATAGAGAGAGGGGCATGAAAGCATTAGATAGTGTTCAGTCTATGAAAATAGAATTCCGTGTTAAAGACAGTAATGGAGACCACCCATGGAGCCCATGGAGAGTGCTAGAAAGTTTACATGTGAAGTCATTTATTGCTCAGAGTAATGCTGAGTGTGGAGACTTAACAATCCTTGTTTTTATCCCAGTGATGCAGAGGTGGGAGCCCTGAGCATCTTTTCATGGTCAGGTAGCTGGTGGAACATAGTACCCATGAGCTACTTGGTTAAGAGTTCTCAGCAGACTAGGAGGAAATGCAGAGCAGAACCCCAGATGTTTGACTCCAGTCCTTGATTTCTTAAAGTTTATGCATCCTTGAACTTTTCCCTCACAGTAAGGTTCCATTTGCAAAGATGCCAACTGCTTTGCTTTCTAATGGACCAGAATAAAACTTCTCTTTAGAGAAAATTCCTCAAGGAATTTTCCTGACATTTTGGATTACGAGTGGTCTATGAATCAGCACTTGGGCCTTTGAGAAATCAGACATGAGTCCATGGCAGCCTGGGAATCTTCACCAGCCATATCTAGACACACCCTGGCTCACATGCTTGGCAACTGATCAAAGGTCACATGGTAGAAAGTTTTGGACTAGTGACTCTGAAGTTAGTCTTTGCTTTTCAAACAGGTTCAGGGTGACATTTTCCTGGTCCGTGTGGAGCTGGAAAATTCCTCATGCTCTAAAACTCTAAGGTTCATGAGTTCCAGCTCTTACTTCAAGAGAAAGGTTGGGTCATTCACCAGCTTGCTCTTTTGACTGGTACTTGTTCCTGGGTGTTGTTGGAAGGCGGATCTCTTGTATTCCCTTATCATACTGTGGCTATTTTTGAGTTCCTGACTCTGTTTGTCTTCTGACTTTCTGAGTACCCATTCTTTGCAACTATGAGCCATTGTTGAATTAGGCACAAACAATAGAAATTATTTCTTGCCCTCATGGAATTCCTTAGTCCAATAGGGGTGATAGACACAAGCCAAAATTTTTTTCTGCAATAAGTATAAAATGATTCAAGGGTATTGTGGTTTGAGGTTTTTTTCTTTTTTTCAGGAGTGGGGTTTGTACCTAGAGCCTCATGCATGTAAGGCAAACACTCTTACTATTGAGCCTGGGCTCCAACCTTTACAATTTGGATCTTAAATATCCCTGAAAGGCCATAGTGTTAAATGATTGGCCACAAAACTGGCACCACTGAGAGATACTGAGACGTTTAAGAAGTGGGAGCTGTTGGGAGGAGCAAGTTCATCAGCGACTGCCCTTGGAGGGGAAATTGGGGCACCACCTCTCCCTTCCTTTGCCTCCAGCTGACATGAAGCAATTAATCTCCTTCACTGTCACTATGATGCTACAGACCCAAAGCCACCAAGTCACATGAGACCTTTGAAACTGTGAGCTGAAATAAGCATTTTCTTCTTTTAAGTTGTTTATCTCAGGGATTTTGTCATAACAACGGAAAACTGAGTAACACAGGGAAGTATTTATGAAAGCGCAGGGTAGGCCCCCTAGCTTGATAGTGGCACAGGAAGGAAAAGGAGGGCAGAAACTGCCAAAAACGAATGACTTCTTACTTGAGACATGAATTAGAAGTTTACTATATAAAGAGGGGTGTGTGTGTGTGTGTGTGTGTGTGTGTGTGTGTGTGTGTGCGCGTGTGTGTGTGTGTTTGAACATTTAAGACAGAGGAAACAACATGTAAAATCAGAGCAAAGCAGCTCAAGTAAATGACAAGACAGCTCGCTGAGGGAAAACGGCAGGAGGGAGGCACAAGTGCAAATGAGTCAGATCACACACAACCACTCTGGTGGAATTTGCCCTAAGGATGATGAAGGGTGCCATGGGAAGTTTCCAGTTTGAAGGAGTTCCTGACTGCAGTGTGAGGGCTCCCTGGACAGGCTGAGTGGTTAGGAGGTTATTACAGTGGCTGAAGTTCACTAACGTGGGGTAGACAAGATTTCAACCCACACAGATGATGTGGAAAGAGAATAAAGAAGGATCCATGCACATCCTGAAGGAATTTGGAGGTTATAGAGTGGACCTCATGAGGACAATGTCCAGGTCTTTTTTATTCCTAATTGAAGTGCAATTTACATATAGTGAATTGTACAGATCCTAAGTATTCGAAGAGATACTATTTGACATATACTATGCGACCCACAACCCTAGCAAGTTCTTCAGTTCGGACAGATTCTTTGTATCCTGTCCCAATCCCTGCCTTTCCTCTGCCCAGAAGTCATTGCTCAGAGTTCTGTCTTTGTAGAGCAGTGTGGGGGCAGTCTACAAGTTCATATGGATGGGTTTAGACAGCACGCACTGTTTTGGGTCTTGTGTTTTCACCCAACATGATGTCTCTGAGATTTGTTTGTGTGGTTGCATGCTAAGCAGTCTCCCATTGTATGCACAGGTTGAAATTTGGACATTTGTGGTCGCATGCTAAGCAGTCTCCCATTATATGAACAGGTTGCAATTTGGACATTTGTGGTTGCATGCTAAGCAGTCTCCCATCGGATGAACAGGTAGAAATTTGGACATTTGAGTTCTTTCTACTTTTCAGTTACTATGAATAAATCTTCTCTATCCATTCTTTTTGGGAATGTATTTCAAATTTTCCATGTAATAAATAAATAAACAAATAATAAATAAATAAATACCGAATAACCCACAAACACTAAATAAATAAACACATAAATATAAATAAATAATAGGTAGATAAATAACCCACAAATTGGCTT
>NW_008338996.1:8638105-8643772 GCF_000622305.1 Nannospalax galili | reverse complement strand
CTATTGTGTTCCACTGACGTATTTATCTATTTTGGGATCAGTACCACAGTGTCTTGGCAACATAGCTTCATCCCCAAGTTTGAAATTTGATGGAAAAAAATCTCACACCTATGTCCTCCCTTTACAATATCGCCTGGGGTGTTAAAAGTGCTTTGTAACCTCTCACGTGGTTTAGAGTCAACCTAGGGATGCTTATTTTATGAAAGCCTGCTGGGATTTGGTTTCAGATGGTACTGGATTTATCAACCAATAATAGGAAGATAAGGCATTTTAGCCAACCTGAGCAGAGGCAAGGCTCTCATTTTCCCTTCTCTAATTTCTCTACACACTGTTTATGCACTTCAGTGTGCAGCAGTGCCTGACATTCTGTTCTTTGTGAAGAGCTAGATAGCAAGTGTTTAAGGCTTTGTGACCAAGAGGCAAAATCAAAGGTATTAGTTATATTACATGACGGAGACAACATTTCCATAATTTTCATATTTCTAAAAGCCAAAATATTAATTAAATGCCTTCGGGGGACTCCTCTGTGTTCTACCCTTTCAGCTTTTCCACCTTTACCATAAGTGCACTAAACTTAAAATGTACTGTTAAGATTTTCCAAGCATCATATACCTCTATCCTCAATGACTTACATGAGAATTAAAATCCTTAGGCTCATCAGAAAGAAAGATTCATGTGGACTCAAAATTTCACCGAAGTGGAGCTTTGTTAAGGAGGAAAAAAAACGTAGGTATATTTTGGTTTTAAAGTCATGTAATGGGACTTAAATTGCTTTTAAATAGCTTAGTCTATCTTAAGGACATAATTAACATCCTGATAGAATTTTTTTATAACCTCTAATGTTGCTTCAAAATTTAAAGTCTTAAACTTACTATAATTAGAAACTGTAGGGGCCTTTGAGATGGCTCAGTGGGCAAAGGTGCTTGCTGTCAAGACTGATGACCTAAGTTTGATTCCCTAGGACCCACATGGCAGAAGAGAACACTGACTCCTAAAAGTTGTTCTCTGACCTCCACATCCATACTGTGTCACGTGTGCATGCACACACACACACACACTCACACACACGTGCAAGCGTGCACACACAATAAATGAATGAATGAATAAATAAAAGAAATGAATGTAAATCAACACCCACTGTTAAAGATGCATAATGTTTAAACTCCCTTCTTTTGTAAGCTATTTTCCAGTTGTATTTTCCTTCATGCACACATTTTCATTATGTACCTACTATGTGTAAGGCTCTGTGCTAGGGGCAAAACTGGGAAATGATAGAGAAATGTGTTTATTGACGTATAAACATATTTGAACAAACAACTCCAAACAATATAAGGTACTAGGAAGGAAATAGAAGAGATGCAGAGCTCTTTGTGGAGGGAGCAGGGAAGTGGTCCATGAACTGGCCACTTGAGTAACTCTTAGTAAATATGGGGATGGGGGGGTCTCACCTGAGACCATGGATGCATGCAGGTTGCTGGGGGCAATGTGGGGTCTGGATTTATTCTTTCTGCCTTAGGAGAGGTTTAAGTGTGGCTGAGGACTGATGCTGCACTGCATTATCCACAGACCTGTGAGTGTCTTGGTTCTCTGAAAGACCTGCTGAGGTGCACTGTGGTCTGAAGGGCTGGTAGTAGAGTCTAGAGGGCCCATGGGTGCCTGCATACCAGGAGAATCAAGCAGTGAGGAATCCAGACCGGTTTGGCTTGCTTATAACATCCAGATTCTGAGTTTCAGGACTTGGACATTCTTTTTAATATTTTATTTATTATTTTTATTTTATGTGTATGAGTGTATTGCCTGCATGTATGTGATGTAAGTGCACCCATATCATGTAGTGTCCACAGAGGTCAGAAGAGGGTGTTGGATCCCCTGAAACTGGAGTTACAGACAGTTGTTAGCCGCCATATGGGTGCTAGGAATCAAATCCAGGTCCTCTGGAAAAGTAGCCAGTGCTCTTAACCAGTGAGCCATCTCTCTAGCTCCCAGGACTTGAACATTCTTAACTAGTGGCTTATTGGCTTTAAGAGTAAGAAGAGGCCCCAGGTCATCTGAAGGATTAGTTCTAGGCTCCAAGGACTCAACTGCTTCAGATGGAGAGATGTGATAACCTATAGGAACACACTGACACTCTCCGTTTCACTTGATCATTTGTTTTTAAATTGAATTTAAAATGATCAAAATGTCTATTTTGTATCTTCATTCTTGTCTTCCCTAAATCTTGTCTTTGCATCTTTCTTTGGGTTCATTTGTTTCTTTCAGGATCTCTGGGGTAAAATGTTCCCTTCGTAGACTGTGACTCCAGCTCACCATCAGGAAAAGAATTCATATCCCACCATGCTTCCACCAAGACCTGTGTGTTCTGATCACCGGGATGGAACTACACTTAATTCACCATTGCTATAGAAACCCTGTAAAGATTTTCTCTGTATCATGAGTGGGGGCAGGGAATGATGAGTTCGTCATATAGTTTCTGTGCACTCGTCTCCCCACCCAAAACATACATTTTTGTTTATCTTTAAAAAAAAATTTCCAAAAAAAATTCCCCATAAAAGTTTCCAAAACTTTTTGGTAGGCCAAATCTATTTTTGAATGAACAACTGGAAGGGGTTGTCGGTTTGATAGTGGGTTGGAAAGTCACGCTCTCTCTTATTGTATGAGATTGCAGTGCAAGACCTTAAAAGTTATGATTTATTCCATCTGCAGACACTAGATTACTGCTGTGTTTCCCATTCTACAGTCTAATCTCTAGTCTGCCTTCACTTTTGAAGGATGGTTTTACTTGGGTGAAAGCTTTGTGTTGATTTATTTTTCTTTTAGTCACTTAAAGATGTTTCTGATGTTTTTCTGTTAAGAAGTTAGAAGTCATTTCTGCCATTGTTTTCCTGAATGTAATGTGCCTCTTTCTCTGGCTGCTTTTGAGAGTTTATTTGTCTTCATTTATGTGACCATGATGTGCTTTTGTTTGGTCTTTATTTAAAAAAGTTCTTCTGCTTGTAGCTTATTGAATTTCCTGGGCCCATGGGTAGTTGTCTTTCATTAAATTTGGAAAATTTCTTTGTGTGTGTGTATGTGTGTGTACATGTTTGTGTACACACGTATGTGGGTTCACATAAGTGTGTGTGTGTGTAGAGGCCAGAGGTCAACCTTGAGTGTCTTCCTCAGCCTTTCTCCACCTTATTTTTTGGGACAAGATCTCTTGCTGAACCTGGAGCTTACTGATTTGGATAGCCTGACTAGCCATGGAGCCCCAAGGATCCTCCTGACATATCCTTCCAGCACTGGAATTGTAGGTGTGCACCCCAGTTGTGGGTTCTGGAGAACTGAACTCAGGTCCTCATACTTGCACAGCAAACATTTACTGACAGAACCATCTACCCAGCCCAATGTTATTAAGTTTTCTGTTTACATTTCTTCTTTATTTCTCTATTTTTTTCCTGGAGCTCTGATTGAACATAGGAAAGACCTGACTGTTTTTTAGACCACCGAAGCTCTTATTTTGGATAGTTTCTGTTGACCTGTATCATGATCATCATTTTTTAAAATTTACATTATATTGTTAAAACTTACTTGTGAATTTGAAATTTATGATATGGTGCTTTTTGGCATTAGAATTAAAAAATATTTATTTATCTATATTTTCATTTTATGTGTATGGGTGTTTTGCCTTCAATAGATGTAGGTGCACCTGTAACGAAATTATGACAAGCCAGAGCGCATCCAGTTCACTGTAGCCCTAGGACAATAGAAAGGCCATACAACGTCAGTGTCACCCCAACAAGACCTTAAAACAAGCATTGAGGACATAGCTCACTGATAGAGCACTTGCTTAACAAAGTTGAGTCCCCAGCAAACAACAAAATGCCTGGATAGGGGAGCAAGCCTGACAGAAAAACAAAAGAAAGAAGGACGAATATCTTTGTAAAGGAATTCAACAAAATCCAGGCCTGTTAGAACAGCTTTCAGAGTCCAGTATGATGGCACACACCTTTGGTCCCAGCACTCAGGAGAGAGAGGCAGGTGGATCTCTGAACAATCGAGAGTAGCCTGGTCTACATAGTGAGTTCCAGGCCAGCTGGGGCTACAGGGAGACCCTGCCAAAAAATAGCTTTCAGCACACAATAAAACTCACTAAACACAGAGTCGGGAAAAGTGTGACCCATAACCAGAATGGTAAAATAAAAGAAATATTAAATATTCCCAAAGACAGCAGCAATTTTGGAATTAGAAGACAAAGACTTTTAAGTAGCTATTATATGCTCATAGTTGGAAAAGAAAATCCTACATTACTAACATCTGGGTATTCTCAATAAATAAATAGCACTCTAAAAATGACTTTTTAAAAGACTGAAGAGGTGGTTCAGCAGTGAAGAGTACTGGCTACTCTTTCTTACAGAGGACCCGGGTTCGTTTTCCAGCACCCACATTGCAGCTAACAACCATCCATAATTCCAGTTCCAGGAGATCCGACAGTCTCTTCTGACCTCCATGGATACTGCACAACACAAGTAGACTTATATACATGCAAGCAATATAGTCATACACATAAAATAAAAATAATAAATAAAATATTTAAAAATAAAATAAATAAAATGATTTTAAAATGAGATGCTTGGGGTCTAGTTCAGTGGTAGAATACCCAGAATGGTCAAGGCTCTGAGTTCAATTCCAGCACTGAAAAAAAGAAGCTAAAATATAATTCTAGCACTGAGGGACTGGAGACATGACTCAATAGTTAAGAGCACTGACTCCTCTTTCAGAGGATCCAGCTTCAGTTTCCAGCACCCACATGGCGACTAACCATCCATAACTCCAGTTCCAGGCTATCTGATACCCTCTTCTGGCCTCTCAGGACGTTTCACATTGATCTTTTAGGCTTCTGTAGCCATTCTGTGTTGCTTCTGTGCTTGTGTGCTTCCGCTTGAGGATCTCTGCAGCTCTCCCCACAGCATCCTTCTTTCCCATATGCTTTCCCATGCGTTTTGGCTCCTCAACAGCCCGTCTTTATTTGCTTCCTGTCGATGTGATAAAATATCTTGACAAAAGTAATTTTGGGGAGAGAAGGCTCATAGAATTCTGGCTCAGAATTCTAGGTTACAGCTCCTTATTGCAGGAAAAGTCAAGGCATCTGGAATGTGAAGCAGCTGGTCACAGTCCAGAGCAGAGAGCAATGGATTCATGCATGTATGCCACTGCTCCACTTGTTCTCTCCATTTTATTCAGTCCAAGGCCCAGCCCATGAAGTGGTGTTTCCCACAATCAGAGTGGGTCTCCCCACCTCAATTAACCCAATTAAGAAAATCCCTTACAGGTATATCCACAGGCCAATCTAATCTAGATGACCCCTCATTGAGACTCTCTTTCCAGGTGATTCTAGATGTGTCAAGTTGACACTGAAAACTAACCATCAAAATCCTCAAGTCTGACATGAGCTTCCTCGCAAAAAGGTCCCAGTTTCTAGAGTTAGTGTTTGGAAAATTCATAGACAGAAGACTGATGTACAGGTGGAATACATCTCATCTATTTCTCTTCTTTTTAAGATTGAAGTCCTATGCTGCTTGTTTGTCCAATGACCAGAATAGTTGCTCCATATATGTTGTCTAGTTTTATAGCTGTGACTAGATAAGAAGGAAGATAAGACATCACTGTATAATGGCTAGCACCAAAAGC
>NW_008338996.1:8568222-8637984 GCF_000622305.1 Nannospalax galili | reverse complement strand
TGTGACTAGATAAGAAGGAAGGTAAGACATCACTGCATAATGGCTAGCACCAAAAGCCCCAGTACCTTCTTCACCTTTGATTTTTCAAAGCTCCAAGCAGTGCCCAGACATAGTTGCTTGGGGTTAGCCAAATGAGTGAATGTACCATCATTTTGCAACACAGTCTGGTCAAGGGAGCAAGGCAGAGCAAGATGGAAGCCTGAGTCTCTTGCTGTTGACTTGACTTTGCATTTCATCATCTTCATTTTCTTCTCTTGTGGCTTTGAGTGAGGGCTCCAAGTTCACCCATGAATGGTATTTTCTTCCCTACTTTGTGAAACCAACACCCACACTTGTATTGAAATCACATTTAACCTTTTGGGATTCTCTCTGAGGGACTGTTGGGGAAACACAGAGAAATGTCCAGGAGTTTTCAGCACATTATTTTTTTTTTTGGTTTCCTTTTTCGAAGAAAAGTAAATTAGTGTGTGTGTGTGTGTGTGTGTGTGTGTGTGTGTGTGTGTGTGTACAAATTATGGTGCATGTACAACTTTGTGGAGTCACTTCTCTCCTTCCATATTTACATGAATTCTGGAGATTGAACTAAGATTGCTTTTGTGGCAAGTGCCTTTACCCACAGAGCCATCTCGCCAGCTCTTGATGTCCTTCAACAAGACCATAGAATGAGTGGCATCTTTGTCTTGAATAATCCTAGCAATTAAGTGTTCCCTTGTATTCTTTCTAGTTGATGCTGACATGCTGATTTCTGCCCGAGCCCCTTTCTGGGAGTGGCTGCATGGAAAGCGGGGGCCTTAAGATTGTGTCAGAGGCAGGAGTAGGAAACTCTAAAAGCTGCGTTCTTTTGCTTAAAGAGACCTTCTAGGTAAGGTTGACTGAATTAAGAAAGGTGAAGCGCCTCAGATTGCACCTGCCTCAGGGGATGCCCTCTGTAGTGGGAGCACTTCCTTTTTTTCTCTTTCCTCAGGTGTTCTTACATTTTATTAGCTACTGTAGTTTAGGCCCTAGAGTTGCCCCCTTCCCTCCCTCCACCATGGAGCCAGGACTTCCCAGGGGGCCCTGCCTTTGGCACTTGGCCCACAGGAATACCTGCTGCAACTAAACAAGGGGGTCTCTTTGGTACTCTGCTGCTCAAGGTCAACCTCAAGGAGCTCGGATTCCTGCAATATGGTTCAGCTTCTTCCCCGCTGTGGTGCAGGCCTCCTCCAGCCGCTGTTAGACAAACAAGGGACCCAGAAGTTTAAAGATCATTTTGGAACCATTCAGCAAGGCCAATTTCCCTTTCGCACTGTTATTTTCCAGTAGCTGTGCCTCAAGTTTCGGTCTCCCTTTTGAAGCTGTTGATTTTTCTCCACTTTTCCTTGCAGCCTGTTTTGATAAACTTAGTGATGGCAAGAATGAAGCTGGTAAAGAGTAGGGAGGGTGGCTGGGTCTCGGAAGGTACCTAAGATCCTGTTTCTGACCTGGCATTCTTCCTTCCACATTAAAAGGCTGCTCCCTTCCTTTCATACCCCTTCTGTACTATAGCTCTGTCTCATGAATGGGATGGAGAGTCAGGCATGGTGACACACACCTATAATCCTAGCACCCAGTAAGCTAAGGCAGGTGGATTACCACAACCTCAAGGTCTGAGTTACTAGCAAGATCCTGTCTTGGGGGAGGGAGATTTGACTTCACAGCTTATACTGGTGGCTGTGGAATAGTCAGAGGATGGTACAGTCAGCTGTGAGATGGAGCTCATGGTTCTAGAGTGTTAAGAGTACTGTAAGGTGGAGTAGCAAACAGCAGTTACCTAAGCTTGTTTTGTGGTCTATGCACAGGGCTTCCCATGCTCAGTCTTGGCATGTACTCTGGGACCTGCTACTTCACTGGTCTAGGGTCTTCCTGTTCCAAGCTTCCTCATCTGCCTTCTTGAGAGAAAGTCTGGAGTGGGAATGTGGGTGGCGTTTGAATTTATATCTCTGCAAAATGATGAAGATGCATTTTAGGTTTGCCCCATCCTATTCCCAACCCCCCACCCCCACTTAAAGCCTGCTGGGCTCTGGCTGAGATCTTATCAGATAGGCAATATGAGGTTAAAGCTAGAAACAGAAGACAAATGGTTATGGAGGCTATATTGGTTATTTTTCCTTATTGCTATGACCAAATACCCTAGAAGAAGCAACTGAACACAGGAAGGATTTGTTCTGGCTCGCAGTCTGAGGGATTTATCTTGGAGGGGAGGACGTGGAGCAGGCAACTCCATGTTGGCAGGAGTGTGTGGCCAGAGTTCCCCATCTCAGATCTTAGAGGAACAGAAATCAGAGAACAGACAGGAAGTGGGCCTGTGCTATAAAACCTCAAGACCTGCTTCCAGCCATCCACTTCCTCCAGCGAGGCTCTACCTCCTAACGATTCTACACTACAACTTTCCAAAGCCATGTACCTGCTGGAGCCCAAGTGTTCAAACACAGGAGACTGTGAGATACATTTCAAACTTCAACGGAGGGATTCACGTTGCACCCTATGTTGCACAGTTTGTTCTGCAGACATTTATTAGGATAAACTCCCAAGAATGAAAGAGATGCCACATAGTGGGAGAAAGATGGGTAAGTGGACCCTCAACCTGTTACGAGGAAGAAGGAGGTATCCGTATGGGCAAATTCTCTGCATGGGCAAAATGACAACTAAGCTGAGTCTTGACAAATGAATAAGAGTTTGTAACAGGTGAATTCATAGCTGAATTATTAGGTGTGACCAAGCTGGAGGAAGTAGGTCACTGGGCGTGTGCTTTGGAAGGGTAGATCTTGTCTCCACTGCTTCTCCGAATGCAGAAGTGGTTCACCGAGAGTGTTGGCAATGCTCCCAGAGTGCAAAGTCTCTCAAAAGCTGTGAAACAGCACTGCTGTAATCAATGGTCCGGAAGCTAGTGTGTATGTCACCTCGCAAGAGAACTGAGTGCGAAATTTTCAGGAATTTTGTGACCTGGTCATTACACACAGCTATGACTAAAAATCAAATTATATGAACTTATAGTTCAATAAATAATATTAAAACAAAGATCATAAGTATTTAAAACTTGTCACTTCTTAGTTATCATTACATTTTACTGTCATCTCTCTTTTGACTCCATTTACTTCTATTGTGTCTGTGTGGAACAAATCCTATTTCATGGTCCAGCCTGGTGCATCTCCTCCCAGCCTTCTGTTCAGTGACAACATACTAGTTTCTCAAAACTGGGCATGGTGGGAATATTTACACCATGGGCATTGGCAAATGGAACAAATAAAGGCTTTGTGTTCAAGAGCTGGTACCTCAGCATTTATCAGCATACCATTCCATCTAATAAAGGACAGAAGGAGGCATTAGATGAAGCTGAGAGATTGGCTGAATGAAGAAGGGGGCTTTGGTTGCCAAGTTCAGGAGCTTACAGTCTCCCTGAAGGTGATCAGAAGCATGTTTGGGTTTGAATATAGAATGTCCCCCAGAGGCTCATGTGTTTTGAACACTTGGTCCCCTGGTGGTACTGTTTTGAAATCTTTGAGACTGTGCCCTTGCTAGTAGAAGTGGGTCACTGAGGGTGGGCTTTGAAGGTGATGCCCATATCTGGTTCTGGCCTGAGTGCTTTCCTTTCTGGTAGGCAGACATGATGCAACCAGCCTCCTCACAACACTTGAGCCACTCTTGCTGCCGTACCTTCACTACAATGATGAACATCCCTTGAAACCATGAGCCAGCATAAACCTGTCCTTTCTTGGAGCTGCTTCTGTCCAAAATTTCTTCACAGATGCAATAAAAAAGTAACTAAAACAAAGCTTTCTATAGCTTTTCCAGTTAGGAGAGCTATTTTAGTTTGATTATAAAATGATCCAATAGGCTCATGTGAAGAAATTTTGGTTCCTATTGGTGGTATTATTAAGAAGTAATTGGATCATGGGGGCAGTAATCTCATGAATGGGTTAACCAATTTGATCAGTTCATAGCTGAACTATTAAGAGGGGGGACTTATTTGGAGGAAGTAAGCCCCTAGGGATATGCCTTTGAAGGGTCAATTGTGTGTATCTCCACACCCTCTTTCCCTGCTTCCTGGCTGTTGTGAGGTGAGCAGGATTCTCTGCCACACAGTTTTAATTGCTATGATGTTCTGCCTCAGAACTCACAGTGATGGGGACAAATGGTCATGCCCTCAAACCTCTGAAACTATGAGCCAAAATAAATCTTTTCTTTCCTTGAAGTGGATTTCTCCCAGGTATATTACTACAGCCACAGAGAACTGATTACCTCAAGAACGCTATGATTTGTTTTTCTCTGTTCTCTATAGCAGAGGAACCACTTTGGCTGTGTGGTATGGTGGAGAGGTTGTGCTGGTCTTCATTCAAGGTTGTGGGTAGGGGGCGCTGCACAGTGAGGAGCTACTGTAGTAAAAAAGACAGGAAGGACTGACACTCAGGACTCAGTCTTAGTGAGTGATTAAATGTGGGGGTGGAGGTGACCAGTCTAAGATGATGCCAGGCTGTGTCTTGGGACACTTTGTGAGTGAGGGAAACATCTCTGAAGCACATGAACCTCTGAATAAAGAGATGAGGTGTCAGCCTCCAGCTTCCCTCAGCACCTTCCCTCAGTAAGTCCAGCACACCCACTGCCTTGACTCCCCCAGCCTCTTTCACCCTTCCAGCTCCCCCTCTGTGCCTCTCCTCCTAGCTTGGGTACATGCCCATTTCTTGTCTTGGCACCCCAGACATGGGGGCTAACCTCTTGGCCCAGAGCCACCACTGCTTCCTGCATCTGGACCAACCCAGTTCCTCCCTGAGGTCCCCAGGAACCCTCTGAGGGGGCCTGGTCCCACCCTCACCTCCCTTTACTTCCCTGGGTGGCACAGCCACCAGCTTCCTGAGACCAGCATCTTTCCTGGGCCCTACTTCCAGGCCAGCCCAGTCCCCAAATTCCTGAGGGTAGTATCTTTCCTGGAGGGACCGAGACCTTAGGAGAGAGCCTGAGAGCATCTGAGCCTCATCTGACTTGGGCCTCTGTGGGAACTCCTGAAGACAAAAGCAATTAGGCCACTCCAATATAAAATCAAAAGAGAGAACCTGAAGCCTAGACCAACCAGCTTTTCATGCCCATCAAGTAAACCACAAAGGCACATGAAGTTTACAGAAAGAAGCAGACCTAAACTCAACAAAGGAAGGCTTGAGTCTCACACAAGAATCAGAAACTACAAAAGAAATTCACATGTCAAAGTCACAGAGGAAAAAAATAACAACATGCAAAACCAAAATGATATATCCCCATCAAGTACCAATAGTCCTCTGGAGGAGTACAATGAAAACCCCCTAGAGATAACACAGGACATGGAACTCAAAAGAACAATTATAAACATGATAAAAGAATTCAGTGAATTTAAAGAACACACAAAGAAAGCAAAGAACTTAAGGAAGATAGAGATAAACTTCTGAATGAACTGAATGAACTCAGAAAGGAGTTAGAAATATTGAAGAATACTCAGGCTGAAATGAAGAAGGAAGTGAGACACTCAGTAAGCCAATTAGAAACAACAGGAGAAAGCCTCACCAATAGGATGAACGAAATGGAAAACAGAGTATCAAGACTGGAAGATAAAGTGGACGAATTAGACCACTCAAGCAAAGATTATGAAAAATTTAAGAAAACACAAAAATGGAATATGCAAGAATTGTGTGACACCATTAAAAAAACAAACTTGTGAATCATAAGCATATAGGAAGGAGAAGAATCTCAAGAGATGAGGTGTGAGACCCAAGAGAAGGTCAAATCCCAGAGTCCCCTGCTCCTGCCTGCATCAGATCTGCAAACACTTCTAGGGATTTATTCTTAGTGTGTGCATTCCACAGAGATTTTTTTCTGATCGTTTAGTGCATGGACCATGTCCCCTTGGGGAGGTATCAAAGGGCTTGGAGAGAGTGTCATGGCAGTTCCAACTTGCTCAGCCTCTATCCATAGGACTCCTTCAGATTCCTTTCTGACCCTGACTTCAGTTTTTCATAAAATGGACATTTTTGTCCAGACCTTATTCTCCTCCCTGATAAAGCTCCTGGGAAGAGGGACATACCCTGCTAATTTTCCTTATGATGCTAGATCATGTTTCCTTGTGCAAGGTAAAAAAACAAAACAAAACAGGACAACATCCTGGCACACAGGAAAGTAAAATCTAATTGGATGTCCTTCTTGAAGAAGAACAGACTGTAATGACAGGGATCCTGGGTCTCCTTGTAGCAACTGCCAGAGAGACTTTTCCCATCTGAGAATGTGGAGCACTAAGGGTTGATAGGATGGCTACCATCAGCCATGTTAGCAGAGTTCAAGGCATGACTCGTTTCCTTTGGCTCAGGGACAGCTGGCAGCTGGCCAGTACATTGGCTCCTCAGTCTTTGACCCCTGAGGGTCCGGAAATTTGCAGTACCCACTGAGTGAATCATACCTACTATCAGCTGATGATTGTGCTGTGAAGTCACAAGTCCAAATGTTACCTAAACAAAGCAGTGTGCAGCAAGGCCTTGGGAGACTACCCGTGAGCCATTCATATGCTAAAGGCCCCTTTCTTTGTTTTCTATTCTCAAAGACTTTTTGTTTCCTTTAAATCATTTAATCATAACCACTTAGCGATTATTTAGTAATTCCTTTATTGTGCTTCTTCACTTCAAGCTCAATAGTGCAAACATTCGGTGAGTCCAATAGCCTTGGCACCTTGGCGGAGCCTGATACCTTGAGAGTACTTATGAAATATCAGTTGAATGAATGGCTAGCCAAGTTCACAAATCATTGCTCACTGTGGACATTTATGGCATTATGATTTCATAATGTCCACAGTTTGGTGTTGCTTTTGTAAATATAGAAGAAAAGAAAATGGTACAGAATTGTGAGGTCATTTTGGGAGAGAGTGACAGCTGCTCCTTAGTGAGCATGGACCAGGGACCTTGGCAGGATTATCCCCAGGCACTTTCCTGGGTACTGTCTTGTTTTGCCTTCTCAAGGGCATCATGAGACATACACTCGAATTTTACTGTTTTACAGATGGAGAAAGCAAGGCTCAGACAGACTAACTTAGTTGTTTGAAGCATCAGAGCCAGAACTTGGCAGAGCTGAGAATGTAACACAAATCTGTCTTCCTTCAGGACCCTGATCTTTCCCTCAGTTGTCAGTGCTTTGAAAATTGAGCTTGGATGAATTACCTGGGAGTTCTGAAAGTATTCTTCCCTGGGTTCCATCTTCGAAGATTCTGATTTGACTGATTTGGGACATGATGTGGGCGGACTTTTCTTTTTAAATATATATTTTTATTGAGTCTTTGTGCATTTCATAAATATATCTTAATCATATTTAGCTCTCCTCCTCTATATTACAGCCCCCATAGCCTCCCTACCAGACCTCATGCATTCTGTCATACATGCTAAGGCCTATCGAGTCAAGTTTGTGTACCCAGATGTCCCTTGGTGTGAGTTCATCCACTAGAGCCTGGCCAGTCAATCTTGTGTCACTCCCCAAAGGAGACAACTCTCTCTCACTCAGCAGTGATCGGTTGCTAATATTTCCTCACCTAAGGTCAGGGCCTCCTACCCATTTCTCCAGCTCTGTGCTGGATTTGGCTGATTGAGTTTGCATGGGTCTTGTGCATGCTGACGCCATTGCTGTAAGTTCATATGAGCAAGTTCTCAGAAGCCTGGAAAACTCTGTTTCCTTGTGGTCATCCGCCACTCCTGACTCTTATAATTTTTCTATCCCCTCTTCTGGAGTGGCCCCTGAGCCCTGGGTGGGTGAAGTTTAATGTAATAGTCCTATCCGGGGACGTGGACTCTACAGCCTCTTACTCTTCATTTTGGTCAGTTGTTGCTCCTCTGCTACGTGAGGAAGCTTCGTTGGTGAGAGTCAAGAGATGCAACAGAACTCTCTCTACTCCTTGTTCCATGAGTCTTAAGGGTAGATGTTCCCATGTAGATGTGTCTGGGCATTTCACAGACACTTACTAAAAATATGGAACGTTCCATGAATTTGCATGTCATCTTTGCACAGGGGCCATGCTAATCTCCGTATCATTTTAATTTTAGTATATGTACTGCTGAAGCAAGCGCAGCATTGGACAAGTTTCGATTCATCCCTACCCCCTGCTTTCACCAGTGTGCAACCCAAATTGAGAACCGCTGCTCTGAAAGCAATGAGATGAACACACAGCCGGTTAGGCGTCTTTCCTTGGGGGTGGCTAATAGGCAGGGCTTGTGGAGAAGGCTTTGGAGGTAGTGTTTCATGGTCCCTAGGAGCAATGCCAGCCTGGAGAGGAGAGGCTCTGGGTACAATGTCCTTTGTAAAAGTATGAACTGACTAGTCTATAACACAGGAATGATGACAGTTCTGGCAAAGATAAGCCAGAATGCTGGAATTTTAGAGCTAGAAGTGAACTTAGAAATTCTCTCTGAGGACCAGAGGAGTTAGACTATTGCTCAGCACGACACAATGATTTAGACGCAGAGAAGCTGGAGAGATGACTCGGCAGGTAAGAGCACTGGCTGAGGAACTGGGTTCAGTTCCCAGCACCACATGGTAGCTAACAACCATCTGTGACTTCAGTTCCAGGGGATCTGATACCTTCTTTTGGCCTCTGTGGGCATTGTGCTCACATGATGCAATTACATACATATAGGTAAAATACTCATATATATATATATTATATATATAAATAAAAATAATAAAATATTTATAAAATATTATGGCACAGAGATGAACTACAACTGAGAAGCAGAGCTAGATAGTGAGAGAGAGGCCGGAACCACACTGATTGGCAGGTCCAGGTTTATGGAGACTGTTCTGGCTTTGTGAAAATCACTGGGCTTTAGTGCCCTTCACTTTCCCCATGTGCAGAGGAACGCCTGGTCTTCAGGTTCTCATGTGAAGATGAAGGGTTTGCAAAATGTGTAGAGCAGTGCTTACCACAGAGTGCATGCTCCAGTCTTTCTGGCATTGACTGAGGCAGAGTAGAGAATAGAGACCAGGAAGGAAGGAAGGCATCAGGGACCGCTGTGGGGGGAAGGTGACATTTCAGGGGATCTGGAAGCCAGTAGAGGAGAGCCCTATATCACTCTTTGGCTGATAGCTGGAACTGGTCTGAGGACACGGTGTGACCAGAGTTGAGCTCCCCAGCTTGGGCAAGGTTGGGCTAACAGGAGGGTGATGGTGTGGCTACTTCTATTAGTTACTAGCAATGGGGACTTGACATTCAGGGAGGGAGGACACCCATGGGTGGGATCCCTACTTTAGTAACAGTGGCCAAACAATGCTTTGAATGGAAGACCTAGTCACCCATTTGACAACATCGTGGCTTATTCCTGAGGTTGCCAGCCTTGGGGTGTGGTTACTGAAGTTGAGACAAACCATGATGCTCTGCTCTGACTGAGGATTAAATGAGATGATGCATATAATGTGCTCAGTACTAGTAAGTACCCCAAATGTTAGTTACCTATTGCTACTGATCACCAACCGTGAGCTCTGAGAGGTGGGCACTTCTTTCTGGATTAGAATCTGGCTCAGTAGAGTTACTTTTGGCCAGTGGACTTAATCTCTCAGGACTCATGTCTGTTCTCTGTTGTGACTGAAATAAAGGGAGTTATGGGAAGAGGTAAGCTCAGTGCCTGATAGAAACTCAGAACATGAGACACGCCAGCTGTAAATATTGGTGCTAAGGTCAGTATTAGCCTGCCAGGACATCAGTCTCTCGCTAATGTGGGATGGAGAGTGGGCCATAAGCCCAACTGAAGGTCAGAGGGGCCAGGTGGGCAGAAGGGGAATGAAGAGTGGTGTTAATATGGAACAGTATGGGTGAGCTCTGGAATTCACGTCTCAGTTCCAGTTACCTTTCTGTTTCCTGCGCTGCAGAAGTGAAAAGTCCCCGTGTGAAGTTTTGCTTTCTGTGGAGAAACCCTCTTCTCTCCCTCCACATACCTGATAAAGGGAAGCTCATTTGAAACTCCAGTCCTGCAGGCATGGAACCATTGAGCCGTGTTCCTAATCGAAGGAGGAAACTGAAAATTGCAGAAGTATTGACTCATAGCCTCACAATCTGCAAACTGATAGAGGCTTAGAACACCTTCTTTTGTCTCCGGACCCACTGCACTTTGATGTCATCTTGGAACATTAGTGTTGATGGTTAGTGTCACGGTACATGTGGGAGCGGGGGTAGAAGCCAGGTAAACAAGGACTATGGTCAAAATAGCTAACAGCTACTGTGGTATGAACATCAGTCAACTGGAATTACATCTGCCAAATCAGAGCCGACACTGCCTCTGTGAGCCCTGACTGACTCCAAATGGACCCCGAGTGTCCTCTGTAAGTACTGTAGGTAACTGAACCAACAGCAGGAGAGATAAGGTGAATGCTTTGCCCCTTTGTTCCAGAGTTCTTAGGGATGGAGAGTCCTTTTGAGAACTGACTGAAAAACTTGTTTTTGGTGACATATATTAGACTTTTTTTTTCACTTGGAAAACTGACTTAATGATTTTTTTTATAGATATTCAGCTTTTAATACTTTAGGTCCAATGACTCATTTCTTGTTGTGAGAACAAAATGTTCTCTGTCAGTCTCCGGGATAGGTACACTGGAGCATGAGCACTGAATTTTGGAAAGACAGCCATCCATTCCTAGGCTCCCCAGCAAGGACATTGTGAGCAGATGCTTTGGAGAAAAGCTTTATTCCCTCTGCCTTCCTGTCTGATTTTACCTACTGTAGAGGTGGAGACAAAATTTCTGATATGTGATTATTTTAACCCTCAGAAGTGGTAATTTAATATGGTTCATATTAATGGGGTACCAGAAGGGAACTGGGCTATTGATCAAGATGGAGAAAGAAAAGGATGTGTTGAACCCTTTTGATTATTATTATTATTTTTTTAACAGAATGCCCTTGGAGCCAGGCTGGCCTTGAATTCATGTTCCTCTTGTGTTAGGCTCCTGAGTGCTGGGATTACAGGCGTATACCACCATACTCAGCCTATTTTGATTTCTTCTGACCATTTTGTGTGTGTGTGTGTGTGTGTGTGTGTGTGTGTGGCGTGTACATGTATGTGCATGTGTGTGTGTGCCTGTAGGCCAGAGGAGGACATCCCACCATACTCAGCCTATTTTGATTTCTTCTGACCATTTTGTGTGTGTGTGTGGGGGGGCGTGCACATGTATGTGCATGTGTGTGTGTGCCTGTAGGCCAGAGGAGGACATCTGATGTCAGCCTTTATTTCTCTCCACCTTTTCCCCTTGAGAAAGGGTTTCTTACTGAACCTGAACCTGGAACTCACTGTTTACAGCTAGGTTGGCAGTCTGCAAGTCCCTGTGATCCCTCTGTCTCCTTGACCCTCTATCACTGGGATTACAAGTGTCTGTGGCCATGCCTGGCTTTTTATGTAGGTGCTGAACTCAAGTCCTCATGCTTGTGCTGCAAGTACTCTGACCCACTGAGATATCTGCCCAGCCACATGGTTGCTTTTGTATGAGAAGCACAGGTCTATAATCAGACAGTGTCCTGGCTCCATCCAGTGCTCTAGCCTCTCTTACTCCTTTTCACAGATAGTCACTATGTGATGGAGTCACTTAGCTGCAATATCCTCATTCACTGATTCCTGATTCTCATTTACCACTTCGGCATGGTCTGTCTGTGTTTCACCATTAAATTATCATAACCATCGAAATCAGTTGCTGAGCATATGGACAGCCAGCACATTTTTTCATATGTATATGTATGTAGTATGTGCATGTGTGTATGCATAGTCCCATGTGTGGGGACACGTGTGCAGGTGCGTGTGCAGGCATGTGCACATACATATGAAGGCTCATGGTTATGTTGGGACTCTCCTTCAGTTGCTCCTCTACCTTATTCATTGAAGCAGGGTCTCTCTTTGAACCCAGAGCTCACCATACGGCTAATGTTGCCAGTCAGTTTGCTGTAGGGGCCTTCCAAGGCTGGGATTATAGTTCCCCCATGACCAGGCATTTATATAGCTTCTTGGGATCCAACCTCCAATCCTCTCGCTTGTGCTAAAGCACTTTAACTCCTGAGCCATGTCTCCAGCTCTCAAGATACATTTTTTTTTTTTTAAATCCCAGAGGTTGCCCTTGGATACTAACCCAGGAAAATAAATGAACCGGGTTGACTGACAGACGAATTGACATAATCAAAATTCTACAGCCTTCAATATGAGTTTATTAAATTATAACCATTAAATATAATAACATATAACTTTTCATTTACAAAGATTAGAATTCATACATGGGATGCATACCAGTTAATTACATATCCAACAACATACAATATGCATTTTACCATGGTGGTATGACGTTTTAACGTAAAACATAAAACCAATGAAAGCACATGGGGCTTATCACTAAAATCAGGTAAACACCTACATTTGTTCAGTTTATATGCCCTCTGAGACAAAAGAGGGGAAAGTGTTATGTTTTAATGACCTTACGAATAAAATCATGTGAGTTTACTCCTCAAATTACACATCATTCTGAGTCTCCTTCCTCCTGTGTGCACTCACCACAAGAGCAAGACTTGTCTCTCACAGATCCTCTTGGACCTCCAGCATCTGGGTAAATGCTGTCATGTGACAGAGGCTCAAAAACAGTGATTCACAGATGAACTTGAAAAGCTGCTGAGCTTGGTGTCAGGGGATAGGAATGCTAGTCTAGTCTCAACACGCCGACTGGCTACTGCCTGGCATGGAGCCACTTATTCTGCCTCCCTGAGTCTGGGTTTCTTCATTCTTAAAGTGTTACCTAAAGTTTACTTGGGATAGTAAACTCTGCGCATCATGTCAGCTCTAATATTCCATGGCATTTTCTCTACTGGCCAAGACCTCAGAGTAACTTTTCACTGGACACTGTCTGGAGAAGGGGAAAGGGGCAGAAATTCTAGGGTAGGGACTACCCACTGAACTCTTGACAGGCCTGCCAGGTTTGTCATGATCAAATAGAAGTTCACCAAAGGGTGGCCACAGGGTCATAGATTTGGACAAGATCTCAGAAATTCCATGATTTAATCCCTCCCTTGACTTTCACAAGGTAATGGCTCCTTAACAACTTGCCTTTTGCTTGACCCTCTTCAGGGAATGAGACATCACTACCAGGAAAAAAAATACATTTGGAGGCAGAAAGTTCACTTAGGTATGAAACCAGAGATGTGACCATCAGGTGCAAAGAGTCTCCTTGCTCTTCTACGCTACCCCATAGGTGTTTGAAGATACATCTCCTATCTTCAATTTCTACTTTAGTTGCATCAAATGAATGCCATTTTCCCAGGGTCAGAGGACTTGGATGAGCCTATGCTTATGATTCAGAAAAACAGAATCCAAGCTCTGGATATTCCAGTAATTGTGTGGGTCTGGATGAGTGACCTCAGTTTGGACTGGTGAATCTCCTTAAAATGGGGGAATAGAAGAGATGGGGGTGAATGTTAAGAGAAACCTTAAATATGATAGTTGGAGTGTGGCAAGGCATAGATGTAGTGGTGAAGGTCTTACTTCACCTAATTCTCCAAAGGTTAGTTGCCAATAGATATAATACTGTTAATATTCAGGATAATAATATAAACTTAAATAAAATTTTACTGAAAATGTCAAAATACTTCCAGGATTCTTGGCCTTAAAAATGCAGGGTATTTTGAGGCCAGATACATCTGTATGTATTTTGCCAGGTACAGAATATAGACAAACTTGTCCTAAAAATTAATCCCTAATGTCACAATCATGAAAACCTGATTGAGTAAAGACTTGAGAAGATTCCTTACAAGAGAATACTGGCTATGGCCATGTCCTCTGTATAGAGAGCTGGTGGAATTTTATAATCTAGAGGAGTCACTGACAGGCATAGAATTAGAATTTCCTTTGTGGTGATGTGGCTTACACTGAAATGGGGATGAGGATTCTGGTATGCCCTGTGGTTGAGCTGAACCTGACTTGTTCCAGGAGACGAAGAAGTAAAGTGCACGTTTCACTTTTCCTGTTGTAAACTAGCAAAACATCATCATCATCAACACCACCACCACCACCACCACCACCTCAGAGATCATGACCCAGCAAGTGTGTTCTGTGAAAGAGGTCTAAGGAAAGTTGAGTTCAAAATGCTAGTGACCAATGCACGCTAATCATGGCTTTTGGTTTTGTTGAAAACACAGACTTTTCAAAACATCTCCAGGCCACTCATAAAGTTCTAATATTTTCAAGAGTGTTGTTGACCAAATTCGAGGGCAGTAAATAATAGCCTTTGTTTGTGTGTTGCTTCAGTACTGGATTCTAACCATAGGAAATTATATCCTGACTTTCCCCTCTCATTTATTTATGGGAACTTGTCCTGAGTAGCTATTAAAAAATACTTAAGAGGAAATACAAATCATTTTGTTAATGATCATCCTTTATCAAATGGCACTCATTCTTGTAATAAGAAAATATCAGTGTGACTAAAGTTAGCTAATTAATTAGCGAATACAAACAAAATAAATGAAAAGCTCTACAGACAGTGGAGATGCCAATCTGTTAGAATCCATCTGTTAGAATGAGTGGAACTGAGACTAAACTAATTTATCTCTGTGTCCCCAGCTCAACTAAGTGTTAAGCAAATGTTTGTGGAATTGATTTTGGTTTAGCAGCCTTTTGAGAAATTTAACAAGTAAAGCATTCCCTCTAAATAAACTATTTTCTAAAAGCATGTGCATTCTCCCCCAAATCCTTGAATATATCCCCTTGCCTTTAAGAGACCATCATGTGTTTCTTTCCCCTCCCACATTTTTTGACAAGGTCTTCCTATGTAGTCCAGGCTTGCTTGAAATTCACTATGTAGCACAGTCTGGCCTCAAGTTTATGACAATCCTCCTGCATCAGCCTCCTAAGTGCTGGGATTATAGATGTGTGCCACCGTGCCTGACCCTATCACATATTCTTAAAAAGCATTCTTCCACCTTCCTTTAACAAACAGCACTAATGCTTGCTATGAGATAAAACCTTGGAAACAGTTCTGAATTGAGTCCCATTAGGAATGTTAAGAATTTAACAAAATCAACAGTGAAAACTTGAGTTCCATTCTTCAATAAACAAGCTTATGACAGAAGCAAAATCAGTATATGGTAGGGATCTTTCCAAAGCCTCAGGTTTCTAGGATGCCAGAAACTCCTGTCTTGCATAAACTTCCAAGCCTGCCAAATCTCCCATGGGCTGGTTTGAAGGCCCTTGACCCAAAGCTTGAGTTTAATGGAGGATGAGAGTGGGTCACTCTGGCCTCTGTTTTACAAATCCTTTCCCATAAGCCTGTTTCTTGATGCTCTCCTGCACCGTAGAGACAGCTGCAGGCTGAACATCTTGTTCTCCTAATAAAATGCCACATTTGATTATGTATGGAGCCAGACTGGCGTCATTGACAAAGTACCCTTGATCTACCAATAAATACAGCTCTTGGAGTTGGTAGAGGAAGCAGTCTTTTACCAAGTTCATTTTGGAATTAAGGAGAAACTCTTCCTTTTTGCCTTAAGTAAAGTATAATTCCTCCTTCTGAGATGTCCTTTCTTCCCAGTCATCTGGAGACTACCCAGCATCTTTCAGGCGTGACTTCCCCTATGAGGAGCCAGGTGGAGGAGACCCCCATTACCTGTGCTCTCACTGAGACCCGTGTTGTTTTGAAAAGCTAAAGGCTAGAAAGAGGCCAATGGAGGTCAACCCAACAGAGACTAGACAGTACACGTATGATCTTAACCTTCAGACTGGTTTCTGAGACACCAGAAATGAAGTTTCTATCAAATTATTATTAAAAATATTATCAGTTACTATCACTCTGCCAGCCTCTATTTAGGGGCTACATCTCACAGCTCTTTGGTTTTCCAGCAACTACTTAGGAGTGATTTGGTACCAAGTTTGCTGTCAGACTCATCTATGACCTCTGCCATGATGTAAGTAATTTCCAATAAAAACCAGGTGCTGGAGCTATCTGGCTGTTTCACACCTAAGTTTTATTTTCCTAGTGGGATATTAGTTTTGATCATGGAACCAAGCATCACTGTTGAAGCATCCTTAATCTAACAAATCTAATATTGCAAGATGTACCCAGGTTACATAGAATACAGGAAGTTAACATGCTTTTTTAGATACTGGGAAACAAATGAATTTCAGATTTACAGACCAGCAACAGCAGCTAAACAAACATGGCTACCCTTCCCACCCTTGTTAGTGAAGGAAATTCACGCCAAAGACATGAACCCACGGAGATGCAGGGGGATCCCAGCATCTATCTCCTCAGGGAAGAGGCCTTGGCTAGGCTGATTAGTTAATCTCCTATTTAAATCCCTTTGAATATTTTAAGTCAAAAATACCCACATAACATTTGCAAATCTAACCTCAACGCAGACTTGGACAAACTCCAGATATGAGGACTGACTTTTTCTTTTCTTCCCTGGAGAATAAATCCATTGACTCTTGGCACAAATCCAATTTTTGGGCATTTAGTCCAGTTTACTGAGTATCTTCAAGTGTGGCTAGCTTCCACAGGACAGTGCCGGAGATAACTCAGATGATCTCTTTTTTAGGACTTGAAGTCATTCTTCTTTCAAAAAGTGTTGTACATTTATTGATTTGTTTGCTTATTTATTTATGTGTGTAGGCCATGGCAGGGTGTGGAGGTCAGAAGACAACTTTTGGGTGTCAGTTCTCTCTTTCCACCATGTGGGTTCCAGCCTTTATCTGCTGAGTCATCTCACTGGCCTGACTTGAAATTATTCTTTGGCGTGTATTGATTGAAAATTGATCAGGAAGCATCCAGTGAAGATTCATTTGTTTTGGGTAGATGCTGATGTGTTCTTCATGGTGTCTTGAACATAACAGGTACCCAAGAACCATGTTCTGATAGAGGCAAAGGTGCTGTTGTTCTATGTTCCATGTTCAAGCGGGATTCACACTTGCTTATCTGGATACTTGTGTGCTCAATCAGAGGAAAGGTAGTCCTTTTCCCTCTGCTGGGTGGCACAAAAACTAATTCTGTTTTTAGGAATATTCATAAGAAATACCAGCTCTCTTTTCTTTACATTTTTATAAAGCTAGGCATGAAACTGTGAAAGTGCAGACAACAGATTTTGCTTCTAGAGGGATTACAGTGTTTTCTTGAACTCTGTTTGGATTTTGTCCTTAGCTTTTGAACTGAAGTAAATTTGCAATCAAATTCAGCCATAACTAGGCTACTCATGACAGGCATGCAGGAAACAGGGCATAGAATATTCTTTAAATTTTGACCTGAATAGATGATTCGATTGGAGGATCAGTTCAATGTTTTTAAACCCGGACACTTTTCTAGCAACTATGATCACTCACTTATGCTCTTAAGATTTTTTCCAATTAATATGCCAATCCATAAAGTACATAGAGGGTGAATTTTGGGTTCCTAAATTACATGGCTAAACCCTGTGTCCCTTACTCTGACCCTAAGAAAACCTCATCTATAGTTCCTTATGAGCAAAGAAAATTGGGAAGTCGGAGGCAGAGGGGCCTTATGTGCTGCTCTGTTCCTATACCAAGAAGGCTCCAAAGAAGGTTTTATCCTCCTTCGTGTAATCCACCAAGGAGATGTCACTGACATTCACCATTAGCTTGTCCCCTTTCTCCAAGGAGAACATGGCTCCGAGGTAGAGGGGCTGGAACCAGTTGCTGCTTATTTCGCACACAGACTTGGTCCCGGTGAGGAGCTGGGCAGGCTCGGGGTAGCTGTCTGCTACCTTGGTGATGACCACGATGATGGAGTCTGGTTTGTTAGGTCGTCTCCTTTGGCTGATGTCTCCACACTCAGATGTGGTCCCTCGGAACGTGATCTGGGAGTAAATGAAGTATTCTCCTGACTCTGGGATCACCAGGAATTTGTTGGTGTAGTTCATCTGGTCCTTGGTGAAGGCCAAGCCTAGTTCATGCTCCCACTGAAGGGCCGGGAACTGATTTTGCGGGTGTGGTGTAGGAGTTTGTTTCAGAACTGAAAGACAGGAGAGAGGTTTAACTGACTCAGGATCTGCGGTCTTTGATAAAGCCTTACGTCATTTTCCTTTCTCTTCCTCCTTTTCGCATGTATGTGTATGTACGTGTTCTTCACTCCCTTTTAGTAGCTGTTGCTGTCTCTGTATCTGCCCTGGTGTTTCTATGACTACCAGGTAAACTCTTGGAAGGTATCCTAAGCTTGTCAGACCTATGGCCATTACCAGTGCTAACACTAAGAATGTTGTAGTATCTGAATCTGTAAGATTGCTCACCATGTTGAAGGTGTTAAAGATAACATCTAGTCTGTAGAACGGATTCCCTACCTCTATGTACCCCACTTAATTTCTTTGGTGACCCTCAGAGCTTATGTAACTTCCTTCACAGAAGGGACTATGGCATTCCTGATGACTGGGGTTTGTGTTTTCGGGCTGTAGTCACAATAAATGATTTTCTTATTTCAGAACTGCTATTCTGCACTGCCATAGTGAGGACTAAGAAATCCCCCCACTCCTCTGTGTACCTGAAAACAGCTTTCTTCAAAGACCTCTCTTCCTCAGATAACCTAGATAAGCCTTTGTGTAGGACAAGGCCAGATACCAGGCCCTCCCAATCCTCATTCCTGACCTCAGGAATGATAAGCCAAACCCTTTTACCCGCCCTGGCCACCTGGAAGAACACATGCAGATTGCCTTAGCTTCTCTCCTTCTCCCAGGTCCCAGCTTTGACCATCCTCGGCCTGACTAACATCAAGCCTCCTGGAAGACAAGCCTGGCTTTGGGCTAAAGCATTCTCTGAGTCCTGGCAAGCACTCATCCCACTTCCCCACACCTGGTTCATTCTAATTGTTCTTAGTTTCTATATATGAAAACAAACAAAAAACAAATGAACAAATGAACAAACCATGCGTTTAGCCTAACGGAGAAGCTGGCAGGCTTTACTGTCTGAGGCTGCTCCCAAGTGCCATAGTTTCCTCCCCCATCACAATGCCAGCACTCTTCCTTACCCATGGTTCTGCACCTGCTGATTCAACCAATTCAGGACAGAAAATACTGGGAAAAAAATGTATCCACCGAGAATGTACAAGTCTTTTCCTTTTCATGATTCCCTAAACAATATAACTGCTTATATTATATTACATATTAAAAGTCATCTAGAGAAATTTAAAATGCTCAGGGGAGGATGTATGTGGGTTTTGTCATTTTATAAGCAAATGCTGCATTTTATAGAAGGGACTTGCGCATCTGCAGATCTGGGTGTCTGCAGGAGGTCCTGGAAGCAATTACCACCAATACAAAGTTCATGGCTATAGTCAACTCCCCGTTTCTCTGTAATATTATTTTTGCATACTGCCTCATTTTGTTTAATATATTTGTTTTTATTTGTCATGCCATTACTTTAAAAAAAGGAGATTAATAATTCTCATGGAAAGGAGTGGAGGATGTGGTATATGGGAAATACCTAGCTATTAGGAATGTCTTATAAATTATATTCACTTTTACTAGCTCTCTTGTTTCAGACAAGCTGTGTTCCAGACAGAGGGAGAGGGAGGGGGAGAGAGAGGGAGACTTGTATGTCCTTATCCTTAGTGTCCTGGGGGCGAGAGAGAGAGAGAGAGAGAGAGAGAGAGAGAGAGAGAGAGAGACTGTCACTGTGTCTCAATGCTATGGTCCAAAGTCACAGGAAACAGGCAGTAATCAATAAAGAATTACCTTGAGGACATGTTGGAACCAGAGACCCAGAACATTTTAGCAATTCTTCTCACAGTGACAGGGCCAAAATATAAGTCAAAGCAAATAGACTTGTGGAATGGAAGGGACCTGGGCATTGGGCCACTTGGGCCCAGTACCAACTCTGATTCTGCAACATGCAAGCTCATTAATGAACCGTGTTGGTTTGTTTTCTCCTGTGCACCTCAGTATCTTGTCTAGAAACTGGGGATACAGCTCATTGAGAGCCTTTTTCTGAAGATTAAGTGAATAGAATAAACACAAACTTTTTTTTTTTTTTTGGTCTTTTTGAGACAGAATCTCCCTGTAGCCTCAGCTGTCCTGGAATTCACTATGTAGACCAGGCTGGCCTTGAACTTACAGAGATCTGCCTGCATCTGCATTCCAAGTGCTGGGATTAAAGTCGTGCACCACCATGCCTGGCTTAAACATGAACTTTAAAAAAAAATCACAGCAGTGGGATCTGATTGTGCTAATTGTTTTTTCCTCCTCAAATAAATCAGCATGTTTCATCTGGACAGACTAAAGAGTAAGTCTATTTCATTTTATGTTTTATTTGTTCTTATGTTTGCATTACTCATAAGTCTACATTATATAGAACACATTAATGGATGCTTTTATGAAATATATCTACAGTTAAAGAAAATGAATAGAACCAAACTTGATTCAAACCACTGACTTCAAATAAGATAATCATCAGTAAACATAGCACTTTTCAGGGAAAATAAAAACATTTACATTTCTTATAACTGCTTTTGAAACCCACAGAAATCACAATTATGTGATGACATTACAGTTTGGTTATATTTAAAGGAACCATTTAGCAACCTGTATATCCAGTGGGAGCCTAGAAACCAGTTTCTGGATCTTCTAAAGTGTCCTTCCCATTGCTGACTTTTGCAATCATGACCCAGATCCTAAATGGATGTGGATTCCTCTAGTCTCTAAATTAAGTTGCCTCTGGAAAGCTCTGGAACTTCTGCACAAACTCCATATAAAGACCTTTCAGTGGTCACTTCTGGTGACCTCTCTTCCTTCACTGCGAGTAATTCAGTAACTAGAAGCATTTCTTCTCAGATGATGTATAAACTAAACCCATTATGTCTGCTGACAGGGCAAGTTCTATTGCACAGGAGTGCAGTGAGCTGTGTTAACTCAGCAGCAAGTAGGAGTTTGATAGGAAGTTGCAGTGCAAACTGCAATCTGGAAAAGCAAGCTTGACTTTGAATTCTTTCACTTCCTACTCATCCGACTTGGGGCATGCAAATTAGCTATGTGAGTTTTCCCATATGTTTCTTCATATGTGTTCTGTATGCATGCATGTGCATGCTTGTGTTTGGGTGCGTTCGCCTGTGTGTGTGTGCCTGCGGAGGTCAGAAATCTTCCTCTATCACTCTCTATTCTAGTTTTGGAGAGAAGCTCTCACTGAACTTAGAGTTTGCTGTTGCAGCTAGGCTGGCTGGCTAGTGAGCCCCTGGCCCGTCAGTGGGATCTGCTTGTCTTTGTTCCCCAAGGCTGGGGTTACAGTGCATACCACAAAGCCAGCTTTTTATGTGGTCATTGGGGATCTGAACTCGGGTTCTCATGTTTGTACAATAAGCCTTTTACTTAGTGAATGACCTCCCTAGCCCCTTCATAGCAATCTTTCCCCTTTCCTTTCCCTTTCCCCTTCTTCCCTTCCCTTCCTTTCCGTTCTTCCCTTCCCTTCTCTCTCTGCAATACTGGGGATTGTCCTCAGGTATAAGGCATACTAGGCAAACACTCTACTACTGAGCTACAGCCTCAGCCCGCCCATATGTCAATGGGAACAACTCTTATTTCATTAGACTCACATGCAGATTAAATGAAATAGTGGAAGTAAAATACAGTGCCTGGCTACTGGGAGGCTCTGAGAAGCTCTTATTCACAGGAAGAGGGGTGGCTCTCACTGAGTCCCGTGTAAAGTCTCAGCCCTCACTCAGGACTCAGGACAAATAAGTCCCTTAGTCAAATAGTTATACAAATGCCTTGGGTCATGGGCTGTTCCCCTGCACATGGTGAATTTTGTTATAGGTCAGGAGAGCACACTTGTTTTTTTTTTTTTTTTTCCTGCCCAGAAATCAAGCAACAGTACTATTTTATTACAAGAACGCATTATATCCTTACAGCAACAAAACATTATGATTCAGAATGTCAGAAAAACAACAGAAGTGTCTGTTAAAGAATACAAAGAAGTCAATGAAAAGCTTCTCCATCAACAACAAATATCTGATCAACGATTTCAGACAAGTAGACAATCAAGGTAAAGAGAACTTTAAGTCTAAATTAAAATAGAATATGTTAAATGTATGGGTATTTTATTTTACATGTTTTAGTTCATATATACTATATATTAGACATGTATGAGTTAAAGAATAAATATGAGGTATTAGTCTAGATTCCATCTTCTTAAACTCTATCTCACGACTCCAAATGAGAACACATAACTGAATGAGGAGTCACTACAAACCAGGAGACAGCAAAATGTGTCTGAATGTGCAGTCACCAAGGACTACCTCAAAATCAAATGCACAGTGAATCTGAGGTGTTTCCGGCAGCTCTCACTGAAGCCTTGGTCCCGAACATGTAGCACGTGCACTTTGCTCTGTGTGTGCTGCACACTTGCTTTTTAACTGTCTAGTTGCTCAATGGCCTTTGACACATTTCTGCACCATATTGTCTGTTCTCTGGAATCTCATAGGTCTATGAATTCCGTGTCTGAGTTTCCTGAATCCCCACACTAGACTTGGGAAACTGGTCAGATGGTGACACTGTGAGCTTCCTCTTAGTCTTTTCACATCCATAGGCACTCTCTGGAAACATCTTCCTTAATACAGAAGTTCAGGGACATTTTGAACAAGGTTAGGTGGACAGGATGAATAGGCAACCCAGGGATCTTTCATCTGTGACCAGATCCAGAATTACTTGAGAGTACAAAACTGAGGAAGGCCAGGTGTGCGCATGGAGGAGAGAGGCAGGAGGATGGCAGAGGTTGACTAAAGTCGAAAGACCTCCTGAGAGACATGGGCCTTTGGATCCTCCATAGAGAGGAAGATACCTAAAATTCATGATTGACAGGTCTGTTGCCAGCCTGAAATCACTAATGTGAGTTTTAGTAAATGTACTGAGAGAAATCGCAGGTCCCTAAGAGAAAAATCTCACAGTCTCCAAGAAAATACAGGGGGTCTTACCAGTCAGGTGTGCCCTTGGCTTGGCTCTGGGAGGTGTGTCTGTAATGAAAGGAGAGATATGCTTTCTGAGTCAAAGGAAGAGAAGAGAGCACCTTGGAAGTTTCATGGCACCTGGGATGGGAGAGGAGCATCAGTCTCGTTTACTATGGTTCTATTTCATGTCTGTGGGCTTTGGATCTGGAGGAATCACTCCTAGGGACATAGGAGACCCAGGAGTAAGAATCCTGAGTGCAAAGGACATCGGCAGGAAAATTGCCCAGCCTGGACTCTGTTTTCTTATCTCTAAGATGGGCACAACAATCCCTACCTTGGATAGTGTGTTCACGTGATTCCTGGCTCCCAGTCTACTAAAGCACCATTCACTGCTTTTTCCCTCAGGCTTCTCCGTGAGAGCTAGTTGAACTTTCACTTTCTTTATGGTTCCTTTGTCAGAGCCACTGAGGAATAGGGTGAACCGTAAGTGGGATCTACTTTGTAGCTCTGTGACCCTGACTGGTCCTTTTCCATTGCTGTCCTTTTTTTCCCATTAGTCTTTGAGAAGACCTTAGACTTTCACTGTGGCTGTAATGTGCTCTAAATATAGGGATAGAGATGATGATGAACAGCAAAAATCCACTGTGTACTTTTGAGATGTTGGGGGTGGTTCTCTTTCCTTAATGGGAATTGACTAACATAATTTATACTAATCTTGTCATAAAGGTATTATTATAACTACTTTTTGGGTGAATACATGGGCACAGAGACAGCTGAAATGATCTGTCTAAAGGCTACATTGCCTAGCACATCCCTGTGCGGGGGTTTGGATTCAGGCTACGGATCACACACAAGGTTAGAGTGCCATTATGCCTTCTTAGTGATGAGGATGAGGGTTCACCGCTTCTCTAGGTCTGCATTCATTGGCTTAGCACTGGCAATTAAAGACCCATCTCCAGATACCTGCCCAGCAGAGCTCTCAGAAATGTTACAATTCCCCACAAGAAAAGGCATCAAAGATGAACACTTACAAACTGGCAGACTTGGGGCTTCAGACTTCCATTCTTGTGCTGTCTGTGGAGAAAAAAATGATACAGTTCAGTCCACTTGTGGCCCTTCTGACCCCAACATCCACACACCTGCCCAAGGCGCAGCTGTGCTTCCCAGCCTTCATCCTCTGCCAGGAGGGAAACTACATGGAAATACTTTGGTTGGTGAGAATCTTGCACCTCAGCGCTCCTCTGTCTTCCATCAACTCCCAATAGCCTTTCTCTCTCTTATTCTTGTCTCTCAGCTTAAAAGTTCATTTCTGGGGCTTTTCCTGTTGTATTCCAGGAGACTTCAGCATCCTGTCATTGCTTCTATTATTTAAACAATGATACTTTATTTTCCCACTATAATTTGAAAATGGGAACTGCTCTTTTTTGCTGGCATATACTCATTGTCAATCACAGTGGGGATTATAAAGACATTTGCCAGGCTGGAGAGATGGCTCAACAGTTAAGAGCAGTGACTGCTCTTGCAGAGGACCTGGGTTCGATTCCGAGCACCCATGACCATATGTAAATCCAGTTTCAGGGGATCCAACGAACTCTTCTGACCTTTGTGGGCACTGCACTACACAAGTGCATTTACGTACATGCAGGCAATACACTCATACACATAAAATAAAAATAATAAATAAAATATTACAAATAAAAATATTTTCATTCAAGTATATTAAGTACTTGATCATATATACCCTCCCATGTCCTGTTCTGTCTCCCCATTCTAGCTAGTCTTCTTTCCCAGATAATCAAGATTTCACTTCCAATTTCATGCCATCAATCTTTATAACTATATTATCTATATCCGTATCTCTATCTAAATGATTATGTATAAAGTAGCACCCATGTACAAGAGAAATCATGCAGTATCTGTCTCTCCAAGTTTTAAAACATGGAAAAAGGAATCATAGTTACACCTTCCTTCCCATCAGCATCATCAATTCTTCCTTGTTTCCATCCCAAACATGAAGACTTTTTTTTTTATCATCACAATCCTAGTTTCTGCACCATTTTAGATTCCCAGTGACAAGAGAAAACAACTGCCTTGGTACCAGACACACCTGCATTATTTGCTGATAATATGATTTTGTGACGGACACTTTCTGCTCTGACTGTAGTGGCCCATATTCGCAAACTGGGGATAACACCATCCCTCCCCCAAACCTAAGTGACTTGCAGGGATGAGTTGAGAATCAAATCAGAAAATGCCCAAGTCAATGCAAAGAACACATGGAAGATGCTGGAACCACCGCTCACATGCCTGAGCACACTGCTCGGGAGCCAGAGCAAGCCCTCAGCTTACTATAATTAATAGCATCAACTTTTGACACGTTCTCATGCTTTCACAAATCTTTCTCTCAGATGTCAACTCAACCTGGTTCTCTGCTTTGGCTCTTCTAACTATACAGTCCCCACTAACAGGTGATTTTCTTATTATCATGGATATTTGGTCTTTTCTAGCATCTTAAAATCTGCACGTGTAATATGTGTGTGAATGAGGAAATGGTCTGTGTAAGTGCTAGGAAATGGGCTCCATCGCAGGACATGTACACCAATGTGTCCAGGCCTAGCACATGGCTCTCCAGGGTCCCCCCATGGCTTCCTGACAGACCATGCCTCAGGTTTCTTCCTTTCTCTGATCTATTTTCTAGGTGGTCTCTAGAGCATCCCTCTAAAGCATCACTGTATTAAGATTCTATTCTGCTTACAAATGGCTCTGCTCACCTTCAGTGGATCCTCCAGACCTTCATGATACAGTTCTATCACTTTTAAAAATTACTTTGAAATATACCTATTTTATCTATATCTATGTGTGTGTGGGTGGGGGTGCTCATGTCACAGCATGTATAGAGGTCAGAGGACAACTCTTGGGAGTCTTCTCTCTCTTTTCACCATGTGGGTCCCAAAGCTTGATCTCAGGTTGTCAGGTTTGGTGGCCAGCGCCTTTATCCACTGAGCCATCTCACTGTTTTCATAGTTCTACCTTATCCTGACATCCAAAGTCCCATTTGTCATCTGTGTCTTGTCACCCACTGTTTATTCCTCTTTAAGCCCCGCATTCCCAGCTGTAAGAGGCAGCCACAGTGCATGAGTCAGGAGATTTAAGAATGCACTGATGTCAATCCAGTCACTGCTTATTTATGCAGCAAGTGTGCCCATCAGCTTCGCAAAGCTTTTGAGGTAAGGTGCGGTATGTTAACTCCGGTCAGGTGACCCCCGAATCCAGGCTCGAAACTACTGCTTGATATACTTTGTGGACCAGTTCTCGTCTCGTGCATCCTGCTATCTTAGGCTGAGAGGACACCTAGGAAAGAGTTTGGAGCATTTCTCATTGACTAACTAAGGATCTCACAGTTCTGAGCAGGTACCTGGGATATGCACACAAGTTTCTGATGGCTCAGATGGGGTTCTCTTACTTGGGCACACGTTTTATTTTCATATACAGGTGGATGTGCATGGGTTTTAGTGGCCCAGAATGCCATTAGGTATCTGCAGGTTGAGCCAGATACCAACACCCCTGCTGGAAGGTGTTGAAAATTACCCCACTCTGGGTGGAAGAACATGAGCTGGGACTGTCCTCAGGATACCCACCTTTCCATTGCTGCCTCTCTTAATGATGACAATCATGGAAGGAGATTCCTGCAATAGGTGCAGCAATGAAAACGGGCTGAGAAGGGGGCAGCAGCTTGTCTGGGGAAAGGTTCAGGATCTGAGCTGTCCTAATATGAACTTTTCAGGTGTTTACTGGCAGCTCCAAGCCAATACAACATCTTCCTGTCCTCCAGGCCTAGCTCCCCCATCACTTTTGGGTGACTCTGGGATACCAAGGCAATGGCTGCTCTTGAGGGGTGCTGCATTAGAATCCAAACCCCAATGGGCATATGGCCCAGGGCACATCTGAAGAATGGTACTTTCTCCTTCCGTGCATTCTCAAAGCATGCACTGAGAAGTAGGATTTGGTTGTATTCCTTGTGACATTTTTCTGTCTGTAGTGAAGGGACTGGTCTGTCTGCTTCCCTCGCTGCTCTATCCAGGGAAGTGCCTGTATTTCTGCTGGATTATGCAATATGCAAACCACACAAATTCCCAGGCTTAGGGAAGACAGAGGCAGAGAGGAGCAGGCGATCGGACAAAGTTCAGATTCAATGACTTCAGCCAGAGTTTTGCAACTCAGAAATCTAGGAGAGGGATACTCTTGTTTACATGAAAACATTTTAACTACTTAGAGATGAGGAGCCATGGCCTGTTAGTACCACAACCTCTAAAGGTCTTCATTAAGGTCTGCATCAAATGTAGACCTTAATTTGAATAATCAAATACTTATTCAAACTTGCAAGGTTTGGCCAGAAATGAGAATCAGAAATCAAAACCAAAAACATTGTACATCAGAGTGGGACAGTGGGTTGTCCAGGACCCCTAGCATATATTAACTCTGGCAATATAACTGTTCCTTCTCCCTCTCACCCTCCTGTCCTTGATTCTTGCAGGTCAGAACATTCTGGCTATTGCATGATTTTCCTTCTTTTATTGATTTTTTTTTTAAATGTTGACTGGTAACCCTTGACTCACACTGACCACGTCCTTTAGACATTTCTAGACTGACTAAGTTCTTCAAGCTGGGCAGAAGAAAGGCTGGGGCAGGGAGAAGACCGCTTGAGCTAAGGGCTCTGTCTGCCAGGCTCTGTGCTGGGCATGGGTGTGTGACTCTTGTGTTTTTACAGTCTGGGCAAGTTGAGCTTTATGACAGGTGCTTAAAGATGCTAAAAAGCTGCTGAAGGTCAAAGATAAGCGGAGGGTCTGGGATCTGAACCTCTGGGCCAAGTTCAGACCTAGGCACACACCAGGAGTCCCATAAACATTAACAGGGAAGAATACAGATTAAGTAAGGGAGAAGCGAGTTGGTGTCTGAGATTCCCTGGCATTTCCCCAGAAAAATCCCGTGAGTGTATTTTAACTAACAATCCACTTAGCCTTCCCTCCCATGCTCTATAGTCACCTGCTCTATCTATTCATAAACAGGAGGACATATCAATTTCTTGCTGTCATAAACACTGCAATTGAAAAGACATTAATGTTTTATGACCCACAACACTCCCCCAGTGTGTCTGGGAGACATCAGGAGGCATTTGCCTCTCTGTCTCTTCCTTTTGCTTTCCCCTGTATACCTGCACAAGGGTAAATCCAACTGGAGATGTCTTACTGTGAGGTCATTTCATTCATCATCCTCTGTGTTACCCTGGACTAGACTGTTCATGCTACATTCAAGCCTGGCACAGAACAAAGATTTGGGGTGTTGTAGCCCAGCAAATTTAGAAGTCCCAATAATGTTATTCCCTGATGTTAGGTTCTGACATGTCAGCTGATTCTTTCCTTCCAGGTCTAGCCTGTTGGCTCAGAAAGGCCACATGCTTAAGTGGGCACCAATTCATTCCCTCTTTCTTTGGGCCCAGCCCAAGCTTGAGGCCCATGTTGTTGTTGTGATTGGACATTCCTCTCTGGGGTTCTATAGCCTCAGTTGTAAATGGAAGCCACCCTTGGGTCTGTTTTATGACAACAGCAGATTTTAGGATCCTGTAGGAGTTTGGGGTGGCTTCCTCCTTTCCCTAAAGACAGACACTCCAGTGACTTCCTGGTTCCATGTGTGCTCCTGGACGCTGCCTTCTCAGAATGTAAAAGTGTCAAGGCATGGAATTGACTCTGGCCCACTTCAAATCCTCAGCTGCTGCATCTCATGAAGTTCAGACTGGGAGATAACTGTGGTGCAGAGGCTGTGGTGCCCAGCGGTGAGGACACAGACTTTGCCCAGTTAGGTATGGTGCTCCGGAAGTGCAAGTTGCCTTGAGTAAATGAGTGACCCAATGGATCCTGAAATGACCAGCCATGAGTTGCTGCCCTGACCACCTGGGATGCACATCCACAGCTTGCTCACTGGTCCTGCCTTCCCCGCTGGCTGCCCACAGCCTAACTTTTGAAAGGAGCTGGCTTCTCTTCTAGGCTGTGATTTCTGGGGTTACAGCAGTGGCTCCACTAGAGGAGCCACATTCTGCAACGCACGTAGTTATCTCAGCTGTTTGTTTCTTCTAGACAAGCCTCGAAGGATTATGGTTATTGTCTACCTTTAAAAGAGGAAATAACTTGGGTGAGATCAAAGGGCTTGTCCAAGGTGGAGTGGGGACTGAAATTAACAGCTGAGCTATTCTTCGCCAATGGCTTTGTGGACATCGTGCAAAATTCTCACTACAGTGCTGTAAGGAAAGTGTATTCATTTCCTCACTTTATGGGTAGTGAGTCTGAGGCTTAGGGAAGTATGGCACCTTGCCCATTACCTCATCCCTCTTTCCATTCAGAAAATACTGAGTGCCTTTGGGTGTGCCAGGCAGAGCTTCCAGTAGGAAATGGAGCTAGCATTATTGAGCACTTAATGTGTTCCAAATTTTTCTGGGTTTAATCTCCCTAACCACCTCATCTGCTGGGCAGATGAATATAGGGATTTGGAGGAACATACATGATGGGTCACACTTTTGGACTGTGTGCTTTGGACACCTTGCTGAACTTCTCTTATCCTGGATCATGTCATCTAAGATGACAGGAACACTTTACTTACTGTCAAATGTGTATAGCAATTAGAGCAAACTGGTACTGCCAGTTCTTAATATGTGAGGTATCACACCAAGCATATTATAGGCATGATCTCCTTTATTCCCAGAACTCTAAGCATGAAAAAGTTGAGTATGGCACCTGGTACATAATAAGAGGTCACAGCGATTTTGTGGTTGGGCTTGTGGCCTTCCCCAAGTCTGGGACTCTGAAATCTGAATTGGCATCATCATGGGGTCCTGTTGATCTGACTGGGGACTGAGGGGCCAGGGGTCTTTCGGGAATGTGGTGGCGGAAGGAGTATAGGAAACAAAGAAGTCGTCCAGGGATTTTCAAGAAGGTATAGAAGTGAAATTGGAGGGAATGAAGGGGAATGTGGGCAGATGACTCAAGAGTCAGGACCTGGAGGGGAAGCACAGAGAGCATGAGTGCAGCTCTGGGCAGGACGGTCTACTGTACAGCCCAGGCCATTCACTACACAGAATGAAGTACCGTTCCGTGTGTAGTTTGGGGCTAAACCGCCTCAGAGCATTCTGGGCCTGGGGCATATAGCCTTGGTTCCAGAGCCATACCCAGGAAAAAGGAAGACCTGGCTTTAGGGCACTGATGCCAGATGGGCCAGTGTACCAACCCTGGAGCAGTGGTAGCTATTCAGGGCCCTGGGGGATGCCAATGCCATGGTCAAATGGAGCTGGAGAGGTAGCTTGTGGGGAGAGAAGTTGGGTTGTGATAATGAGGCAAGACTGGAGAGTAGAGGGGGTGCAGAGACACCCGTAAGTCAAGGAAAGCCCTATGATACCCAAAGCTGCTCTCTGGCCTGTGAAGGAAGATTCCACAGCAGGTGGAAAAGTTGTGCTCTATGAGGTAACCTCCCCAAGTGGGGAAACTCCCTGGTCATAGTGATGTAAGTACTGCCATTATTTCCCCACCACTGCCAGATACCTTACATGCCTGATCGCTAATTATCCACATTTCATACATATATGAACAGAGGCCTGGGGAGGTGAGGGAACATACTAACTAGCAGTGAGCCTGACTTTGAGCTTTCAGCTCATGACCTTTCCAAGATAGAAATCAGCCTCCAAACTCATAAATCTGAAGATTCTGAAACAGTGTTTTGTATAAAGGAATAAAGACGTAGAAATACCAGCCATCCTTCCCTTGTGGTCCAGCCACTAGTTCCCTTACTTGGATGTTAGCAGAGGTCCTGATTTTTCAGCCCTTCCTAAGATACTCTGTGTATTTATAAATGCATACATGCACGTGAACACGCTCGAAAGACAGAGATATGCTCTTATATATACTGTGAGCCTCCGTGGCTCTTTCCACTAACCTCAAACGTGCTGAGCTGTATCTGCCCATACGGAACTGTAATCTCTTTCTGTTTCTGCAGTCTCTAAGTGGATTGCCTGTGATGCACATCACATCTTGGTCTGAGGATTTTTCAATAATAAAAACATTTTTTCTCTTCTACTTTTGTGGAGAGGAAAAGAAGACTCAGAATTTTGTTTCTAATTTCATTTCCTCAACATGAGCATGCCAGGCCACCTCTCTTCTTTAGAAAGGCACTGTAGTGTTAATTCCCTGCTAGGATGGGTGTCCTAGGTGGGTAATTCTGTGACATAGATTTTGTCTATGAAACTCTTCGTGCGGGGTCCTGGCATGGGGGTGCAGGGGGTGTGCAGGCATGGGGGGTGTGGGTAATGGTGTTAGCTGCTTTCTTCCATGGTGTTGTTGACATATTCTTGTGATACAACATCTGGAATGTGGTGCAGTGTGAGTGAACATTGTTGCCTTAATGCACAAAGTGGGGCTCAGGTGGGCTGCTTTGAACTCTTGGATCTGCCACTGACTAAAAGTATAGACTTATGCAAATGTCTTCAGCACCCATGCCTTAGTTTCCCTGTCTGTAAAACAAAGGACTATGGGTCACTTAACCTCCAGAGAATGGCTGCCTTTATCTCAAAGGGAGTTCTTGACCTGGCCCTCAGGCATAGCCTTGTATATCACAGGTGCCTTCTTGGTCTTCTGCAGGAAGCCTTCTCTAAGCAAGCCCTGCCCTGTGGCTGGGCTAGGAAAACATCAGGCCTTTCACAGCACCGTGTGTGGGAGTAGTTGTCTTTCCTTCTCTGTCTCATAAGCTAGCCTTGAAACTCCTGGAGGCCCAAGGTCAAGTTTCTCTGGTGGTTGTCTGGTGCCTGGTATAGAGGGATGATCATATGCCAGCAATCACTGGCATGTCATTTGGCCACATTCCAGACATACAAAATGTTCCCACATATGCCTCATCAACACTGTCAGGATGCTGAAAGTAATGCCCCTTTTGGCAGTAAAGGAAATTGAGTTCAAAGAAATGAAGGCATGAGCTTGTTTTTTACATGGCCAAAAATGGCTGAGCAGGGTTTTTTAAAGATCTATGTGCCATATTCTGGCCCACCTTTCCCTCCTTGAAACTCACACTCTGCCCTTTCTCCTGAGCTGGTTATTCTATTTTAGGCCCTCCAGGTCCACTCTCTGTGCTTCTCAGTGCTGCTCCTTCCCAGGGAGGCTGTACCCTGGCTCCTTTGAGTTCTGGCTTCCACTTGAGTCTGGTCAGTGGGCTCCAAGGCTTAGAGGAGAGAATGGCCAGTTTTTTCAGTCTTCTCTGTCTGTTCCTTTCTCTATGTAACCTTTGCATCCTCCGGTTGGGCCGTTTCCCCGACTTAGTCCCTTCTGGTTTCCTCTAAAACTCCATTTATCCTCATGCCAAGGGATTGGTGGTAGCTGCTTCCTGGGCTCTGACCCTGGATGCTCCCAGCCCTTCTGTTTCCCTTTTCTGAGTCTTAGCATCAATCAGCCCTTCTTTGAGTCCCTTCAGGCTCTTTATACATGCTCTCCTTCCTCAAGCTCACTCCTCTAAATGACCAGCTGCTTCTTTTCGGGGCCTGGATCTGTCCATGTGTCCCAGCCTCACCCCTGTCTCCTCTTTCTTCTGATGCACTAAGATGTCCCACAGCCTGACAAAACAATAAGGGCAAATGTCCCTGTGTTTCCTCTCCAGGAGATTGCTTTCCCCTTAACAGAGTCGGTGGTATTAGGTTTAGTGTGGTTTATATCCCAAGGACCTGAGTCAAGAAGGTAAGGGGAGGACTGCATTATGTGGTGTATGAAGACAACCAGAGCCTTCCTTCAGAGGTCTTCCTGTCTGGCTTATGCCTCCAACTTGCATCCCTTGACTACAGCATCTACTGGTGGCCTAGATGGATAAAGGCTTCTATGGCTTCTGCTAACATGAGGATCACAGATAGTATCCTGGGTAAGAGGATTGTGCTCCAGGGATCTCTTCAGAGCAAGGAGGTACAGGTTGCTGGAGGCCACCTAGCCCCTTATTCAAGAATAGCTGTCTTCTGGCCGAAGAGACCCCTGGAGCACCTGGGTGCTGTGGCCTCACTTTTCACAGAAACCAATCTCAAGTATAGGACTTCCTGGGGTGACAACCTGACCTTCCCATGCCCTGCAGCTCCCCTCCAACAGGAGCAGCATTCCTGGGCCATCTGCATGTGTCTACATTTGAGGAGCCATGGCACGTGGCCAGGGTCACTGCTGCCTGAGTCACTGTTGAGTCTGATGGAATCCCAGGAGTTACACGTTATCCACAGTATGGAAATTGAGCAGGATTGAATAGAGACCAGGTTTCCAATTTAAGTCACTCATTTTCTCCTTTAGAATCCAGTCCTTAAAACTAAAATCGAATCAGTCATCACACATTATATGGGGGCTTTTTTCCCCTCCCTAAAAATTACTTAAATAAAAATTTTAGCTTTTCAGACCCTTTTTGTAGGTTCCCAGCCCCCAATTCTAAGTTTCTTCCTTGACACCTGTACCTCAACTCCCTTAACCCTATTCCATATCCTATTGGTGATTAAACTTCTCTCCAAACTTCTCTCCAGCCCCAGCAAAACCTTACAGTCAACTGGGAGGTTCTTTGTTGACCATTGAAACAGATTTCAAAACCCAAGAGGGGGAATTGGTTAAATGAATCCTAGCATATCCACACATCATGCTGCCATGGATTCATTACCAAATAAACAAAATCATAATGTGTTAAGAAGCTCAGAATAACCCCATTTTACTAAAAACAGAATGGAACTGTACACTCCAGACTCTTAATAGCTTTCATCTCTGAGGTTTATGAGTAAGACATTTTCTTCATTTCCTTGTCTGATTTTTGGTTTTTTTTTTTGTCCCAATAATACATTATATAATATAATTTAAGACCTTATTAAAAAAATAAAAGGAACGTTTCCAAATTATTAGTACACTATGATGATGACTATCCAAAATCGAGAGTGTGAAGTTATTCTTGCATAACACCAGGAGATAATTTAATTCCCTGGAAATACAGAGAAGCAGATGGGACCTCTCCACCCCTCCCACCCTCCCATTCTGTTTTTGATTTGCACTTGAGAGTAAGGAATGCAACCCATCAACAGCTTGGTCCTAGGTCCAAAGCTGGAATAGGATGACTGCTTGCAGAAGCCACTAGGCCCTGTGCAGGAGCAAGCGTGCTTACCGGCAGCTGTACACAGTCTTCTCCCTGGGCCCGGAGTTGGCTGACCATCACGTAGGTGGTGAGCCCTGCAAGGATGGGGAATGGCAGCAGGCAGCAGGTGAGAGTCAGGCATGCGCTGTAGCTCCTGGCGGCTGGCCTGGCCCTGGCCGGGGGCCCGAGCCTGCGGTCCTCCCGCAGCATTTCCCCTCTGGCTGCTTCCCCAGAGCCCAGCCCCAGTTCCTCTGCCATGCCCCTGCTGTGTTGGAGGCGCTTCTGACTCTTCCTGGCCAGAGCCCCTCCATTAAATAGAAGAGCAACTGTCACACTGGGTGAGTTAATCCCTCCGCCTCTCCTCCCCTTTTCTCTCCCCCCTCCCCCTGATAGCCCTCGGTAGCCCGCCCTGCCCTACTAGGGAATGCACCGCCTACAACAGAAACCAAGTTTGGTTAAAAAAAAAAAGAAGAAGGAGAAAGCTTTCCCAAGCATATTTATATACAGTATGCTCATGTGCTCTTTCCTTCGTTTACAGAAGGAAGTTAGGAAAGTCCCTGGAGGAGGAGAACAAGAATCCATCAAGTCAGTGGGCAGGGCAAATTAAAATATACCTGCTCTTAGTAGCTGGTCTGGGGAGTGAGCTCTTTCCAGAAGTGAAAGTGAGGAGCTGGGAGGTGTGTGGCTTGCAACAGGAAATGGAAATCGCGTTTGCACCAGCCCCTGGCAGAGTCCTGCCAAGCCCTTTGTGCCTGCAGCAACTCCCCCTGCCTGTACAGGTGGAAAATACCAAGGTTCTGACAGGTAAAGGTACTTGCTCTAGGTCATTCTGGGAGAGTGCTTGGGAGAGGATCCTTCTAAGACATGATTTGAGGTTCTGGACATTACCTGTGAAAGATAAGGATGTTTCTAGTCCATGTTGACCACCGTTCAAGCAGAGAGTATGAGAAGGGATTGTCAGTGAGGTAAGGGCATTAATTCTTATACCCCTCCATTCCAAGGCACATGGAATACCAATGGTAGACTTTGCCCATACTTGCTGTGGGTGGGCAGGGGCATGGCACAGCAGCTGGAAAGGGCTAACATTTATTAAGCACTCACTACTCTGAGTTAAATGTATCACTGTCCATCCATAGACGACCTTTTGAGGTTCTTCTGTGATGATTCCCACATTACCACTGAGGCAACTAAAGCACAGAGAAGGAATGATGTGAGGACAGGATTGGACTCAGGCAAGCTGGTTTCCAACCTTGATCATCACTCTACACCGTACACGCTACATTTGGCTCACATACAGGTTCTCTTGGGTCTGTTCTGCTTGCAGAGCTAATCCCCTCCATTGAGTGTGTGGGAAGGCCTCCTGGAAAAAGAGGTAGGGTTTGAACTTGGTCTTAGAGGTAGAGAGGGTTGATGCAGTAAAGAGTAATGGAGCCGGCAGAAAGGTGGGCTCTAGCAATCAGGAAACTAGGGCCTGTGAGATAGCTCAGCAGTAAGGGCGTTTGCTGCCAAGTCTAGCAACCTGAATTTGGTCCCTGGAACTCACATTGTGGAAGGAAAGAATCAACTCCACTGAATTGTCCTCTGACTGCATATGTACCCATACACACACACACACACACACACACACACACACACACACACCAGAAGCTTTAGAAAATTGGGAAACTTAAGGGGATGGACTGTGGCATGTGATGGAGGCGTTTGTCTAAATCCTCTCTTGAGCCTGTGCCTTGATCATAACCCAGACCCTATGGGCCATTTGAAAAGGCCTCTCTTGGCTTGGACCCTGCTTCCTGTGAATCCTCCTAAGGGCCAGCCTCATCTCTTCCTATTTTCCCAAGCTGTACTCCACCCACTCCGCTATGGACTAGCTGTGTTTGTCTGTGCTGTTCTTTCTGCTGTGGGGGAAGGCTTCCATTTTCCCTTTTCCTATCCCCTTGCATCCTATACTCCTTAACTCTATTCAGAAACCTTTCCTGCATTGCCTTCTGGGTGAGATGCTGTCTTGACTTCCCATCTTCCCTGACATAAAACACTTCATATTCGACTTGACTGTTTCTGCTACTCCCATGATGCCCTCAGAGCTGGGAAGACAGATACTAAGTCATGTCCCTTCTCTGTGGCCTGCTGCTTCTAATAAAGTCATTATCTCACTATGGATTCCTAACTAACATCTACTGACATAAGCACCTGACATATTTTCAAAGAATCCCAGCAAAGGATGGTTTTCATGTGTCTTGTTTACCCATGCTTGGTTTAACAAATCTACTGAGAAATGAATCTTAGAGCCCAGCCTAAATCTCTAAATCTTTTGCTATTGTAACTTAACATTTCTTTAGACGGCTGAGACTGTTACCGTGGCATAGATGTATCTGTTTAACCTTACCCACATAAGGACATTTTGGTTATTTCTACTTATTATGGATAAAGCTCTTATGAATATTCATGTACAGGCCTTTGTGCAAGCTCATTTTTATTTCTCTAGCATAAATGCCCAAGATAGATGTTTTGGGGCCACATGGTGAGCATGTGTTTATAGTGTAGGAAAGTCCGTAATTGCTTCAGAAGTGTCGTAGCATTTTACCCTGATCAACAGCATGGCAAAGATCCAGGGTCCCCTCCCCAGCCTTTGGAGCTATCATTTGCTTAAATTTTAGCTATTTTTATTTCTTATCTTTTAACATTTTTTATTGATTTACTTTTATTTTACATGTATTAGTGTTTTGCCTGCATGAATGTAAGTGCACCTGGCCTAGGAGGACAGAAGAGGGTGTCAGATTCCCTGCAACTGGAGCTATAGACGGTTGATAACTATCACGTGGTTGCTGGGAACTGAACCCTGGTCTTCTACAAGAGCAACCAGTGCTTTTAACTTCTGAGCCATCTTGCCAGTCCCTTTTTAATTTTTTTTTGTTTGTATGATATGTGGGCATGTATGTGTCTGAGTGAGGACATACATGGGTGTCAGTCCTTGCTTTTTGCTTTGAGACAGGGCCTCTTTGTTGCTGTGTATATATGTCTGTCTCCTGTTTTGCTGTGGGAACACTGGAATTCCAGGTTCAACCATGCCTGGCTTTACATGAGTTCTAGGGTTTTGAACTCAGTTCCTCATGTTTTTGTGGCAAATGCTTTACCCACTGAGCCATCTCCCTAGTTCCCTATTGTAGGCATTTTTGTAGGTGTGAAGTAGTATATCTCAGTGGTTTCAGTTTGTATTTCTCTAATGATGAGTGATGCAGAATAATTTTTATGTGTTTGCTTACCATCTGTTTATCCTCTTTGGTGACATAGATATCTGTTTTGGTTGTTATAAGTATTTCTTTCCTTCTGGATTCTCACTGGATTCAAAGGCGAAAGATAATCAGGTTGCAGATAAGTAAGTTAATATACCTGAGTGTCCACCACTATATATACAACAGTGTTCTAGGTACTGGGCTTGATACAATGAAAAGTAGACAAAGATCCCTGCTTCCTAAAGCTTATGTAGTACTCCTCTCTTGTTTCCATATCCTTGTGGGGTCTGGGGGTACCTGAAACCATAGGCAATTGAACCTTATGAGGACACTCCTCAGTCTATGGTGCAGCTTATGATAGGGTAACACTCTGAAAAATCCATTAAAGGTGAATATAGTATAAATTGGAAATGTATATAATACACTTAACCTCCCAAACTGCACAGCTTGGTGACACAGAGCACTGCAGAGTGTTGGGTGTTTACCCATGATGCAGTGACTGATGTGGACTGGTGCTCACTGCTGCTGCCAAGATGCTGCGAGCTAAGGAAGGTTTAAAACTCAAAGTACAGTTTCTACTGACTGTACATTGCTTTAATGTCATCATAAAAGGGAAAACTGTATGTCAAACTGCTGCAAATTGGAGACCATCTGTAAATACTGTGTTTTTCCTCTATGCCTGTACATATGACAAAACTTAATTTATAAATTAGGCACAGGAAGGAATAAACAGCAGTGACTGATGATTAAACAATTGTAACAATATACTGTAATAAAATTGCCAGCATCACTATTCATGTGCTTTGGGACCACTCACAGATAGAAGAAAGGTTACTTTAATGTAGCACTGTGATGGTGTGACAGGCGATCTGGTATTGAGATGCTGCTGACTAATTCATAGGGGAAAGTGTAGACAGCATGGATAGGCGAACAGAAGCATGATTCTTGTCATGGGTGGGATAGATCAAGACAGTACAAGATGTTCCTCAGAATGGTAAACAATTGAAAACTTAGGAACCGTTTATTTCTGGAATTTTCTGTTGAATATTTTTAGACCATGGTTGACTACAGGTACCTGAAACTTCAAAACTAAAACTGTGACTGAAAGGGAGCCTACTGTATATTTTATCATGGTGATTGATTGTTAGCAAATAAATTACATGAGATGCTTATAAGTAGTTTAGAAAATTCAAGTAGATAGGGAATTGTCTTAATTGCAGTCTAAAACAGGATGGTTACAAAAAGCATCATTGAGGGGCTGGAGAGATCACTCATCAGCTAAGAGCACTGGCTGGTCTTACAGAGGGCCTGGATTTGATTCCCAGCATCCACATGACCCTGACAACTGTCTGTAACTCTAGTTTCTGGGAATCTGACACCCTCTTCTGACCTCCGACAGCATTGCATGACACAGGTGCAGGCAATACACTCATATACATAAAATAAAACAAACAAACAAATAAACAAACAAATAAAAAAACCAAAATGTGTCCTTGAAAGGGGGCCAGCAAGAAGGAGAAGAGGAATCGGGGTGGCTTTTGAGGGTCTGCATGAACAAAATACAATGATCCATGTGTAGGAAAACGTCCTCATGAAACTTACTATTTTGTACACCAACTAAAAAAAATGAGCTACAAAAGAAAATAATTGGCCACATTAAGAGGAGACACATGAGCCCCAACCTACAGAAGCTAGGGAGGCCTTGTGGGTGTCTTGGTGAATAGAACCCCTAGTTTGAAGAAAACGTGCAAGGTGTGTTCAAAAGACTGAGGTGGAGCTGTGGGTGAGGACGGGAGGCAACGTTGGAGTGGTAATGGAGGAGGTTGGCCATGCAGGGCCTCCTGGGGTGGGGTAGGACTTGTTTTGCTTCTGGTGAGGTATGAGGTCTTAGAAGGGGTAGAGCAAAGAAGTTGTCAGGTTTTGATTTTATTATGAGAAGATGACAATGCCTACTGCGTTGAGAGTAGCCTGAGCAAAGGGTGAGCCAGGGAGGCCAGCCTGGAGTCATTTTTGGATCATCTGGTGGAAGCAGGTTGGCATGTTGGATAACGTGGAGGTAGTTAAGGTCCCAAGAACCAGAAACAGAAGATTTGAGCATCTTTTGAGCAGAACAACGGTCATTTCTTAAGAAGAGGGATGAAGAAAAACCCCGAGTACAGGGCTCTAGTTGGAGCATTTAGGGAAGGAGAAGTCTTTGATGGAACAAGGAAGACGAAACTTAAGTGACAACCAGGGCCATTTAAGGGGACTTTTAGGGAATGTGGAAATAACTAGAAGACAGGGGCCGAAGAATCTGAGCACCCAGGAGATGCTTGGGTAGACATGGTATTCAGAGCCATGCTCAGTGCACCTCTCTTCACACTGTGCTCTAAGAGGAGGCTCCTCTTGTGGAGATGGGTCCTGTGTCTAAAATCAGCTGCTGAGGTGTTAGAAACACGGTAAGTTGAACCACTTGAAATTACCAACATCTTACCATTAAAAAAATTACTTCATGTATATGGGTGTATTGCCTGCATGTGTATGTAAGTGCACCCATTGTCATTCAATGCCTATGGAGGTCAGAAGAGGGCATCGGACCTCCTGGAACTGTAGTTACAGACAGTTGTTAGCTGCCATGTGGGTGCTGGGCTTTGAACCCTGGTCCTCTGCAGGAGCAGTCAGGGATCTTAACCCCTGCATCATCTCTTCAGTCCCGGTTTTACCATGTTTAAAATACATTATCTGAGAGTTTCATGCAATGTATGAAACCTATGCATCTTTGTATTTTTAAGGAATCTGCTTTCTAGACAGTAGGTCAGTGATACACACAGCAACTGTGACAGCATGCACAAGATCCACTCAGGTGCAACCCAGACAAAATCCCAGCTTGAAAGTGGGAGTTGGGAATGAAGTCTCACCTCTAGCTGAGGAGCTATTGGCGTGTGATAGCTGCTGAGTCTGCACTTTTCCACGTCTTCCCTCTACTGATCTCTTATTTCCCCCACTGCCCTAATTTACTTTCTATTGCTGTGGTAAAACAATTTGACCAAAGGCAACGTGGGGAGGAAAGGGTTTATTTCACCTTACATTTCAAAGGGACAGTCCATCTCCTTGAGAGAACTCAGGCAGGAACTGAGGGCAGGAACCCGGAAGCAGGAACTGAAACAGAGACCTTGGAAGAATGCTGCTTACTGGCTTGCTCCCCAGGCCTGTGCTCAGTCTACTTTCTTGTACAGCTCAGGACCACCTGCCAGTGGGTGGCACTACCTATAGTGGCCGGAGCCCCCCAACTTTGCTCAACAATCAAGAAAATGCCTCACAGACATGCCCACAGGCTAATCCGTTAGGGGAAATTGTCCAGTTGATGTTCCGTCTTCTGAAGTGTGTCAAGTTGGCAACTGAAGTGATCCAGCACCTCCCACCCCACTCCTGCACTCTGCCGGCATCCTTGTTTGAGAGTAATTCTTTCCCCAGACTGTACCAGAAAGTTTCTTAGAGTGTGCCACAAAGGATGAGCCTGGGAAGTTGGGAGCAGTCAGCAGATGTTTGCCCTGTTGCTTCCTGATTGGGAAAAGTCATTTCTCTTAGTCATCTCTTAATATCTAAGTGTGTTTTGACCTGGGTATATATCAGCCTTCCTGTGGGAGTGTGAAGGCATCCTTCCCTGGAATGGTATAAATGGTTGTTGAGTCTCCCTCTCTGGTTCTTTTGAGAATGAAATATTCAATGAAAGATTGTTTTTCAATGACTAATCACAGCCCTCTGAGTGGCAACAGAAAACTTGCAACTATTTTGAATGGGAAACTTTCTGAAATACAGTTTAAACTTCAAAGACAGTGTTTCTAGAAAATAATTATAAGTGTAGCTCAGTGGGAGGGTACTTGCTTAACATCCATTAGGCCATGGGTTTGATCCCAGCATTGAAAAAAAGTTTATATCAGTAACATATTTTGAGTTTTGAAGACAACAAAACAAACAAATGAACAGAAACAATAAAACCCATCAGGAAAAAGCTTCCCATCAGGCCTTTTGCAGCTACTTAATCACCCTGAGCAACACTGTTCCTGTTCTAACTGTGCCCTGAAAATAAAGCTTTCAGAATTCTTCTCCCCTGTTCTTTCCCAATCACCTCTTTTCTTTGCACTTTAGTTATATATAGTTTCCTTTTGGTTGATCAAGTTCCCAGGTGCCATTCTGTTCCAGTTTGTTTTTTTTTTTTTAAACAAGGTCCCAATGTAGCTCAGGGTAGATCTAAGTTTCTATGAAGCCAAGAGGATGACCCTGAACTTCTGACTCTCCTGGGTCTTGGGATTATAGACTATACTACCATGCCTAGTTTATGTGGTGCTGGGGATTGAATCCAGGGCTTCATGTATGGTAGGCAAGCATTCTACCAAGTGAGCCACATTCTCATTCCCCATTTCTAGGCATAATGAAACCAGTGAGTATTCAGCAGAAGAGATGCCCAAGGAGCAAGGATCCCCCCATGGGAGACATCATCACAGTAGCAGAAACTTGGATATACTCCAGACACTGTGACCAGGAGAGGTGGAGAAACAGGAAGACAGCCACACAGCAGGACATGGAACGGTCACTCAAATGAAAGCGCTTTAGCAAGCAGCATGCCTCAGTCCAGATGTGTCTCAGCACAATAATATTAAGAAGGTGGTAAGTCCTCAAAGATCATGAGTAGCAAAGCTTAAGCAAATTAAAAGTAAGAGCACATGCATGTGCGTGACATACACATGCAAATGGCTGCTAAGTGCAGCTAGTTGAACGTAGAGCAACACCATGGTGAGCACAGAACTCAGGATGAAGAAAATGGAGCAGGCGGGTCTAGTGGTGGTGATGGACTTCCAGCTGCATCGTGTGACACTCCTCAAGGTCCCAGATTTCATTTTATGTGGTGACTTTACACATATTAGCAATATAACCAATAAACTCCTGACTTATTAAGGGCAGTTCAAGCACTGACCTGATGATAGGATCCAACGAGTATGGTTATTCCAATCCTGTGTATTTGAGATCCAAAGAAGGGAAATAAATCAGAGTCAGTTCTTGCTATGTGTGGTTCTATTAGACTTTCCAATGAGTCACATGAATTTGGAGGCTTCATCTTGACTTCCCAGAGGGATTTTTACTATTTCTTCTTAGTTCTGTACTCTGGTCCAGGCAGGAGATGTTGCCAGGCTCTTGTGAATAAGCTAATAAGCCTTTTCTGAGAAGGGCTGGGAGATAGGATTTTGCCTTTGTTGACCTGACTGTATGGTTCCAGTCAGAGTAAAAGAAGAGATCTGCCTGTGGGTAGAGCAGAATGCCCAAGTGAAGAGAGACCTGGCAAGTGTAATCTTGCTTGTCAACCTATTAGAATGAGAAGGTCCCAGGAGATAAAGTTCACCTCTGGGTGTGTTTTTGAGGTTTCTTCAACACAGTATTAAATTAGATGGGGCTGGGGCTGGAGAGATGGCTCAGCAGTTAAGAGCACTGGCTGCTATTGTAGAGGATCTGGGTTTGATTCCCAGTACCCACATGGTGGCTAACAACTTCCTGTAACTTCAGTTCCAGAGGATCTGATGCCTTATTCTGATGTCCACGGGCACTGCATGACATGGGTGCACTTACATACATGCCGACAATACACTCATACACATGAAATAAAAAATAATCAATAAAATATTTTTAAAAATTAGATGGGGATATCTGCCCTGGGTGTCAGCATCACCATCTCATAGGCTGGGGATGTAAAGAAAATGAAAGAGGAAAAGTGGGGAAGGCCACTAAGCACAGGTATTCTCTCTCACTGTTCTCTGGCTGCCATGAAGTGAGCTGTTTTGACCTATCACATGCTCCCCCCATGACAGACTGGAACCCCTGAAACCAAGAGCTAAAATAAACATTTCATGCCTTAAGTTGTTTTGTTTAGGTATTTTACCATAGTTCCAAAAACCTGATTGATGCACAGAGAATGTCAGAGCCTCTTCAAGTCCTGAACAAGCAAATGAAACGTGAAGGGTATTGTTCAAACAGACCAGTTCATTGAACCCTTTCTCTATTTTTGGTCCACCTCTGGGCATGGGGAGATTATCTCATTCCTGTGGTACCTTACTAATGGCCAGACTCTACTGTTAACCAGAGATACAAGCTAAATGTGAGGTGGAGATCACTATTATTTTGTCCATGAATGTAACAATGCTTCTCAGCTCTTAGGGCTGTACTGAGTTGAGTGGATCTCTTCATGAAGGAGCAGAGAGACAAACAATGGATGGCATCCACCCTGGCAGCCCTGTGCGAATTTCAAGCTCTTCTGAGTAGCCCGCCACATCTCGATTATGGAAATCTTATCCCATAGCATTGTTACGATGTATTTGTGCAGTGCTCCTGCGCACTAGCCTGCACATGTATCACAAGTAGCAGATAAGCTTTTTTATTGACAAGTCTTTGAAGTTCAGGATATAGATGCTAAATAAAGGTTTGGGGGAACACCACCTCTTATACTCTGTGGTCAGGTCAAGTGCTTTACCAACTTAGCTATCCTCTTGGCGCCCAGATTCTGAATATACACGTGTGTGCTCTTTTTTAAGTCCCACATGACCTTGGCAGGTAGGCATATTACTCCAATTTCAAAGACTAGGAAACAGATCCAGAAAACTATTATTGTTTGCTCAGAATTTCCAAAAACGTGTTGTTAGGGGCTGAACCTGTAGTTGAACCCAGGCCCCCAGGCTGCTGGGCCTGTGCTCTGTTCCTTCTGGAGACTCTGGCCCAGGGAGGACAGAGTAGTCAGAGAGCTAAGATGTAGGTGGGAGCCAAAGGCTCCATGCAGGGGAGGGTGTGGGAGTTGAGCAGGAGATGAGGGGGCCAGGAGAGTGGGCAGTTCTCAGGGACAAGGTGAACAAAGCATCCTAATCAGGGACATTCTATCTGGGCTCTGTCACCTCCACCCTTCGTACCTAAGAAACTTCTGGGTGGGCCCAGGCTTATTACAGCCTTTCTGGGGAATGTTTCCGGGACTGGACACAAAGCTAAGGCTCTGTGGAAAGGAAAAGGGCTGTCTTAAAACCAGAGCCAAAGACAACAGTGTTGGAATTTAGAGGGGGAGGTGGAGCACCAATGCTCAGCAGTTGGGGTTGAAGATGAGTAACTGTGGTTAAGGGAGTAGCTCTACTATTGGAGGAAAAGGGAAGCGATCAAAAACGGGGTAAAGAGACTAAATAATCAGAAAACTTAGATGTGGTTGAACAAGTAAATTAGTTTAATACTGACTAGGGTAAGCAAGTAGCACAAGGATTAGTTCACTGGGAGCCAATTTTTCTCAAAAACCATGAGTTACAGCATATTGCTAGGGGCAGTGCATGTGACGGACAGGAGAGGCCAGGGAGCGAGGCAGAACTGCTCAAAGACAAGAATAAGTACAGTGATTTAAAGAGCCCCTTAGACCCAGAGACAAGCAGAAACCAGGGCAATGCCAGAGAGAATGAGAGACGGGGACAGAGAGCAGAGGACGCAGGGGACAGTGATGTAGAGCTCAGTGCAGCTGGACTAAGTGGAGAAAACACTCACCAGTGCCGAAGGAATGCGCCCTCAGCTCCTGGCCTCTGTGGTGCACTGGGTCCATGGCTCAGCTGAGCGGCTGCATGGTCCGACTCCCTGTGCTTCCTCCTCTCCGTTCTTTCAGCTACTATAGCAAAATACCTTGGAGTGGGCAGTTTCCAAGTAACAGAAATGTATTTTTCTGGAGGTTGGGAAGTAACTCCAAGACTGAGGTACCAGCAGTTTCACTGAGGATTCACTCTCTGCTTCAAAGATGAAACCTTCATGAAGCATCCTCACATGGTAGAAGGGGCAAATGAACTTACAGGCAGCTCCTTTTCAGGACACTAGTCCCACTCAAGGCCAGAGACTGGGAGGCCTCCTCACTCCTGAAGGACGTACCTCTTCACACTGCTGCATTGATGATGACCCTTCACTGTGCTAATCTGAGGTGAGCACAAACATGCAGACCAAGCCTTTACCGACAGGGAATCCTCAGAATCAAAGGCCACCCATGTAGATACCATCTATACAACCACAGCGTCCCAGCTCGGGAAGGGGCCTTGGGACCACCTCTCATTCAGACGCCTGCTTGTATCTCTGCACTTACCTGCGTTGACTGTTCGCTGGGTGCTCATTCTCAGAACAGTTTTCTTTAGGCTGAGCTGCTTCCTCGTGTCTCAGTTTGGGAGCAATATAGGAGGGATCCAGCATTTTTAGCAGAACTTTGGATTTACCCTTCACTCAACACATCTTAGTGTCTATGGACTCGGGGGAAAACAGAGGGGCAGGGATTTGTCTATTGGTTGTTGTGGTAGACTACCTCCCTGAATCTCAGAGTTTTAAACAATAAAGGTTTATTTGTCATGACATAGCAGGGAACTGATGAGCAGATACATGTTTGATTATGGATCTTGAGGGCCTGGCCATTGAAGTGATTATCTTTATTGATCTGCCTGTTAGGAAGCTCCTTAAAGTAACTGCACATTGCTTTTTGCTAATATTCTCTGGTTTGTCTTAATATTTCACTCTCTTTGATCTATTACTCAGATTCTCTGCACCCTCCTCTTACTGCACAGCTTCTTTTTAAAAATGTGCATGTGTACGTGTGTGTGCACGTGCATGTGTGTGTGTGTGTGTGTGTGTGTGTGCTCATCTGAATGTGCCCATGTGCCCATGTGGAGGCTGGAGGTAGATTTTGGGCATCTTTACCTCTCTTTTCCTCTTCCTCCTCTTCTTCCTCTTCCTCTTCCTCTTGTTCTCCTTCCTCCTCTTTTTCTTCTTCCTCCTCCTCCTCTTCTTATCATTTGAGACAGGATCTCTCACTGAATTTGGAGCTCGGTGATTGACTAGGCTTGGTGGCTAATGAGCTCCAGGGGTCAACCTGTCCCCATGCCCCCAGCACTGGGGTTATAGGCATACAGCACCATGCCAAGCTCGTATATGTGTGCTGGGATCTAACTGAGGCCCTCATTTTGTGCATCAGGCCCTTTACACACAGAGTCATCTCCCTAGCTCCTTTATCACACTGCTGCTTAAACCATTGGTTGTAACCTTATATGAGGCCAGATAACTGAATGTGGAGTCATGAAAAATTTGGTAACAGTGAAAGCTTTCTGAATGTGTAGCAAACTAAAATTAATTCAGGATCAAACATGTAATGAACCCAAGCGTGTAATGAATCCAAGATGTTTTCGGCAGTGCTCACTTGTGTTGTGTTATGCAACTTCCCTGCAGCCTTGACTCTGAACATACAACATGTGCATGTTCCAGTGTGCATGCTGTCTCACCAGGCACCAGTGAAAGTTGAAGCACCTTACTTAGCTCAGATTCAAGTCTATTGTATGCTAACTTCCTCCTATCGCTCTTTAGCATGTAAATATCAAATTAGTAATCTTTGGACTGTGTGCGTATTAGAATGTTTGATTTTAAAAATTGCCGTTTGAGTTGTTGGCTTGAGTTTCATAGAAAAGTCGTTAAATGAATTTTGGTTTGGGATTAGGACAGAATTTCCAATAATTTCAAAAGTGGTCTTAAACATTCTTCTGTCATGTTGAGCTATAGATTTCAGTGAAATGACTTTACAGCATTGACAGCTGTAAAATTAAAATATCAGTCAACTCCCCAAAATGTTGAAGATAGGAGCTAGAGAGATGGCTCAGCGATTAAGAGTGTATACTGACTGCTCTTGCAGAAGATCCAGCACCCACAGTAGGTGGCTCACAACCCTGACCCCAGCTCCAAAAGGATTTGGTGCCTCTGGCCTCTGTGGGCACCCGCACACATGTGTACATACACATATACACATAGACACCGCCCCACATAATTAAAGATAAAACCTTAAAATAATGTTGACAATGCTCCATGTCCTGCAGTATCAGACATTCAGCCAAGATTTAATTATTTTTGTGAAAATAAAGAAGCACATCATCTTATTAGTATGACATTTTTTCATGTTTAATAAATGGCAGAATTACATATTGTTATATATTATTGTTTTCACATAAATTTCTTTATGATTTAATATGTGTAAATATTTGATTTATATACCTATCTTATACAAATACTTTGAGATTTCATAACAATTTCTCAGGGGGGCACTTTGCAGATGCCACTGACCCCTGCATCCATTTGCTGTTGGTCATGACCAACCCCACCGTGTTCTTCCATTATCACTGGTGGTATGCCCGTGGGCTGTTTCTTCTTTGAGCTGTTCGCAGATACAGTTCCAAAGACAGCAGAAAACACTGGTGCTCTGAGCACTGGAGATAAGGGAATTGATTATAAGGGTTTCCTCCTTTCACAGAATGACTTCAAGATTCATGTGTGGGATGCTGTCTTCACCCATCATAATGGCACTTGTGGCATGTCCATCTATGGGGAGAAATCTGAGGATGGGAACTTCATCTTAAGGCATACACGTCCTGGCATGTTGTCCATGGCAAAAGCTGGACCAAGCACAAATGGTTCCCAGGTTTTTATCTGTACTGCGAAGACTAAGTGTTTGGATGGCAGCATGAGGTCTCTGGGAAGGTGAAATATAGCATGAGCACCCTGAGAACCATGGGGCTCTCTGGGTCCAGGCATGGCAAGACCAGAGATATCACCACTGCCCAATGTGGACAGCTCAGACACTGTTGGCTTTTGTGTATCTTAACCACCAGACCCTTCCTTCTGTAGCTCAGGAGAGCACCCCCTCCACCATCTCACAAAATCTTACCATTTTTGTGCTCTTCCTCAAGTTCCTTGGGTTCCATATCTTACCTTCCAAGTCTAGCCAGATCGCAGGAGCTAGGTTTATAATAATGAATAAAAACTGAATAAGAACCGTTAAAAATTTTCTCGGGTGAAAAGGGGTCATGGGTGGAAAAACTCTAAGCAGTCATTTCTTATTGTACTGTCTAAACTTCTGTCTGTGGTTTAACAGCCTTGGAATGAGATGAGCTTCAAATCAACTGAATGAACAAAAACATTCTGATTAGCACATGGCCCCTTTCCTTCTTGACGATGGGAAGTGGAGTTTTCCTGTCTTGAAGATTTACAGAATTGAAACTGCTAGGGTTCGGGGCCTTCATGTAGCTTTTCTTTGTTCATTCCACACACTCAGCTACCCTCTTGAAGTTGCTATTTTAACAATCCAGGGTCTCACTTTAGGTGGGGGAAAGAAGACCTCCAGAAAATGTCTTCTGCAAGGCCTTTGGGGGAATCACTTCATGCAAATATCTGCCTCAGAAGGAAACCATCTGAGGGTCAGTCCTCTGCCCATTCCTGAGAAGGCAGCATGCAGAGTGGGTGTTTTTACTTTTGCTTTTCTCTTTCCAAATATAAAACAACCAAGAAGTCAGGAGATCAGTCACAAACTTGTTGCATGACTTCAGGCTATCAGCACATCCTCTCTCCAGGCTCCAGGACATGTGTGCATGAGGGGAGTGGGCTGTTATAGGGAAATGGGTTTCCTGGTGATCTTTGCTGATTTTAGTGATATCTAAACCCGATGTTTGGAAATCTGCCGTTTCCTATAAGCATGGGTGTGGAGGTCCACACTGGCATCTTACTGATGGCAGTCTTGAGAGATTGGTGGGTCAAACTGTGAGACCTTGAACACTGCTGCTGGCTTCCATGTCTCCCTTGGTAGTGTAATCTTGGGCTAACCATGTAGATCCCTAACCCTCCACATGCTCCTTGGTTGCAACAAGGTGGTAATAACAAAACTACATGCCGTGAAGACGAAAGGCATCGTGCTCATAAAGTGCTGGCTGTGCTATATAGTGCGCTTTTCTTAGCCCTACCCTTAATGGGGTCAGAGTCGGCTTATCACAGTCTGGGTACCTCTACCCTGGCCCTCACACACAGTCTTCTTTTCCCTTGTATGAGGTCAGACGATAATTGCCCCCAGCCACTGTTTCAAAAATGAATGGCAAGAGGGACTTGGAAACACTCCCAGCTGAGCTTCCAGACTGGCTCTCCATCTCAGTGTCCTTGTCCTCTTCATCCAATCCCTCCACCAAACATGCCTCCCCTCCCTTTCTGCACTTCCGTCTTCTCTTCTCTGAAACAGGCATTGAGATGAGATCATCACTAATCTGATTGTTTTCCATCCCATCTCAGGTTAGATGTCCTGTTCTCAGTTACATCAGGATCTCATAACCTTACCATTATTGACCCTGTGTGTGTGTGTGTGTGTGTGTGTGTGTGTGTGGTATGTGTGTCTGTGTGTGCATGTACATGTGTATGTGTGAGTACATGTACATGAATGTGTATAGAAGATAGAGGTCAACCTTCAGTGTTGTTCCTCAGGACACTGACCACCTTTCCACTTTGTTTCTTTGAGACAAGATCTCTCATTTTTTACCTTGAACTTTCCCACTCAGCTAAGCTGGCTGGCCAGCGTGTCTCAGGGATAAGGCTGTCTCTCCCTTCTTAGTGCTGAGATTTCAAGGGTGCATCACCATGCCTGGACTCTTTTCTCTTCTGTTATCTTCTCTTGTGTCCCCCCACTTTATTTTTTTCTTCCCATGGGATCTAGGGCTCAAACTTAAGTCCTCATGCTCATGCGGCAAGCAACTCCCATCAACTTTTTAAAGACCAGGAAGTTCTCTGTTGTCCCACGTGTAGAGAATATCTAGCAGCATCCCTGGCCTCTTACCCTTAGACATCAGTAGCACTCCTTTTTCAAGTTTTGATAACCAAAAGTGCCTGCAGAAGTTGCTAACTGTCCCTTGGAGAACATCCCCACCTTAGTTTAGAAGCCTTAAGACTACTTAAGCACAGCCATGCTAACAGCCTTTACCGAACACTTCTTCATGCCCACCGCTGCTTGAGTTTCCTATGTCCTGATCTTAATCAGTCCCCAGAGCATCCTTCTGAAGTAGTCATTGTTCTCTCTGTCTTGAAGACGAGAGTGAGTGTCTAATAAAGCATGAAGCTGGGGTAGAAGCCCAACTTTTCCCTCCTTCACGGGCTGGCTGCTTCACTACTTTGAACATTTCACAACACAGGGCTGGTCTTTTGCAGACCAAGGTAATGGGGTGTATTTAGTAAGAAATGTTGGATCTAGAACCAGCCAGAACTGATTTGGAGGCTCAACTCCGTACTGATGAGCTCGCCCTACGCTGATCCTATTTCTGGCGTTATTAAATTGGGGGTGATACTGGCTGTGCAGGCTGTGGGAGGATGGATTGGGGAAGAACCACACCTGGAACATTGCTCCCATTCCTTCCCCGCAGCTCTGGGTGTGGTGTCAGCACTCCAGGGTAGATGAAAGCCTCGTGGCATACTGTGTCACCTCATCCCGGGTCCTACCCTCTCTTGTGTGTTTAGAACTTCCTTCTGAGCTCCAGAACATAGTGAACAGCCATCAACTGGAACTATATACCACATCTACAACTGGAACAGCCACACTGCCCTTGGCCCCATCTGCATCCCACCTGTGTCTCCTTCCCAGGAGCCACCACAGTGGTCCAGCATGATCCTAGCGGTCATTCTTGACTTCACCCAGCTCCTTATTTATAGGTAAAAAGTTGCCGGAGAATGAACGGATAGAAGAGAAAGCACCAAGACACAGATAAAACTCTCAGTGGGACAGAGTTTTATTTTGCACGGGACATGTTCCCTTCAGGGAAGGGAAAATGTGAGCTGGGCTTATATAAGGGGGCTTTAGGGTGCAGAAGGTGGAAAGTTTTTGGAAAAAATCAGGTGGGGGAAAGCAGGAAAAGCGGAGCTTGTCAACTGGGCTCCATTCGTCTGCCAGCCAGGATCTGGGTCAGGAAGTGTTTATTTTTTGTCCTCTTAAGATAAGGAAAAGCTGTTATACTAAAGCATCTCCCAAAGTCTCTGGTTAATGGCAGAATCTGCTTATCTTGTCTTCGGAGATCAGAGGAAAGGCAGGCTGCCTCTTAGAAGAGTCTGTTTCCCTTGACTTCCAAGACCAAAGTGCTTATCAACTCAGTTCCCTTTTCTCAGGGGCTTGAGAAATCTGAAGTCTGTGAGACCCTGTTGGAGAGGGGGAGGGCTGCTGCAGTTTGAAACCCTAATACTTATTATCCATAGCCAAGCAATAACCAGGCACTGGCCCTTGTGCTTGTGAAGCCCCTGGCATCTCTCAGCAACTTTCATTCCCATTGCCTTTTCTCTGGGCCAGGCCACCATACTTCTCATCTGGGTTTTGCTGTTTTTTTTTTTACTTTCAACCCCACCATCTAGCTTGTCTATGCGTCTAGCACCATCCCTTTTGTGTCTCTGACCAAGTCTTGACATCTCCTCTCAGCAGAAAGCCCAGCTTCCTAACCAGCCCTTCTCCTTTGGACTCTGTTTTCTCTTCATCCGTATACCTGGCTTCTCTCTTTTCACAGGTGTTTGTCATCTAGTTGGATAACTTGATTTCCATTCCAGAGTTCCATGCAGTGGAAGGAGAAAACTGACTCCAGAAAGTTGCCCTCTGACCACTACACATCCCCACAATAAATAAATAAATGTAATACAGAATAAAAATGAAATAAACAGAATATATAATCTCTCTTACTCAGCACTGGTGTTCTTATACTAAGTGTTTGCAACACAAGTGACTGACAGCTGTTGATGCATGATCTAAAAGGTACTGATAAGGAGAGAGGAAGCAAGACAGTGAGCTATAGGTTCTGACAAATGAACGATCAGTAGTCAGTCCTGGAACTGGCTCAGGGTCTCCTCTTTCTGCCTTGAAATCTCCAGCAACTTAACCAGAAGGTGATCGATCCTATTCAGTGGAAATGTGATTCAAGGCAACTGCCTTTGATAGTAAGGTAGATAAGGAACCTCATTGTTACCTGACAAGGAGGCAGTGTTCTTCCTCTGTGGCCTAAATGTCACATGGGAGGACCAAAAGAGCCAGGAGCTAGGTGACCTATGAGTCATGCTTAGTTTAGCCGTTAGCTTGGCAAATCTGTTTGATGAAATAACTTGAAGAGCAAGTATTTGGAATGCTTTAGAGCAGGTTTCCAGCATTGGCAGCATGGCATTTTGCTTCAAATAATTCTTTGTTGTGGGAGCTGTTTTATGCATGGAAGCATCCTGGTTTCCACCTGTTAGATGCCAATAGTGTTCTCTCCACTCTAATCATAATAAAAACCATGTCTAGACATTGCCAGATGTCTTCTGTGGGGACAAGACTGGCCCCAGTTGAGAACCTTGTCCTAGCGTCATTAGAAGTAGAGTCCATCTGACAGAGCCATAGGAGCACTGGAGGAGAGCTGGGCTTAAAGTCTGTTGCCAACCCTGTCATTTACTGAGGGTATTTTTTGTAAGTCCTATCTGAATTTGACTTTGGGAAAATAGCTTAGCATTCCTCCCTGACTTTCCTCCGGGATTGCAGCCTTCTTTCCTCATGCAATAGAATGGTGCAAGTCCAGAAGTCAGTGGGTACTTCCAAGTTCAGCCTTGGTCTTAGGAGTGATCTGGAAGATGAACAAACTCAGACCTTGGGACAGGGTCCAATGATTCAGTAACCACAGTTAGGGAATTAGCCTTGAGGCCCCTGCTTGGTTGGCATGGCTTATCTCCATAGACTGACATTGCAACTCCCATGGGCTTATTAGGATGGTCTAGGCAGGATTCTGTCTCATTAACTCACTTCTTAGCTGTCTTCCTTCCTAGTAGCTAAGACTGTCAGATCTGGAAAGATCTGAGCCTTTGTTGCGTTGGAGGAAACTGAGGCACAGAAAAGGGAAGAGATGTGACTGAGGCCACATAATGAGTTAGCCCCAAATTTGGTCCTTATTGACCCAAGTTTCTGCTATTCTTTCTCTCACCTTGAGAGCCTACCTCACATCAGCTGAAGCTTTGGTAGAACCCTAATGTGGACCTACGCTGGTATATTTTATTTCTTTGAGGTTCATGTGCCTTCAGTTATGCACCCATGCTCTCTGTTCAGAGAGCATGTGAAATAGGACCTTGACACTTCAGCAAGAAACAATATGCTAATGGAACCTTTCAAGTGACACTATTGTTAACTGAGATTTAACCCAATGAAATAAAACTAATGGTAGGAATTTGAGGGTCTGAGCCAGGCTTAGAAAGACTTGTGTCAGACCCCTTTGAGAAATCCTACCTCTGGAGGACATGCATTCTTCCTTCACATTGAGTTGGCCACTGAGGTTGTTTCTCATCATGAGATTTAGAGGAAGGAACTAGGGTTTGGATTTAGGTTCAAATTCCAACTCAATCAATTCATAGTTGTATGGGTTACAACTAAGACAATACCAGTTTTGAATGGTCCCTGTGGGCTGATCCATGACGCCTAGATGATCAGTTTTACAGCTTATGACAAGAAGGGATTACAGTTTGTAGATGAGAAAACTGACTTATAGAGAGAAACTCCAAAATTATGCCCAGGAACTGAGTTGGAAATTAGAGAGTCAAGAGTGGAACCCAAGGTAATCTGACTCTTTAGTGTATATAACTAAACTGAGATGTTAGTAAATGATCAGATGTGACAACATGTCTAAACTTCAATTTCTTAGCTTGTTGAGTAAGGGTGATTACACCTCCCATGAGGGTAATATCTGGCACCCCCACGTGTCTGGTAGGCACCCAGTCTTCCTCTCTTCAGCACATTGTTCAGGTTTAAAATGTTATGATTTATTAAGTGCTAACTTGGTGTGGACAAACTAACTGTGTGTGTGTGTGTGTGTGTGTGTGTGTGTGTGTGTGTGTGAGTGTATGTGTGTGTTTACATCTAATCTAGCAAAAACCTAAGCAAGGTCAGTATGATTTTTATTCCCACTGAGGAAATGAGTCAGGGAGAGAGAAAGGGATCTGCTAAAGTTCAAACATCAAAGACTTGGCTAAAGCATAGTTTGCTTTCATCAGGATTTACTCTAAAGTAGCTCTTTGGTCCCCAGGTTATGTTCCAACCTGTAACTACTGCAAGTTACATATTCAGGTGCTCCAAGTTATTCCCTGGGCATGCTTTGGCCTTTACAAATAAAAATAAACTGAATTTTTATTTGAATTAGTAGATCCCCTCTTGTTTTAGAGGCTGATGACTTAAGGACCATGTGATTTCTATTGCCTTGAGGACACAAAGTCAATTCTTGCTTATCCCTGGTGAATTTCTAATTTAGATTCACATCCATTCCTCCATTACAATGCCCAATATGACCTCAGGGACTTCAGACTAATCTTCAGTGGAATTGGAGTGAGATATAATTAAAGCTCTTGCTCTGGCCCCGAAATCACATAGTCAACCTTACACTGCATATGCCCTCTCCACTATGAACCCCAGAGAATCCCCCCCCCCCCAACTCCTTCTTTTAGTGCAGCTGGCTGTCTTGCTGGGTACTTCCAAATTCTTATCCAACCGTGTCTTCACTGAATTCAAACATCTCTTCTCTCCAAGTCCGTGTCTACACATGTGGGAAAGTTGAGTGGTGTCAGAGTCACAATTACAGAGCGAAAATTATGAGATCAAAAGCCAGTGTATCTGCACCATTCCAACTTTGTGTCTTAAACAGCAGGTGCAGCTATTTGCCCAAGGGAAAACAGGAAACTGCATTTGACATAAAATCAGGGACTTTGGAGTTCTAGACTAGAGCTAGTATTTATAAACTTTGTGATCTTGGGCAAATTATATTGAACCCATCTGGGCCCCAGTGACTGGTAAACTGTGGAAAGCAATCTGATTATTCTGGTTTAAGGAGGTCATTTCTATGAAAGCACTGAGTTTGCTGAGTGATGGTTAAGTGGAGGTTGACTAAATCAGAGGAGCTGCTCTTCTCTGATCTGATTTCACATGGCACTCTGTCTGCATTTAACACTTTCCCCTTGCCTGTGATTCACAGGGTGTGTGAAACTCTCCTCCTGCCACTCCAAGCTCCAGAAAGAGGCTTCAGAACAGACTCAATTGTGAATTTCCAGAATACTTTTTAATAGAGATGGTTGACAAATAGCTGTTGCATGAGTAGATAGACTGAATGACTTCCGGAGGAAGAGGGTTTATTGTGTTGCAATGAGAAATATGTGGGAATTGGGCTGTAAAGGCAGAGATGGCTTGTCTCAATCTTGGTGGTATCTCTACTACTTGGCTCAGTGACAACTGAGGACCAGTGTCCAATACATACCTAATAGAAAAGGAATGTGGGCTCCAGAATATTATCCTATCAGTCCATAGCTCCCACTTAAGCTGATATTCACCCGTCTTGGAGAGACTGAGACTCAGGAAGGGAAAGTCATGCCTAGTTTCACAGTGACTGACACCAGATAGTTTAGGTTACTTGGTATATATCATTATATATAACTGGGCACCACTACTGTGCTTGGTTGACAAAGGCTGATTTGGTGTGGAGTATCAGAACTGAATTTGGCTCAATTCCCTTGCTGTCTCGTGACTGTCAGGGCTGAGCAACTCAGAATATGAAAGGGGAAGAAGATTCACAGGCCATAAGCACCCGTATAGTAGTTATATGAAGTCACTTTTCTCATTGCTGTGACCCTGACAGTGACTTAAAGGAAGATGATTTGTTTTGACTTATAGGAAAATACAGAGTTCATGGTGGGAGGAATGTGGTGCCAGGTCTCCTCACATCTGGGTGGATGGGGAGTCAGAGAACAGGGAATGGGAAATATCTGGCTTTCTGCTTTTTCTATTTCTATTTAATCTGGGACTCCAGACTGTCAGAGAATGCTGCCCCCATTCAGGGTGAGCCTTCTTTCTCAGGAAACACACCCAGTGGTATGTTTGCTGTGTGATTCCAAATGGAGTCCAGTTGACAATGAAGGTTCGCTATCACAGTAGTCTGGGTCACTGCTTCATCTGTAAAATGATGCCAGTGGGATGAGTGACTGTACAGAAGGTTGAAGACAAAAAGGGATATGAAAAGACTCCCATCATTCTTTCTTGGAAATTTCTCTATATGAAAATATCTGGAGGAATTTATTTCTAGATAACAGTGGAACATCAACTTTTCCTCAGAGTAAATTCTGACATTGCCGGGTGGCTTATGACGATAGGTTTAGAAAGATGAGATTTGGGTAAGTGGCCAAGATGGACACATTTTCCAGAACTCTGTATGGAAAGTAGATGATGCTGGGATCAGCATCCAGGTGGCACCAAGAGGCTACAGAGCCACTTGAGACAGCATCTTCATAAGACTTTAAGTTGAAAGTTAGGATGGTTCAGGCCAAATTTGCTCACAAAGGGTGGGAAGGAAAAGGAGGAATGTTAAAGAATATTGGGGTTGAGGGCTTGTGAGACATCAATTACAAAATGAATTTATAGGAACAAGTTTTCTCTTGACCTCTTAGAGTTATGTGATGCTGGTCGAGTCATTTCTGTAAGGACTGAACACTGTTTCTGGCTCTGTGGGGGATAGGAATGGGTGTAAGCCTGTGCTGACCTCAAAGATCTCAAAGTAGACTGAGGACAGAGCCAGGAGTGATGAGTGCTGAGACAGAAAAAATGGACAAGATTCTAGGGGAACAGAAGAGGACAAGGGATTCGATCTGCTTGAGAGCTTCTGGGAAGAACTGACAAGGACGGGATTTCTTTTGTTGTCTTCTTATTGGTGTCTAAAATATGATTTTTGTAGTGTTGATTTTCTATCCTGTAACTTTACAGAATTCACTTATCAGTACCAATACCTGAGTAGTGGAACCTCTAGGTTTTAGTATGTATAGAATCATATTATCTGTACACAGGGGTAATTTGTATTTCTCCCTTACCATTTCTGTGCATATTATTTCTTTCTCTAGTCCAGTTGCACTGGATAAGACTTCCAGTGTCACGTTGGATAAGACTGTTGAGCCAGACACTCTTGTCTTCTTCTGGATATCAGATGATTACATGAAAATCTTCCAGCTGCTTCCCACTCACTATGATGCTGGCTGTGGGCTTGTTAGAATGAGTCCCATTCACAACAGCTATAAGTCAAAAGGCAGAGTAAAAAATGAAGTATCTAGGAATAAATATAATCAAGGAAGTGAAAGGCTCTTCTATTAAAAATCACAAATCTCTGATGAAAGAAGCTGAAGAGGGGGACACACATAAATGCAGAGACCTTCCACATCATGCCTGGAAGACTTAACATAGTTAAAACGGCCATACTGTCTTAGGCAGTTTATAGATTTAATGGAATCTCCAGAAAAATACTGACAATTTTTATAAGACTAGAAAAACCAACCCTACAAATTCTACGGCAACTCAAAAGACCTTGGATAGCCACCATAATTTTAGGCAGACGGAATAAAGCTAGAGGCATCACACTATCGCACATAAAATGCACTAACAAAGATACTAATTGAACATCATGGTATTGCCATAAAAACAGAAATACAAAGTAATGGGTCAGAAATAGTCCCACATGTTTATAATCAGCTAATTTCCACAAAAGCATGAAAAAAGACATTGAAGAAAAGACAGCAAAAGACACTGAAGACAGCCTTTTTGAGAGATGGTGCAGGGAAAACTGGATATCACATGCAGAGTACTGAAATTTGATCTTTCATTCTTATTCAGTAAAAAAATAAACAAAAATGGATCAAAGGCCCAAATGTAAGACTGGAACCTACAAAGATATTAGAAAAAAACATGGAGAAAACTACTTCACAGCTGTCAGCAAAGGCAACAGAGTTTTGGGTTAGACTCCAAAAGATGGGCTGGTGAGATGACTCAGAGGGTAAAGGTGCTTGCCCCCAAGCCTGATCCCCTGAGTTCAATCCTTAGGACCTATACAATCAAATGAGAGAACCAGATGTTACAAGTTTTCCTGTGACCTCCACATGTATGTCATGGCATGCACATGCACACACATACATACAAAATAAATAGATAAAAGATAATAAAATATTCTTGGTAAAAAAGATACAAAAGCAAAAAAATATAAACAAATCACAAATAAAATTATATCAAATTATCAGACTAAAGTTCTTTAGCCTAGCAAGTAAACAGTCAACAGACTCAAGAGATAATCTACAGAGCAAGAAAAATCCATGTCATCTGACAAAAGATTATATAAAGAAAGTAAAATCTCAACAACAAAAATGGTTAAGGAAAAAACTGGAATGAGTACTTGTTTTATTTTTAAAGATTTTTCTATTTTAACTATGTATGTATATGTGGTGTGTGGTTCTGCGCACATGAGTGCAGTGCTTGTGGAGGCCAGAAGAGGGTGTCAGATTCCTGGAGTTGGAGTTACAGGCAATTGTGAGCCACTTGCTGTGGGTACTAGGAATCCAACTCAAATTCTCTGCAAGGGCAGGAAGTGCTTTTAACCACTGAGCCATCTCTCCAGCCCCGAACGGATAATTCTTAAAGGAATAAATTCAAATTGCCAACACATTTATAAAAATATGTTCAACTTTATTAGCTGTCAGGGAAATACAAGTCAAAACACAATTTGATGACATCTTGCTTTAGTTAGACTGTTATCTCTCTCTCCCTTTTTCTCTCTCTTACACACACACACACACACACACACACACACACACACATAAATTTTGGTGAGGATATAGAGTAAAGGGAACTCACATGCTGTTGGTGGGAATGTAAATTAATATAGCTACAACAGAATGCAGTATAGAGGTTCTCAAAGGAGCCAAAAACAGATCTAGCACATAACCTAACAACACCACCTGTGAAGACATCCAAATGATATCATACTAGATAGACAGCTGCGTGTGCCTGCTTGCTGCTGCACGATACACAGTGACTGCAGTATAGGCTCCCTGTAAGTAGATGAATAAAGAAAATGCAGTCTAGCTATACAACAGAATGTTATTCACCCATAAAAAGAATGATGTCCTATCATTTTTGGCAGAATGGATGAAGTTGGAGGACATTATGTTAGGTGAAATGTCAGGCAGAGAAAAATAAATTCCACATATAGTACAACAATTATTAGTAGAGGCAGACAAGAGCGAGACTTGGGTAGTGGTGGGTTAGATGACAAGCTCCCTAATGCAGTTAGATCCAAGAAGTAATTTTAATGCTCTGTAGGATAGTGGGGGGATATAGTTTTTAGAAACCTGTATTATATTCATAGGTAACTAGTAGAGAAAGTTAAAGCCTCTGAACCCAAAGTAATGATAAGATGCAAACATCAATTACCTTGAGGTGATCAGTACCTATCATTTATTAAAAATATTCTATAACCTCATGAATATGTATAACTATCCTTAATAAAAATTTTAGGAAAATTAGATGGAAACACCAACTACCCCTATTTAATCATTATATATATGTGTGTGTGCGTGTGTGTGTGTGTGTGAGACCAAGTTATTACACAGAACCATAAAATAATGATAAAAGACGTATAAAAGGATGTGGTACTTTTGATGAGACTTAAGAGATGGAAGAGAACTTTATCAGCTGGAGGAGCAACATTGGGTCAGGTGACAATGTTCTCAAATGAAGAAGTAGCTTGTGTATGGCGGGCGTGGTTTATTGGGCAGCAAATTGTGGCTTGGCACACCTAAGGTATGGGCTTCATGAAGAAGAGAAATGGGGAGCAATGGGGGTTGTTCAAATCCTAAAAACCCAGCAAATCAGACCTAGAGGGACTTTCATCCCTGTGGGCAACAACAAGCCATGGAAAAATGGTAGGCAGGAATGGAACTGGAGGACAGGTGCATTTCAACATGTCATTCCAACAGCTGTGTAGAGGATGTTGTAGGTGAGAGAGGCTGGAGGCAGGGCTACCAGCAAGAGGCTGTTACCCTTGTCTAAGTGAGACATGATGAACATAAGAACTAGGAATTTGGGATGAGGGGAGAGGCCAGATTAAAAACACGATCAAGAAATTTGCCATTTACTTAAATTTTCTTAATATTTCTACAATGGGCTGAAAGAAAAGCATGGATTGTAACCAAGGCTGGGACTTTGGATGCCCTGGAAAATGAGAGGTCTCAGGAGGAATGCCATTTTGTGGATTCCCTATAATTCTTTTTGGCTGGGTATACTTGGTAGGAAGGAACATTGCAACCTCTGTAACAGACTTGCTGATGGAGAAGAAACTCAGTTATGGAACCTTAGGGATGAGGTTTGAGGCTGAATATATTTCAATCATGGCAAAATGATCTCGGGTTTGGAGGACGCTTGGAAGCAGCTATAGTTTGAATGAAGGTGTTGTCTCCAAAATTTAGCTATCGAAACTTAAAGGTCTGTGTGGTAGGATTAAGTAGAGCCTTTAAGATAAGATTAAAACTTGAGACCTCCTCATGAATGGGCTCAGGCCTTGTCATAAAAGTCTCATGTGATTTTTAGGTTCTCTTGATCTTCAGCTTTCCGCCATGTGAAGACATGGAGTACATCTCCTTTGGAGGACGTGCCAGTGAGGTTCCATCTTGTAAGCAGACAGTAGCCCTCACAAGACAACTGCACCTGCTGGTGCCTCCATCTAGAGCTGTTCAGCCTCCAGAGTTCTTAGAAATAAATTTCTGGTCTTTATAAACTAGTTAGACTCCAATATTTTGTTATAGCAGCACAGAGTGTACCAAGACAGGAACCATTCTGTTGTGCCTTCTTAGTGCCTCCATACACAATAAACAACTGTTCAGTCTGCTTATATTCTTCCTGTCATAAGAAGATGCCCACCTCTTGGATCTCCTGTGGACTGCTGAAGAGTTTAACATTAAACATCAACTCATCAGCCTTCTAACCTGTCTTAGCTAGAGAAAGCTGTGTCTTTCAAAGAGTTGTCTAAGAATTCTTGCACAAAAATATTTGATTAATGAAGGCATTACAACAGCAGGCGAGCACCTTGATTGAAATTGATTTTCATTTTTTCTCATTTGAGGTCCAATAGTATTTCAAGCTACTTGTCAAACAAAGACAGAAACATGGTTCATCAGCATAGAGCTATGGCAGCCAACTGATTTTAATGCTAACAGTGTAGTGGAAATGGTTCTGTCCAGAAAGGAGTCCGTATGGGGCAGAAAGGGCGTAGGGTATAGGCTGCAAAAGGTGAAGTCATTCATGTATGTGTGTGTGTGTGTGTGTGTGTGTGTGAAAGCATGACCTCAAAGGTGAGCTTGTAATCACTAGGATGTGTCATCATGCTCAGTAGTATGCACATGGGATCTGTTAAGAAATGAGGAACCTGCAGGAGTCAGTGTGATCAGAGCATTGGAAAAGCTCTGTGGTGATGACTCTAGGCATGATGGGCTGTGGACTGCCCTCTCTCACCCCCACTTCCCTTATCCTCCTCCTACTCCAAATTGCTTCTTCCTGGTTTCTTCCATTGTCACTTATCTAACTGGACTGCCTTCCTCCTCCCTCCTTCCCCACCCAGCTCTTTCTCACTCCAGGTTTCTGTCTCATTCCCCACATAGAAGCAGTGCCTTACGTTTCTATGATGCGTTATAGATCACACAGCTAAATGGAATACATGATCTCATCAACCTTACAGCCACATGTGGAGATCGGTGCTGTCCCCATTCTACAGATGATGAAAAGAGACTGAGGAAGATGAGGTCACTTTCCTGAAGCCACAGAGCCATGGGGAGGCAGAGGCAAGATGACACATTGTGTTCTTTTCTGTCTTCTAGGTCAAGGTGCTGGGATTCCAATGTAGCAACTTGCCTTGGATAGATTTATAGGGAATCAAATCTCTTTGCTCAAGGACCCCAGAGCATAGCTACTTTCTCTCAGGAAGGTTTTCAGGGTCAAAGGAGGATTTGTCCTCTTGAAGCTTGTCTTGAATTTTGGGGAAGCCCTTCTTAAAGTAAGTGGAATCTCTTGATGTCCAAGGCCACTTGCATATGCCCAACCTCCATTCTGAATGAAACCAAGTGTACACAGGCAGGCTTGGAGTCTGGAGACAGCACACACTGCTCACTTCTCACATTTCCAGTGATTTTTGTAAGCTGGTGGTTAAACATAGCTATTGCTGAAAATTACATTATTATATATCGAATTATACTGAAAACAAAGGTTAAAATATCCAAAGTTCATCACTTTCTGGTTATTCTACTATAATTTATGACCGCCACTATGATTTCTATACTCTTGGGGTGTTCACATACATGTGGCTGGAGAAAATATTGACCATTACTGTGTTATTGCTTCTCTGGTCCCACCTCTGAGTTCAGTGACATCACATTGATGGTTGGAATTGGTCAGGAGTAAAATATTTACACCACGGAAATTGGCAAGTGCCACAAACCTGGGTCCTCTTTCTTCCTCAGGGAATCATGTGTTGAGCATTTATCAGCCCACTGCTGGCTGATACATCTACAAAAGATTGTGGTTAATTCTGAACATCTAGCTTTATTCTCTTCCTTGCTGAACTGAACTTGGGCAGGAGAGAGGACAGTGTCTAAAGGAGAATGGGAAGACATGGGTAACTCATGCCTCCCTTTCTCTACCTTGCTGGTGAAGACAAAACTACCAATGGTATAAAACCAGCAAGTAGTATTTAACACTCCTGTGGTTCCAGGAACTCAACTGCTGCCATGGATCAATGATGGGTCAAAATTATTCCGTTGTTAAAATTAATCATTAATTCCAAATAGAAGATAAATTCATGGGATTTATTTATTCAAGTATTTTTGAGTGTATATTGCACACACGATGTTACTTTAGGTATTTGGAGGCCAGCAGTGGACACGGAAGACAAGATCCCTGGCTTTTGAATGGCTTTGGACTAGCAGGGAATCTTCAGCTTGATGAGCCATCCCAACGCCTTGGTGCCTTCCCAGTGCTGGTGATCTCAGAGTCTATTTGAAAGTTATTATGTTCAGCAAACTGGTGAACCACCTCTGAGGGAGGGACCATCACCAGACCTTGTCTGGGCCTGGCAATCTCCACTTTTGGAGTTAGCAAGACTCTTTATTTCTTCTCTTTCAATAAGATAGCTCATCAGCTCTCTAAATTGCACTTTGGTAAAAAAGGAAAAATAACACTGGGCTTGGTCCACTGATTATTTCCTCTTTGGGACAAAAGGGGTGGGAGAGAGGGGTTTACATGGTTTTCTCAAGTTGTGGCTTTTTCTTTAGCTTTGTGGTGTAAATTCCCATTTTTGGCAGTCACGTCTTTCAACCAATTTTGCAATGAATCCCTTCCACAGCCTGATTTTGATGTTAGAGGAGAGGTGTCTAATTTCATTCTTGTCTTGGGGAGTGGAATCAAAGCTAGTAGTTTTGTTTTTCTTTTTCAAGGGAAAAAATATCTGGTCATTCTAGAACACTTTGTTGTATTCACACTTGGACTGCCTGGTGGTGATATTTCCTAATGCCTATATTTTGTTTGGGAAACAGACAGTGGAACTTTCTTGACAGGTAGAATGGGTGCATTTATTCGGATCTCTATCAGGTTGGTTTCCTTGGGCTAGCTAGAGTTATTCCTTATGTCATGATGGTTATAGAAACCTTTTGAGAAGCCTGGAAACCCACAGAGGAAAGTCCCTTGGGAAACCAGATTAGTGACCATGTCTGACCATGGCCTTTTCTAATATGATTGGTTTCTAGTCCTCTGAAGGTTGGGCATTTCCATGCCTGCCATCTCTCTTCCTCTAGCCATGTGTAAGAGAGGTGATAATTGGCTGTATTTGGAAAGCATGCCCAGAAGACGGCATCCATTCCAGTGGGATTGTTAGAGGAGCACATTGGCAATAGGAAATGTCAGGCTGGGAGTCTAAAATGACACAGGGGAAAGCACCCAGGAGAGGTGGTGAGGTGTGAGAATGGAGAGTCCCTGCCTGGCAAGGAGGGGCTACAGAGCAGGTGAGGTAAGTCTGCATACCTCTCCCTGCCATCAAGGACATGCCTCCATCCTCGATAGGCCTACCCAAAGAGGGTCCTACTTCGGTAATCCGGGACAGCAGGATGCTCCCAAGCTGGACTCCCATGTAGCAAGTGGCAGTGTCTCTGCTCTCTAGAGAGAGAGAGAGACACCTCTGTGTTGCTCTTGGCTGCATCCACCTTCCCCTTTGGGATTCATCATCCCATAAGCAGCTATGAGATCCTCCATCAGAGATGCTTTTACTCTTCTACACTTGGACTGCCCGACAAAAACTTTATGTTTTGAAAGATGTTTTCCATTAGTAATGTATTTTGCTAGTCCAAGTGAACCAAATTCTTGGAAAGAGATGGATTAGAACTTCCAAACTGGATGTAATTACCACAGGCCCTAGCGAGTGCATCCAACGATAGGCAGGGGAGTTCCTTCTAGCCGGAGCTCTAATGGTATGCATTTCTTGTACAGTGTACGAACTTCACTCTGAGCAGAGAAGAAAATCGAAGCAGAGGCAAACCCAGCGCTGACGGGGCACCTGCCTCACCGACTCCACATGGCGTTCTCTATTCCATCTTGAATTCAACTATTTTACCTAACTCATGCTTTATGGAAGCCTTTTCAGTCTCATGTTCTTGTGACTTATCTCCCAAGAGTTTCATGATTCACCTTCCCAGTGAGCGTTACCTTTGGTGCACCGCCATCATTGTAAACTCATGTCTGAAAGAAGTTTCTTCTTTTCTTCACCCTGTCATCCATCCCGAATGGTGATGATGACTCCTTGCTTAACCACTCAGCTGCTCCGACTATCTGGATCATCTCCGATTTCTCCTCTGTGTTCTTTATCACCAAACCTGGAAGGATTCCAAGGCATATCTCAATCTTCCTGTAGATTAGAATCGTCTTACTGCCTCCAACTTTTTGTACCTCTTTTTCTAGTTAACTCAGATTGCAATAACAGAATATTTATAATGGGGTAATCTTGGTGACAAACTTGTGGTGCTTGAAAAGTCCAAGACTGATATGCTAACAGGCTGCTGTGGGGGTCTGCTCTCTGGCTCACAGGTGGTGCCATCTTGCCGTGTTCTTACTTGGTAGGAGTGAGATGGCTCCTGGGGCCTCTTCTGTTCGTTTGTAGAATTACTCATCCTACTCATGAAGACTCCACCTTTATGACCTAATCACCTCTCAAAGGCCCTTTCTCCCAAGTCCATCACCTAGAGGGTAGGGGTCCAACAGGTGAATTTTGGAGAGATAAGCATATTCTGACTCCAGCATTCCACCCCAAATGATTCATTTTTGTTCAAACATGATTTCATAATATGACATGCTAGCCAGCATTTATTAAGCACCAGTTATTAGTCAGGTTCTAAGCAAATCATTTTATATTGTTTGTTTAAATTGTACTATGCAAGGGGAGAGAGCCAAGACACTGTAGTTATTCAATGGCAAACAGATTTGAGTGCAGTGCTTTCTTGTTTCAAGACTGTATTCTTAATTCCCATATTAAATTGCTAAATAGCTTATTTATATTTTAAAATTAATGTATTCTTTGATAATTTCATACATGCCTAGTACATTCTAGTCACACTCATTCCTCCATCCCTTCACATTCTCCTATCCTCCTCCCAATCCCACCACACCATCCCCTTCCTCCCATCAAGTGTCCATGTCACTTATATGCATCTTTTTGTTTTTGCTTTACAACCTACTGCATTTAACTAGGGCCACTCACTTGGGCATGGGTGTAGAGCTACCCACTGAGCATGAGTAACTCACCGGTGGCTGCATCACTGAAAACAATGGCTTCTTTCCTTCCAGCAGCCCTTGACTGCCATTCATGATCCTGGGTTGGGCCCAGTAAGCCCGTTCTCCATCAATGACTGAATGTTTCCTGGCTCATTCTGTGTAAGCTTTATGCTGGCAACTGTAGCTGTTTTGAGTTCATGAGCACCATGGCCTATGAACAACTCTTTATGTCCCTCCCTCCTATTCTTTGGCTCTTTCTTTCCACCCCCTCTTCCAAGCTGTTCCCTAAGTTTTGGAGGGGGTGGCAAAGGGTCTTGTTTGATACTGAGCACTCAACAGTCACTTGTTCTCAGCACCTTGACCAGCTGTGATTCTGCATTAACCACCAAAGAGAAGCTTCTTTGATCATCAAGGCTGGGGACAGCATTAGTCTATGAGTATAAACAGGGAGTTTGACAACATCTTCATTTTTCAAAGTAATGATAGTAAGTTTAACCCTAGTGCCTCTGACTTCCCAATGATGAGAGCCACAGAACTGGACATGGCATGAATTCTCTCCTATGCAGTGGGCTGTAGAGCCAGTCACAAATCAATTGGTTTTCTCTGTAACAGTCAGGCCACTATTGTGTATTGCACCAGTAAGCACCTCTTGTTGGACACGTTGGTATTACAGCATGAAAGGCCTGAAGCTGGGGAAGACCATTGCCAAAGTTTCCTCTCCAGCCTGCCTGCATAGCTGCAGCTTCCACTAATACGAAGGCTAGCCACCAGGGAGAAGCTTCCTGCTTAGTTCCAGTATCATTTCTCTGCATTCTACAAGCAAGATTTGTTGTCTCTTCACAACTTCAGCAATAAGTTATCACCACCCACTTTTGGTGGGCAACCAATGGCAAAGGCCATAATTTGTGTAGTTTTGGAGGCCATGGGGCCTTTCTGTCTGTTGCCCAAGTTCTCTTGGGGTCTCTTGTGCTATCAGACAAACCATATAACATATTTTTATGCAAATTTATTATAGTCTATACCGTGGAGGGGCGGGGGGGTAACTCACAGACACAAACACCAGGTGCCCAGCTCCATGCCGTGGCTCAGAGTCGGCCATTCCAGATGATTGCTCCCACGGCCCGCCCATAGTCACCACTAGCTTTTTTTTTTTTTTTTTTTTGTCTTTTTGAGATAGGGTCTCCCTGTAGCCCCAGCTGTCCTGGAACTCACTATGTAGACCAGGCTGGCCTTGAATTCACAGAGATCCACCTGCTTCTGCCTTCCTAGTGCTGGGACTACAGGCATGCACCACCACGCCCAGCACCACTACTGGCTTTTGCCCCTGCCTCGTGGACCTGCAGTCTTACCCCAGATCGGTAAATGCCGGGCCATTCGTTCTCGAGTGCCCACTGTCATGCTCTGTGTTTGCCACTCTGCTTCAAGATGGTGCCACAAGCCCCTCCTTTTGCGGCTAACTCTCCACAGTCAGTTCTCTGCAGCAGGCCCCACCCCTTGGAGGAACCAGGACCCCTGGGGAACACACCCCACCCCTTTCCTCCACTATTATAATCTTTCTGCCACACTCATAATCTTTCTGCCAATCTTCCGCTAAGGTCCCTGAGCCTTGGAGGGAGTGATCTCTCTCAAATCATGGCGAGATAGTGACTTCTTGGCCTCCCCATTATTTGTCTTTAAATCGTGGCCATTGATCTATCTCAGTGTTGTTTCTTCTACTATAATGACAAATGGAAGGAAGTAGATACATTTAAACAAATATGAATGTAAATACAAATGCCTAGAAGATATCCCAGTAGGTGTACTATATTCATTAAATAGTATACTTGTGATGGCTTCCCCACTAGGGCCTGTAGCCTTTCTTGACACAAAGCGTTGGCCTGGTCTATAGCACCAGATGTATGTTCCACTTCTAGGAGCAGGCCTTATCCAATTGGAAATTTGTCAGTTGTACAGATGTTGGCTTGAGGACCCCACCCCAGTACTGTAGATTTTCTTAACAGTTGTTTCATTTGGGAATCTCTGGCTTCATCTTACCCAACCATAAAACTCCCAAGAATCTTAAAGCTATAGCTGGTCTTTGCTTCTTCAGGTATGTTTTAAACAGGTTTGGTATCTGTAAAACACTTGAAGGAAGGTTAACATCATATATGAAATCAATCACAGACAAGGTCTAACACAGCATGGAAAGGTTTTATCCATTTGTATTAACTGTTTTCTCCATAAATCCTTGTTAGGTACCATAGCATGGGTACTAAGCATTAATTTGGTTAGCTCTTTACCATCTGTAGTTATCCCTTTGGAGTCATTTCACATTTGGGGAATTTTACATGGAGTCTCTTTGTATTCTTTTATTCTTGATACAATTATAGGTGTTGGCTCCAGTTGCCTGACCCTGCACTGGGATAAGGAGGCAGGGGTTTCTCCTGTTTCCATTGCACTTGTTGGTTCCCTGAGTCAGGCAGGCTCTGGGTCTGCCTCCTGACTGTAGCCACATCTGTTATCTCTCCATTGACCACACCAGGTTGCTGGGGGAGAACTTGGTGGGAAAAACTGCTTCCACCCCTAGTATAGCCTTTATCAGAAGAGAAATGCATCTTATTTAATCCTTGGGGATTCTTAACCACCCCTGGGACAGCTTTTATCTTTTGAATGTCTTTTGTAAACTCTTCTTCTGATTTTAAAGCCTTCCAGAAATGCCTTAGTACCGAATTTGGTTTTCTATCAATTTTTTCTCTGGGAATTTGGGCTCAACACAAGTCTTGCCACATTTGTCTTCAAGTAACCCAAGTGAACCATTTCTTCAGTTTGGTCTTTTTTATATCTCTTACAGGGTGTTCTGTTATTTTACAGACACGTTTTCCATGCTGATCAGAATCATTTAGATTTGCCAAAGCCTGTCTCACTTTACAAAGATTCTGTCCCATTAAAGGGCTTAGTAAAACCTTCAGTAATACCTGCCCCTCCTTTATAGTCCTCCATCCCCTGATAATGATGTTAGTTTCCATTGGTGACAACCATGTATCTTTAATGACTTCAACCAGCCATCCCATTAAGGACTACTCCCCCCTGCATTGGCCTAGGTTGAACAGCCTATATCACAAGGATGGATGGGTGGTTCTATAACTCAGCTGTGAAGCTTCTGAAGGACTTAGACTGATGATGTCATTTTCTCCCATGTCCCATACTCTCACAAGCCATATGGCCAGGGGCTCTCTGATTGCTTGCTTGTACGTTTTTCCTAGTTTTAACAGTTCCAGCGTGGAGTATTTCCTAGCTACAGCATTGTTGGCTTTTTTTCCCTTTTGTATCAAAGGTTGAATCTGATGGGCAGCTTTAGCTACTTTTTTTTTTAGGTCATTTTTTTTTTTTTTTTTACTATCATCTGTCTTTTCTTCTGAGTCCTTGGATCTTACACAAGTTAAAGCGTCCCACTTTTTTTCTCCCTCCAGCTCTGCAACTGGATCTGCCAAGACTTTACTAGCCTTTTCAGCTTCCCCTGCCTGGGGCACATCTTTTATTATGCAAAGTGGCCACGCCCCCTCTCTGTGCATTCCATTTGTGTCCAGAGCCAGTAAAAGATTTTCTAGCCTCTGGACAACCTTTAACAAATTGTCACATACCTGCAACATGCCTCCACATTTACAACATAGCTGTGGCCCACACTTCTGCATGGCTGGCCTCTTTTTAGTTACGGATTTTATAATCCATTGTGATAGATAGGAATGTTAGAGAGAGAGCGTGCGGGTGGAGAGCACGAGTGGATGGATGAGGCACCGAGGCACAGATGGAATTCTCAGCGGGATACAGATTTATTTCGCACAGGGCACCTTTCCCTCTGTGAAGGGAAAGATGTCAGTGAAGGGAAAGATGTCAGGGAAGGGAAGGGAAGGGAAAGATGTCAGGGAAGGGCAGGGCAGGGCAGGGAAGGGAAGGGAAGGGAAGGGAAGGGAAAGATGTAAGGGAAAGATGTCAGCCCATGGGTTGTGAGCTGGGACTTTATATATGGGG
>NW_008338996.1:8542691-8566614 GCF_000622305.1 Nannospalax galili | reverse complement strand
TGGAGAATGGGAGAGAAATAGAAAGGGAGAGCTTTTGCATGAGATCCCTGCCAAGTAGGGGGGTTGGGCAGGTGGGCATAACCAGGGAGGAGTGAGTTAAAGGCACCTTCCAGAATACACAGGCTAAGGGTCCTGTTGATTTGGGGTTGTGAGGCTTCCCATCAACCCCCACCACAGAGATCTGTGAGGGAAAAACTTTACCAGAGTAGGAAGGGAGAACTGACCATGATGGGCCAGTGTCATGGCTGAAACCCTGGGCTCCTCCATTGTGATAATCATAGAAGCGGTGGGGGCCGAGAAGCCAGGGCGTCATCAGTCTTCAGCCACCATGCCTAGAAGGTCATTCACTGAACCCTATAAATGAGGCTGGGTCTGGGAGGTGAGTGGCCTTCCGTGGTGTTGCAAAGAAGGACAATCAACTCTCCAGTGACCTTGTTGCCCACAGGAAGGACAGGGTCTGGGTGGTGGAGCCGGGTTTCGGCACCATCTGATAGATAAGAATGTTGGAGAGAGAGCGTGCGGGTGGAGAGCACGAATGGATGGATGAGGCACCGAGACACAGATGGAATTCTCAGTGGGATACAGATTTATTTCGCACAGGGCACCTTTCCCTTGGGGAAGGGAAAGATGTCAGTGAAGGGAAAGATGTCAGGGAAGGGAAGGGAAGGGAAGAAGGGAAGGGAAGGGAAGGGAAGGGAAAGATGTCAGTGAAGGGAAAGATGTCAGGGAAGGGAAGGGAAGGGAAGGGAAGGGAAGGGATGTCAGGGAAGGGAAAGATGTCAGGGAAGGGAAAGATGTCAGCCCATGGGTTGTTAGCTGGGACTTTATATATGGGGGCTTTAGGGTGTGGAAGGGGGGAATGTTTGGGGGGAGAAATCAGGGAGGGGGAAGCAGGAAAAGCCTGGCTCCGTTCAGTCTGCCAGGTGGGATTAGGGTCTGGAAGTGTTTACTTTTTCTCTCTTAAGATAAGAGAAAAGCTTGTTGTGATAAACAGCTTCTAAAATCTCTGGTTAACAGGTAGAATCTGCTTATCTTATCTTTGGAGATCAGAGGAGAGGCAGGCTGTTTCTCAGCAGAGTTTATTTCCCTGACTCCAAAGGTCAAGGTGAGGTCCCTATTGGGGAGGGGGGAAACTGCTGCTGTTTGGAACCCTAACACATTGTATAACCCACGTGACTATTGCTAACCCCATTAAGTGTATGGGGTTTAATTGATCTCTCCCCTGGGTCCCTGGCAGCTGCTCCTGGATTTGGGAATCAGAGGCCAGCTGACCCACCACAGAGGTGGTAGGAACAGTACTGCTTTCCCAAACCCACATCCTCAAGGCTGTGGTTCATTTATCCAGCCCGGACTACATCAGTTTTGTCACCCGAGTTCTCTTAGGATCTCTTGTGCTATCAGACAAACCATATAACATATTTTTATGCAAACTTATTATAGTTTATACCGTGTGTGTGGCGGTAACTCACAAAGAGACAAACACCGGGTGCCCAGCTCTGCGCCACGGCTCAGAGCTGGCCAGTCCAGATCGCTCCCACCACTCCAGATCACTCCCACGGCCCACCCATAGTCACCACTAGCTTTCACCCATGCCTTGTGCGTCTGCAGTCTAGCTCCAGGTCGGTAAATGCCAGGCCATCGTTCTTGTGCATCCACCACCATGCTCCGTGTTTGCTGCTCTGGTTCAATATGGCGCCACAAACCCCTCCTCCACGGCTAACTCTCCACAGTCAATTCTCCACAGCAGGCTCCGCCCCTTGGAGGAACCAGGACCCCTGGGGAACACACTATCCAACTACCTCTAGGGAGGTGTCTCATACCTGACCCTGGGATTTTTGTGCAATAACCCAAGCCTCCTGGGATTGGCGTCATCTGTCTATGCATGGTTCCTCTATTCAAAATCTTTTAAAAAGTATCTTTTTCAAATTAGCTTATAAAGTATTGGGCTTTCATGTGACTTCTTCATACATCCTTAGCATTGGTTAGCCCTCCCTCTGTCCTATCTCCCTGCTCCCCACCCCATCCCTGTTTAGGCTTTGCCGCCCTCAGTGTTCCCTCCCTCTATTTTCATAGCACATGTGTTCTACTATCCATGCCCCCTTAAGGCCTATGTTTCCCCCTGCCATGACTTCTTTCTCACCTCCAGATCTCTACAGACATTTCACTTTAAATGAAAAAAATCTAAGAATCTGAAGCTATGATCTACTTATGGGAAAGAATATATAGCATTTGACTCTAAAGGCCTAGATCACCTTGCTCAGTGGATGACTTTTAATTTCAGTTGTCTTAGTTCCTCCTACTATAACAAAATACCTGCGTCTAGGTAATTTATAAATGATGAAAATTTATTTCTGAATGTTCTAAAGATTAGGAGGTCAAGATGTAGGTGCTGACAGACTCAACACCTGGAAAAGTTCCAATCCCTGCTTCAAAGATGGTGCCTTTTGGCATGTCCTTTAAAAGGGACAAATGCTCTGTCCTCACATGGTGAAAGAAATCAAAGAACTAAACTTGCCCCCTCAGGTCCTTTTATAAGGTACTAATCATGTCCATGCAGGTGAAGATTCCTAGAGGCCTCACCTGTTGTTACTGCTGCACTGGGGATTATGTTAGGAGTTAGGAATTTTGGAGGAGACACACACTTTCAAACCACAGCATCATCCCTTATCAGCTGCTGAATATATCCAGTGGCTTTCCATTATATAACAAGAATGTCCATCAACCTACTTAAGTTTTCTAGGTGTGTTATCTTTCACCATTTTATAGCATGAACTTGCAGTCTGGGCCAGGTCAGGCTCTTGAATTCCCCTTCCATGCTTGATTAATTTTAACTCTTTCATTTTTGGTTCTGTAGAGAATGGTGTGAAAAGTCAAGACTGATAAAGAAACTTGAATTAATCTCAGTTTAGAGAGCAAGAGAAACTCCCCAACTCTCTTTAAATTAGAACAAGGAGAAAAAGTAAGTTGTACAGTGTAATAGGCTTGTCAACTTGATGGAATCTAGAATCACTTGCAGCAGGAAAAGAAACTAAGGCAGCTAGAAGTGATAAATAATGTGAGATGGATTTGCATTCTGTGCCTTGCTTAGGGCATCTTGAGGTCAGTCTGGGTCTTTTGGTGTCTGTAAGTGACTAGGATCTGATGATGGCAGGGGTTTGCCGGGTGATCCACAAACAAGTGCTTGGATTTCAGAACGAGAAAGAAAAGAAGATGGAGATTCTTCTGAGAGACAGAAGTTTGTCAGCAATGTTCATTTATATCTTCATGGCCTTAAAGTTTTTGCAATGATTGGAAAAATAAAAATCTGGTCTGGGGAGATGGTTCAGTCTGGAAAGTACCTGCTGTTCAAGCACTAGGACCCAACTTGGGATTCCCAGAACTCATGTAGAAGGCAAGACATGGTGGCTTGTGTCTGTACATCCAACCTTGTATGTGTGTGTGTGTGTGTGTGTGTGTGTGTGTGTGTGTGTGTATCAGGGGTGTGGAGACAGGTGGATCCCTGAAGATCATTGGCCAGCAAGCGCAGCCAAATTGAGCTTTAGGTTCAGTGAGAAAAATGTCCCTCAAAAAATAAAGGTAAAGAGCTATCAAGGAAAGATTTCTACTTTGGGCCTCCACACACCTAACATACACATGAATACACTACACCCATACACAACACCACACATATACTACCACACACACATACACACACACACACACACACACACACACACACATTTTTGATATTTTGAGACAAGGTCTTACTACATAGACCCAGCTGGCCTGGAACTTACTATATAAGACCATCTCAGGCTGGCGTCTATCTTATATCGATCTGCCTGCTTCTACTTCCCAAGTGCTGGGGTTAAAGGCATGCAACACAAAGCCAGGCCCTCATACACACACACACACACACACCCACACACACATTTAAAAAAATGGGCTGGGGAGATGGTTTAGTTGGCAAAGTGCTTGCTTACCTCACAAGCATGAATCCCTGATTATGGATCCCCAAACCCACATAAAGCTGGAAGCAGTACATTTGCCTATAATCCCAGCACTGCTATTGGGAGATGGGAGGTGGAGATGGGAGAGTCACAGAAGCTTGCAGGCTTCAGCTAGCTGGTACATGCAGCTTCAGCAAACAAGAGGCTGTCTCAAACAAGGTAGACGGCGAGGATGTACATCTGAGGTTGTCCTCTTACCTCCTCCACATGAGTGCTGTGGTACATGTGCCCACACTGATCACACCCATGCACGCATGCACACGAAGATAAAAAATAGAATCCACAAGAATTATTTTAAATGTAAAAACAGCCTAAACTTCTAACACTAAAATTTTCAAGTATACATTTGTGATAGTTATAGAATGAAACAGATTTATAAAAAGCGTCATTCTCTACGTCCAAATACAAAGCATGGCCTTTATTCGCCTCATTTCCTAATTGCTTTGGAGAAAGTGGAGTTTCGTCATATTTCCACTCCTGTGGAGTGTCTCAGATTACATGCATCTCTTGTAACTTGTTTTCATCATCAATATAATGTTGGAGGAAGAAAATTTCCCTGAAGTGTTCTCAAGTAGTATTTTTTGCAGTGCTGGGGACTGAACCCAGGACATTGCCCGTACCAAGAGAATGCTCTACCGCCGAGTTACATCCTCTGTCTCCAATATTGCTTTGAGACGACTACAGAGATGACTTGACATAGACTGCTTGAATCGGTCAAAGGAATCTAATTTAGGTTATCTTTTTCCCCTTCCTCTTCCCTCCTTTCCCCTCTCCGTCCTTCCTCTTTTCTCCCCTCCCTTTCTCTTCCCTTCCCATCCTTCTTTGGCTGTTTCCCCAAATGGAAGTGGCGAGCATATGAGTGAACTTTAAACAGATGACTTCATAAAGCAATAGAATCAAGTGCTTTGAAGATCCAAATATATGCCAGAAGACAAGTGAGAAAAAATATTTGCATTTTCTGAAAATAGCACTTGTTGCTTGGATTGCATTTGTAGTATTAGTATAATTCACTCACATTCCTTAAGCAGAAATGTGGAAGCCAGTCTATGAAAACTGATAGATAACTCAAACACAGCTTAAATAAGAGAAAAGATCACATTTTCCTCATACGCGGAATGTAGATTTTTAAAAGATATTTTATTTATTATTTTTATTTTATGTTTATGAGTGTATCGCCTTGCATGTATGTAAGTGCACCTATTTTGTGCAATACTTGCAGAGGTCAGAAGAGGGCGTCAGGTTCCCCAGAACTGGAGTTATGGATGGCTGGTAGCAACTATGTGGGTGCTGGGAATCAAACCTGGGTCCTCTGCAAGAACAGCAAGTGCTCTTAACTGCTGAACCATCTCTCTGGCCCCAGAATGTAGATATAACTGTATATCCATTTACATGCACATGTACAAACACATATGTAAATAAGTTCATACATATATGTGACAAGAAAGTGTTAGGAGGAAAGGGACTAGCAAGAGTGTGGGAGGGAGGAGAGTAGAGGAGCATAGCATGGGGGCAAACAAGGACAGAGCACAATGCATGCTCAAGGGACATGTGTTTGTAGCTGTGAGGTTGATATTTTGGCTGCACAAAGAGCAATGAACTGTAGAGCATAACCTCAAGGAAAGATAGCTCAGTGGTTAGGAGCACTGGCTGCCCTTGTAGAGGACCTGGATTCAGTTCCCAGTATCCATATGGTGGCTAACAACCATCCATAACTCCAGTTCGAGAAGATCCAATGCTCTCTTCTGTTCTCCGTGGGCATCGCATGACATGGGTGCACTTACATACATGCAGACAAAATACTCATACACATAAAATAAAAATAATAAATAAAATATTGAAAAAGAAACTTTTAATCTAGAGGTAGCTAAACAGAGAGAACATGCCCAAACCATTTTTCCAAGAGAGTAGGGTATCCTGTGTGAACTCAGAAGAGTACAAAAGAAAGAGTTCTTAGAGAAGACAGTCTCAAAGGAGCATTAGGAATTCCCCAGGTGAAGAACATTCCGGGTTGGCAAATACTTCCAATACTACAACTAGATAACATCAACTGAGTATATACTATATACACCAGGTACCGTTCTAAGAAATGTATGCTTACCACCTCATTTGACCCTTGCAACCTTAAGAGGTGTGTACTGCCAATCATTTTATCCATGAAGGAGCTGGTCAGGTGACTTGCTCAGAGTCATACAACCAAGAAAATGGTAGCGAACTGAGCCAGGTGGTCTAACACCAGAACCCAACACACTTAATCACTACCCTGGAATGATTTCCCATTCTACTGCAGAGAAGTTGAGGGAGACTGGAATTATGTGTAAATCTAAATGTGGGGAGTGAGTATGGGACATATTAGAGGAACCCACTTCTCCCTGGGACACTGGGGCAGGCGCTAAGCATTGTTAGAGTCCTGCTAAAGACAGTAATAATAGACTTTGATCATAAGTATCCTTTTGATGTTTATTTTTCCTTTAAACAAGCTAAGATGTGTCACAACTGGATTCTCTAGTTAACAGCTGTCAGACCTATCCCTAAAGTCCTAGCTGCCTTGACTGAAGACCTTTCAGCCAAGCATCCAGCTGGATTACCTTCATGCCAGCATCAACTGCTTTGAACGCTGCATGGACACCTTGAGGAAGTTTTGGGGCAACTACAGCAGCTTGTAGCCAAAGCGCTCCATGTCCCGCTGGCCCTATTATAGCCACGGCTGTTTCAAACAGTGTGTGCTGGACGTTTTGCATTAAAAGCCTCAGTAAACATAGATGGCCCTGCAGATATTTTCACCCAGGCTAGAGAGGTAGCCTTTACCCTGGTGGTCTAATAGAAGACCTGTGACTGGTGCATATCCAGTCCTTCATTTGTAAGATGGACTTCTGTGATTGGTGCAATCATCTCTCATTTGCATGGAAGTCTGTGCCAGGTTGGTGCAAACGCAGCCCTTCGTTTACATCCCTTCATCCTACAGCATTACGTTACTTTACAAGGTCTGCTAAGATTGGTGTGATTACCTCTGACTATATTAGCAGGCTGTTAGCTCTGTTTGTGAGGGCAGCTGGGAGAGCCTTCCTGTGCTGTCACTTGATGCGGCAAAATTCCCAATAAAACTGCTCTTGAGTGAGCTTTTCTTGCCAACTTTGGAGTTTCTTCACTAACGGGGTAGGCTGGGCTGGTTATAGAAAGAAAGGGGAAAGGAGGAGGGCAGCAGCAGCAGTGGTGGCGGCGGCAGCATCAGACCCAACAGTGACGAAGGGTAGAGAAAGAGGTCAGTGCAGAAATGACAGGGCACAGAAATGGCAAAGACAAGAAATGAAAGAAGTCGAGGGGTGAGAGGGAGTACAGAGCCGAGGCTGGAGAAAACAGAGACTGTAGAGAGCCAAAGAAGAGAAACGGCTGGCCCTGGCTCTGCCCAAAGAGGTCCAGAGATCTGCTCAGCCCTCAGGGTGAAAGGTGTTAGACGCTTCAGGCCCGAGGGCTGATATAGCAGCTGCTGCCAAGGGCCGAGGAGTGCAGTATTCGAGGTCTGGAACAGCAACACTTTCCACGGTAGGACTAAGGGCTCAGCACCTGAAGCCTGGATGAGTGTTATCCACAGTCAGTACCACCTACTGAGGGGTGCTGCTGTCTGCTCTCTGCCCACTGCTGACAGAAGCCAAGGATTACAAAAGCTGCCCAACACTAGAGCTGTTGGCAACTAGAGCCCAGAGTAATAAGCCTCCAACTGGGGTGCCTAGCATCGTTAGTCTCCGGCTTCTAAAGGGTTTGGAAGGCTGCAAGTCTCTGCGTCCACCAGAGATGAAGCTAAGGCTGCTCAGGAAAGTCTAGGTCGGGGATCCTGTGACTCTTTCCCTGTGCTGAAAAATGGTCCCTGCATCATTTTCTTAGCGGCTCTTCTCCACCAAAGCATCATTTTACTGGGGTGAACCCATAATTGTGTGCTTCAATTTTCCATTGCTGCAAAAATACTGTGTAACAATTGGCTGCAAAATAATCATCTAGCTCGGTTGTCAGTTGGATTCCCGTGACCAAAGTTGGGTGTGCTCTTGGCTGGGCTTGCTCTTGCATTTGTGAGTCAGTTAGAAAGCTGGTTCATCTTGGCTAAACTTATTAACATCTTGGAAGTTGGCCAACCAGCCATTGTTTGATCTAAGCTAGGGTGGTGGGGGAAGATCTGAAGTAACATTCACAAGTTCTTAAGTTTTATTTAATGTTCCTTTCCTGTTCCAGAACCCGACCCGAGATATTGCATTTCTATACACGTAATGTCTAAGATACTTTCCCAGACTTTCTTAGTTTTCATGACTGGCAGTTTTGAGATCTGGGGGTCAGGTAGATATTTTGTTGCAATCTCTATGTTGGGATTTGTCTAATGTTTTTCTAGTGGTTAGAGTAGAGATTGAGGTTTGGGAGAAATGTATCAGAGGTAAAATGGCATTTCCAACCCATCATATCAAGAATTAACATGATTTATCACTGCATTGAGTTTATCAATGTATCTTATGTAATAACATAATTTTAATTGCATCAACTGTATGAAGAACAAATTTACAAATTTCTTCAAATGCCTTAACTTTTAAAAAAAGGTTTATTTATTTGTGTGTGTGTGTGTGTGTGTGTGTGTGTGTGTGTGTGTGCATGCTAGTGGAGGCCAGAAAAGGATATTGAATCCCTTAGATCTGGAGTTACAGATTGTTGTGAGCCAGTGAATGCTGGGAACCAAATTCTGGTCCTCTGAAAATCAGTGAGTGCTCTTAACCACTGAATCATCTCTATAGCCCCTAAGAATATTTAAAATTACATTCATTTTTATTTATGTATGTATTTATGTATTACGTATGTATGTATGTATTTATTTATTTATTTATTTATTGTGTGTGTGTGTATGTGTTTGTGTGCCATGATATGTGTGGAGGTTAGAGGAAAACTTGTGGGAGTCAGTTCTCTCCTACCTTGTAGGTCCCAGGGACTAAACTCAGGCCATCAGCCTTGGCTGCAAGTGCCTTTGCCCACTGAGCCATCTCATTGGCCCAATTTTTCTCAAATTCTAACAGAATTTCATTGTTTTACAAAAGTATTTTTAACTTAAAGTATGTGTATGTGTGTGTGTGTCTGTGGGTGAGTATGTGCATATGAGCCCAGGTGCCTATGGAAGCCAGGAGATGGTGCCAGATGACATGCAGCTGGAGTTGCAGGAGCACTCCAAAGTGGGTGCTTGGAGATCAGAGAAAGGATGTTGGATCCCCTGGAGCTGGAGTTACAGGTGGTTGTGAGTCACTGGATGCTGGGAACCAAACTCTGGTCCTCTGGAAGAGCAGGAAGTGCTCTTAACCACCAAACCTTCTCTCTAGCTGGAATTTCACTGTTTTAATTGTCTATGGTATTAAATACAAGTGATATGAGATCTTAAGTAGATTAAGAATCACAAGTATGAAAAATAGGATTACTTCCTCATAAAAACATAAAGTGAACAAATACAATCCCCCAAAGCAAACAAAAACAGAAGGAAGCATCGTAAGTCAGGATAAGGATTATCACTGATCATGAACCATTACAGCTGCAAGTCTAAGAGTTTCTTATCAATAAATGGCACTTTTCACTATGACTGAGTATAATATCAGAGATTTAATTTTCAGCAAGATTTTTCCTTCCCTTTACTGATGCTTTTCCTTTGACCCAAGAGTGACTTATCTTTGGGAAGATAATGTTATCTACCCCAATGATGCTCATTCTTAGAACTACTCTTGGCAAAGGATTTGGAGCGGTGGAGCTGGAACTGACCTGGAAGCCACCCTCTGAGGGCTAGCTCTCATAGCTTTGGAGAGTACTATGCAAGCTGTTAAGGGAGAACATCTGTCAATGGTCCAACCCCAGCTTCAAGGCCTAATAAGCATGTCAGTGATTGGCACAGCAAATGACATTGGCGAAGTAGTGGCACTTTTATCTTGGGGGGAATCAACAGTTATTTTATTGAACTTCAAGTCCACTCAGTGGGAAGAAACTCGTGTGGTACTGTAAACATAGCCAAATACACATGACTGGAGAGGTCTAGAGCTCCAAGATTTCTCTTAGAGAAATCCCCAAGGCTTGCACAACCCTAGACAAATGTAATTTCTTACTATGTGCAAAATATGGATCTTTATATTTACAGATAAGTAGCCAAGGCACCATTCATCAAAGAAGCTTCTTTTACAACAGACAGAGGCTATTACACATTTCCACAACTGGTCACACACAGACATTGTCTGTGAACTGCCCAAGCCTAAGTGGCACATCTACAATGCAACCTCTACACCTAAGGCTCATGGAACATAGAACAAGGGGTAAAGAGGACACTAATGCATCTCTCAATTCTCATTAATGAAGCTCCCTGATGTAACGGGACCAGAAACACAAAAGGTCGCAAATGGCCAAAGAATGGAGAGTGTGGGTCCTTGGACAGGACTCATATTAAACTCCATCCACCCAGGGCTCAAGAACCGTTGTAGAAGAAGGGACAGAAAGATTGTAAGAACCAGGGAGGAGGTACAGGTCCATAGTGAAATAAGAGTTCTACAAGTTCCTGAGACCTTGCTTAAATGAACCTACAGCAATGATGTCAGCATGCACAAAACTTACGCAAACTAAAGCAGACAAAACCCCAGAACAGAACTGTGAAAACGGGTAACAAATCCCAAACTTAGTCGAAGAATTATTAGCAGCTGATTACTGATCGGTGAGGACGAGCTGATCTTCTTAAAGGAAGGGACTCTAGATAGGTTGCCTAGACACCAGTGGATGAACTTGCACTGAGATATGTCTGGGAACATTAACTTGACACTATAGGCCTTAACACAAATGACAGAATTCCAGTGGGGTGGGGGGCTATGGGGTATAAAGATAATTAAGTTTGATTATGATGTTCTGTATGAAATACACAACAAGTCAATAAAAATTTTTACAAAAACCACTACTTTTTGCAAGATTTTTTTATTCTGTCAGGAATTTTCATTTTGGGCTGGAAAAGCATAGGGCCTCTTTTTTTTTTAATAGTTTACTTTAAAAAATTATGTGTATGAGTGTATTGCCTGCATGGACGTAGTTGCACACGTGTCCTACAATGCTCACAGAGATCAGAAGAGGGTGTTGGATCCCCTGGAACTGGAGTTATGGATGGTTGTTAGCTACCAGATGGGTGCTGGGAACCAAACCTGGGTCCTCTGTAAGAGCAGCCAGTACTCTTAACTGCTGAGTCATCCCTCCAGCCCCTAGTGCATCTGTTTAATGACACTATCAGCCCAAACCAAATTCAGACACTGGGCACGTTTTAGGTGCACAGAGTTGGAAGAGGGAAGCAGGAAGGGTAAACATTCATTGTCCAGTATTTATTAAACATCTATTATGTGCCGGGCTCTGAGGGACGGTGAGATGGTGGCTTTTCTGAAAGAATTCAGTGGTGATATGGAGGAATGGCAACTGTTGTGAAGGGTGTGGTGTGTAAAAGACAGAGTTGTCTGTAGGACCCCAGAGTAGCACCAGTGGTTCAGGGACGCGTTCTCAGGAAGCTGCCTCTTCTCAGCCTACCTGAAGGACGAGTGGGATTAGGAGAAGTTGCGTTGTGTGCATGCTTGTGATTGTGTGTGTGTGTGTGTGTGTGTGTGTGTGTGTGTGTGTACACACCTGAGTGAGACTGCTTCTGGTAGAGGGGAACCACATCTTCCAAACCTGGACATCAGCATGACTGTTGCACATTCATGGGTGGGCAACAAAATCTTTGTGTTCAGTTTAATCTGAGGAGTTTAGGTTCAGAAGGGCTTCCTGGAAAAAGTTACCACTGAGCTGATGGGTAACAGCATCCAGACATAAAAGCAGGACTGTCTGAGCTGGGCCACTGCATGAAAGGCACAGGGGAAGCCAGACGACTTGGTACTTCAAGGAAAACTAAATTGCTCTGGTGGCCCTGGCAGGGTACTGATTGGGGAGCAGAAAGGTCCAAGCAGAGGGGAGCCATGAGAAGTGGGGTGGTGACAAGAATCCAAGGTCTGCCACTCACCAGTTCCAGTTTTGAATGAGTTAATTAACATCTCTGAGCATCACATGTTTCATTTTAATCTGGGAACAATATGTGCTCTGATGCATGTACTGTGAGGGTTAAATGAGGTAAGTCAGAACCACTGAGCACAGCATTGACATCTAGGGATAGTCCGGCAAGGGGGAAAACTGATTATGATTATCATTTACCTTTGAGTTGATAACAGGATTAACCCAGCCACTGACTGCAGGTTTGGAAGTTCTCTGAATTTCCTGGAGAGAGTCTCGCCTGCACTGTCCTGGGTGTATCTTGGCAGTCATAGGGTGGGTATAGAAGGAAATGGAAGTGATTCTTCCAGCCACTGACTGCAGGTTTGGAAGTTCTCTGAATTTCCTGGAGAGAGTCTCACCTGGCACTGTCCTGGGTGTATCTTGGCAATCATAGGGTGGGTATAGAAGGAAATGGAAGTGATTCTTTGGGTTCCAGTCACAATGAGGGACCTCAGCCCTACCCTGGTTGGAATGGAATAGACAAAGGGCCTCACAAGCATCGGTTGGCCCCCTGTGGGACGTGTTTCCTAGCCCTTGACTGAGAAATTGCAGACAGACCTTTCTCTTGCAGTCCAGTTTTGATCCCAGCTCTCTCAATCACCTTCTTCCCCTTAAATGAAAATGCTCATGAGTTGGTCCGGGAAAGCAAGAAGCCACATTTTACACATTTTCATTTAGGGTAATACTGCTCTGCCCTAAATGTGTGGTTTTTGGCTTCTCAATTAAGTAATTGATTCTGGTCGTATAGATTTAGCAAGACAGAAAACGTCATGCCTTTGACCTCTGCAGGAGAGAAAGAACCCCTGGAGGTTCCCCTGGAAGCCAACTGCCTAATCCAGCCCCAACTTGGATGCGGGTCAGTTGACCACATATAGACATCAGTATCACCCGGCCAACTACATGTCGAGGAAAGCAGGAGTTTGCAGGGCCCCATTGCTTCTTTTTATAAATTAAGGAAACTGCGAAACCAGCTCCTGACCAAGCTTGCTTTCTCTAGCTATCCCTTAGTAGCCATCTCACTTTCTGGTTATGCCAACCCACTCATGCCTACACTGCCTATCTCCTTAATTTCCCTAGTCTGGGTCTTTGGCCTCAACTGCCTTTACCATTTCCACTTCCCACCAGGCTGGTTCCTGCTGTGATCTGACATTGACATCAGACCTGGGTAGGGCTCTCTTCTTCTGGTCTCTCATCTGAGGTCACCCACTTCCAGTCAAGTTGCCCTGTGATTCTGCTTGCCTCTGTTGTTCTGAGTTCCCAGATGAGCACTAGACTGGGAGCTCACCGAGGGCCAGGATCTCATGAGCTTGAATCAGCGATCTAAGCCATCATCATGGGCATAGAAAAATAATAAACAAGTGAATAAGCAGTTAGTGAATAAAAAAATCATGAGTATATTGAGGAGACTTACCAGATTTTTACTCCTCAAAACAGAAGAGTAAAAACTGCGTTAAAAGGTTTGTTTAGGGGGCTGCAAATTTAACTCAGTGGATGAATGCTTCCCTAGCATTCAGTCTGGGTTCAATCCCCAGTACCAACAAAAGATTATTATTTAAAAACTCACTCAGTAATGATGTTTTTTGGAGATACGTTAGAATTCACAGGTAAGAAGCAATGCATACCCCCTGTAGTTCCACCACTTGGAGATAACCTACTCTGAATTTTAAAAATATAAATCCTTTTTTTACCTAAAAAGTATGAATGTACATAATTACAATCACTCTATAAGCTGTTTTATAACTCTCCTTTAATTCTTACTTATTATACCATGAACATCCTTCTTTCCACCAAATATTTTTGTTTTAATAACTGTATGATATCTATTAAAGATGAATCATAGCCAGATTCTCTTTGTTCAATGATTTCCCTAGATTCAGGCCATTCAATATCTTCTAATTTTTCTTTTCTCAGTATGATTTATGTCACAGTGAACATCTTTGCAGCTAAATATTTCTATGCATTTATCTTTCTCTTTCCATCTTTAGAATACATTTCTAGAAATAAAACAGATGGTGGAGTGACATCTAATACATCAACCACAGATTGAAAATTTTCCAAGTTAAATACCTCTAATCTACCACAACACAGTTCAGTACCTCATTACACTGCTTGTAATACCTAATGCAATGTGTTATGCAAGTAATTGTTACGTTGTATTATTTGAAGAATAATAAGAGGAAAAGTCTGTATATATTCAATATAGACACAAATATTTTTGACCCATGGTTTGTTGAATCTGCTGTTGAGGGACCCATGGGCACAGATGGTCAACTGCATGTTTTTCTACTGAATGCATATGGCTTTGGCACCATTGGAGAGTCAAAACATTAAGTCAAACCACAGTCAATTGGAGACCATCTGTATTGGGCTCAAAGACATGCATTTGATTTTCAATACTTCTGGCACAGATTTCTTCTTTGCCACAGAACTTCATACCATCTGCGTTCCTGTTAAAGTGACTCCTTGCCAACATCTTGTCCTGACGGCATTTTTAACATTTGGCAATTAACAAGTACAGAGCGGGGGGGTCTTATTTTAGGATGCAGCCCTTTGGTGATGAATGAGATCAAGCATCCTACCCATTAATTGGTCATTTGCTTCCTTTTTGTGAATTACTTGCTGATTATCTTTTCGGTTTTTAGTTGGTAGGTATGTCTTTTTTCTTTTCTTTTTTTTCTTTTTTCTTTTTTTTCAACAACAATGATAGTACTAATACTTGGGCTTTTATTTGCTAAATTCTTTCAGGTAATCCTTAAAATGATCCCAGATTTTAAAATTAAAGTCCTAGTTTCCTGCAGACACTAAACATGTGATGACTTTCCCCCCTTTTAACTTCCATTGCTTTTATTTGCAGAGAAGGAAACTGAGGCCACAAGAGATTGTGGTCCAAGTCATTAAGTTGGTGAGATGGAGCCCTGAAGCTGACTTCATCTGTCAGCTTACTTTTGAACAAAAGCCTGCATGCCATTACAAATATTTGTTTCTCACAGAGCAAATATAATAACCTGGGGCTGTGGTGATAGTTTAGTTGGTAAAGTACTTGCTGTGCAATTCAATACTCATAACTCACATGAAAAAGCTGGGCACATTGCCCTTAGTTACCTTCTAGAACTCAATGGTGAGATCCTATCACTGAAAACACAGCTATGTGAGTCCTAGAACAGACAAGAGGTCCACTGGTACTGACCTCGAAGCTTCATCTCTATTGACTAGCTTTCATAGTGATGGAAGGTGCTATGTGTGCTACCAGAAGAGAAAAGTGATCATCAGTGTTATCCAGCTGTGAACCCATCCAGTGAGTTGCAGTGACCACTCGGTATGGTGACACACACTTTTAATCCCAGCACTGGGGAGGCAGAGGTAGGTGGATTGCGGTGAGATAGAAGTCTACATAGTGAGTTCCAAGCAAGCTAGGGCTACAAGGAGACCTTGTCTCAAACACCAGCCCCCTCACACATATATAGCTCCACTGCTGCAATAGTGGCACTGATGTTATGGGAGTTAGTGACCAAGTATTTTCTGATTGGACTTAAGTCTCACTTTACAAGATGCAACCCATACTTGGAACCATTTTCTGATTGGGCTTAAGGCTCACTTTTACAAGATGCAACCCACACTTGGAACTGTTATTGGGGTCAAGAACCTGTGACTAGACAAGTCACAGGCCATTGGGGGGAATCTAGTATTCTACTAAATGGACACAGTATTAAACTGATTCCTAATGTCTTATTGTTATACACATAGATTAGTGCATCTCTCAACTCCACAAAGAAAGCTCTTCCTGTAGCAGATGGCGATTTGCACAGAGACCCACAATTTATCAACATGCAGAGAATAAGAGACTTCAGAGCACTCAGTCCTAAATGGGACACCTATATTATACCCTGTCCTCCCAAGGCTCAGGGGTCATTGCAGAAGAGGGGGCATAAAGATTGTAAGAGCCAAAGGTGGTGGATGAATACAAGGAAATCATCTTTTCTGGACACAACAGAGCAGTTGTACATATGAACTCACAGCACTTGTGAAAGCATGGACAAAACCTGTACAAGCCTAAATTATACAGAAACACAGCACAGACTGGGAGGCAAGCACAAAGCCTCAACCTTAGCTGAGGAGCTATTGGCAATTGATAGCTGCTGGGAGAGGGGGAGTCAGTTTTCTTTAAGGGCGTGATTCTGGTTAGGCTGACCACACTCCAGGGGATGGACTCACACTCAAAAGCATTTAAGGAACACAAATAAGATTTGATAGGACTTAAAAAATAAAGGACATGAAGTGAGATAGGGGTGCATCTGAGAGGAGATAGGGGAGAGGATCTGAATATGACCAAAATACATTGTAAAAAATGCTCAAAGAATCAATAAAAATATGATTAAAAAAGAAAAACTTGGATCTGGAGAGATGGCTCAATGGTTAAGAACACTGACTGTTCTTGAAGAAGTCCCGGGTTCAAATTCTAGCACCCACATGGTAGCTAACAACTGTCTGTAACTCCAGTTCCAGGGGATCTGACAGCCTCTTCTGTCCTCTGCGGGCATTGCACGACATGGGTACACTTACCTACATGCAAGCAATACATGCATGCATAAGCATAAAATAAAAATAATAAATAAAATTTAAAAAGAAAACCTTAAAAACTTAGCCAAATTCATGAATCTTTCCTTTTATTTACTTGTTTAGTGTCATGTTTAGAAAGTGTATCACTACTATAAAGTGTTATGAATATTCATTTATATATTTCTTACTGTTTTATGGTTTATTTTACCCCTAAATTTTTAATGCCATAGGGTTTATTTTGACTTAACAGCATGAGATATGACTTTTTCCCCCGAGTAGTTAGCTAACATTTGAATTTTAAATCTGGAGAGAAAGCAGAGTGTATTTCATATCCAATTGAGGAATCCAAGCGGATTAATTATGCAGTAATAAAATGAGGAAAGATGCCAATGGCGAGGGTGTCACAAGAAAGAATTGCTTCTGTGAGGAGAAAGGGAACATATTCATTATTTCCCAGTGAAATCCACAACTTTTAACATATTCGTTCCAACAAATAACGTGTAACTGGAGAGGAACCCACAGAGCCACTCCCAGCCAACTCTCCCAGCTGGATTTCTGCCAGGACCCAGTAAAGCAGGGGATTCTCTAAGCATGTCAGATTTGGGGCCTCACCAATTTCCTTGCATGAAGACCCATCCCTTTCAGGTCTAGTTTCTTGGAGGCCTTTGATGTGTAACCTGTCTTGGGATTCATGAGAGAGGATTATAACTCTGCAGTGTTCTGATGCTCAGCTAGTGCCATATGGGAGCTAAAACTTGGGAGCAAAGATCTCAGAGGAGAGTTGGGAAGTGTTTAGTAGGAGGCTGGGCTCAGAAGGTCCCAAACTTATTCTTGTATCCATTTTTTCCATTGATTCCTGTGCCAATTTGAACATACTCGGAGTTTTTAAAAAATATTTTATTTATTATTTTTATTTTATATGTATGTGTGTATTGCCTGCATGCAGGTAAGTGCTCCCATGCCGTGCAATGCCTGCAGAGGACAGAAGAGACTGTTGGATCCCCTGGAACTGGAGTTACAGACAGTTGTTAGCTGCCATGTGGGTCCTATGATTTGAACCTGGGTCTTCTGCAGGAACAGTCAGTGTTCTTAACAGCTGAGCCATCTCTCCAGCCCCCATACTCAGATTTTATATAACACACACAGCCCTGGTCCAGCACATGATGGTTTTCTCCTGACATCTTTTCCTCTTGTAATCTTCTGGATTCTTTTACCATGAAAGCCATATCCTGTTTTCCTGTCCCCATTGCAAATCCTCAGTGCATGGCCTCTCCCTTTGGACAATTGCCCTCCTCATTGGTTTCCTCACCTCCAATGCCTTCCTTTCATCCTTCCTGTACAGAACAGGTGATGCTCATGTTACCTCATTACCAGTTGTGGATGATACAGCTTTATTTCCATTATTGCTAAGCCTGTGTGTTTTGACTGTTGAGTGAAGTCTAGATCAAACCTAGCATGTCAACTCTTTCATTCATTTCCAGTCCACTGTTGCCTTATGCTCTCACTATGCCAGCCTGTCAGGCCCAACCTGACTCCAGTGCTGTTTTCCCTCTTCTCATGTCTTCTTGGTTTAATCAAGAGCATCTTTCAGCATTGTCTCTGAAAGTTACCATGTGGGTAAAGTCTTCCCAGCTAGTTCAAGTCAGAATTACTTTCCATATTAGTTACTTTTCTGTGGCTGTGATAATATACTTAAGGAAGAAAGCTTAACTGGGCTTACAGTTCCTTAGGGGAGTACGTGACGGCAGGGCAGGGGAGGCCTGGTGTGGCAAGTGGCAGGTGAGGCAGCAGGAGCAGGAAGCACAGAAATAACTGGAAGTGGGCGTGTCTGTGAACTCCCAAAGCCCTCTTCCATGGAGGCTGCACCTCCCAGAGCTCCACAACAGCCCACCAATTGGGGACCAAATGTTCAAATACTTGAGCCCAGGGGGACATTTCTCATTCAAATCATTATACCTTTTATGTCTTTTTTCACAATTATTTTTTCTGTCTGCATTTGAGTGTTCAGGGCATCTTGCCTGTGTCCTGTTCCTCCTGATTTGTGGAGTTCCATGCCATTATTATTATTATTATTATTATTGTTAATTATTTTAGTCTTTTTGATACAGGGTCTCCTGGTAGCCATAGCTGGAACTTGCTATGTGGACTAGGTTGGTCTTGAACTCATAGAGATCTGCCTGTCTCTGCCTCCCCAGTGCTGGGATTAAAGGTATGTGCCACCACACCCTGCTCCATGCTATTCTTTGAGGGAGGAGCTCCGGAGGAGTCTTTCCTCTGACTTCATCCTTCCTAAGATTTACTTGCAGTGAGCGGTCAGCATATACTTGCAAAATGTCGGTGCTCAGTACGCATTTAACATTAACAGTTCTTGGTGTGCCATTAACCCAGGGGTCAACTTATATTTAATTGCCATTTAGCAGTGACTAGAACAAGGCTGATTAGCACTACATGCACAAAAGCTTGCAGAGAAGGTGGCGTTTCACAGCCTGTTTCAAGTATAGATTTTCAAGCCCCGGTTTTGATTTGTTAGTAGGCCATTCTGTAATCAGACCTCAATTAATTGATCCTTTAATGGTAAGGCTATCTTTAAGTAAAGTAAGGCCTAAAAAATGCTACTACGAACAAATCTTTATGACATACTAACTTAGAGGGAATGAGGTAAAACATAGAAATTTGCTTTTCTAGTTGTTTCTAAGGAACTTGAAAAGATATACAATAGTCCGTTTGCTGTGTTAGGTGCTATTCCAAGTACCCCACCTGTGTTAATGTATTTAACCCTTATGATGCCTCTAAGAGATAGTTAAAATAGTTATTTTCTTTTTTTTTCTTTTTTGAGACAATGTCTTGCTTTGTAGCCAAGATCAATCTCAATTTGAAATCCTTCTGCCTCACTGCCTAAGCCTACTTAGTGCTAGGATTGCAGGAGCGTATCACCCTGCCTGGTCTCAACTATCATTTTTATCCACTTTCTTATATTACTCTTGGTTTTCTGATTAGAGCACCTGATGGTCTAGAAGGTTCAGTTAGAAAGAAGACATGTTAGAAGGAGCATCAGGAACAGAAGGCACCTTTTTTTTTCCTACGATTAATATTCTGCTTTATGAAGAGAAATGACTTGTGAATTTTAAGTTCTGTATTTTGTCATCTAATGATAATAATGTGAATTCAAAATTCTCTGCTATGATGATTTAACATATGAAGACTTTTCTTAATGAGATAAATTTTTATCTCATTCAAAGCAAATCCCAAATGCTTTGGTCAGTTTTCCCAAAAAAACTGTGGGAAAGAACAATGTGTCTAGAACTTATACTATGAAAAGTGGGATCAGCAGTTCTCAAAGTATTGGGGAACCCCTGGTTGTCCCTAAGATCCTTTCGAGAAGCCCACGAGGGTTAGAAACAAGGATTCTGTTTGGTTTTCCACCCTTGCTTTCTCTTGAGTGTTTGGAGGACTTTTCCTGGGACTATGGGATCAACTTGATGTATGATATGACCAAAAACCAAATGTAGAAGTAGATCTCAAAATCTAGCTGACTTCTGTCATACCAAACAGTAAAGATATATTTTTTTAAATGTGCAACAGTGACACTCACCAAATTTTATTTGGGAAAGGAGTTCTTTTTTTAAAATATAACAACGTGTTAATCGTGATAATCTTTTGGCATATATTAGGTTTTATTATTGTTATTTCAAATAAATAAATATATTCTTTGAGATTTATTTTTAATTATGTGTGTCTCTCTATGTGTGCATATGTGTACATGAGTGCAGGTCCCTGTAGGAGCCAGAAAAGGGTGCTGCTCGTCCCCATGGGATGAGAGTTACCGGCCGTTGACATGGGTTCTGGGAACTAAGCTTCAGTCTTCTGCAAAAGTAGCAAGTGCTCTTAACTGCTGAGCCACCTCTGCAGCCCCCAAATAAATATTTTAAGTGATAATTTTAAATTCTAATATAGTTAATATGAATAGACATGACCCATACAAAGAAAAGCATAATTATAAACTATTAGTAAGATTAATAGCACTGTATTGTTAACCAATCATTTACAAAGGCAAAAAGGGACCAAAAAGCTTGAAATCTAGTGATGTTGGGAAACTTTCAGAAGAGATGTAAGCCTTAAGTAATACCTAGACTAGTTTATTTCTTCTTTGTCTGAAATTTATTTATTAAATTTATTTTTTGATAACTTCATACATGAATATAATATTTTGATCAGTTTCACCCCCAGTCCCTCCTCTCCAACTCTTCCCATACCCCTCAACACTTAATTCCTCCCAGTTCATGTTTCCCTCCTCTTACTTGGGGTTCTAAGGTTTGAACCCAGGGTCTTTTGTCATGTTTGGCCCATCCACTGAGCTAGCCCTACATTAGTTTCTGCAGCTATAATTCAGAAACACATCCTAGCTCTATATTAGTTTCCGCAATCATAATTCGGTTCTCTGTACGTGCTTAAATATATAAGCTTGAAATACATTTTAGTTTGTGGTTCACTTGACTTGAAATTTTACCCAAGCACGCAGTGTGTATTTGTAACTGCTGTCACAGGCGAGGTGTCAGGCTGAGCATTCGCAGCAAAATGAGCTTGACTGTGACATTCAGTCTTGCAGTTCTCCCTTGAGCAGCTGTTCTCCAGGTTTGCTGCCTCTTAGTAAGGTGCCTGTGTGGGTGCTTTAAGCAAATCAACATGAATACAATTCAGCCAAGGCTCCTTAACAGTTCTCACGATGCAATGTCCAGAGACGGACAAGATTAATGCATACTGATATGAAATGGGCATTTGGACCTGGATGTGAATTCATAGAACAGACAGGCTGAGAGAGCCAAGCTGAGCTGCAGGGCCAGGCTGGGTGTGGAGCGGTGGGCAGGCTTGTAGATGTGAGGTCACTGCTCCCTGTGCACAAATGTAGGCATGGCTAGGCCTGCCGGAATGGACATGGGGCCTATGGAGGGGAATTCCTGCTCCAAAACTGGCCTTTCCACTGTTGCTCATGGAAACTTTCTTATGTCTTTTAGGCCACTGGCAAGTAGATGTCTCTCTTGGGTGTGCTTAAATGTCTACGCCATTACCCAGTGTTTCCCAGACTTACCAGATCCTAAACTTTCCCACATCGCAAATATTAGCTGGAAGGGCTGTTATGGACACGGGCATCAGGGTCCATCCTGGATGTGCTGATATGGGGATGGACCTGGGCTTTTGAGTACTTATCAAGATGTACAGGTGATGTTCTTCTTTTAAAATTATAGTCAAGGGCTCATGAAGCAGCTCAGTGGGTAAGGACCCCTGCTGCTACTTCTGACAACCTGAATTCAATCCCCAGGACCCATATGGTGGAAGGAGAGAATCATTTCCTGCAAGTTGTCTGACTTCCACATGAGGGTTGTGGCATGCCCTGCCCCCAATAAAGAAATAAAATGAGAAATTAAAACAATACAGTTAAGTTTGAGAACTATTACTGCAACTGTATTACCAACCCCCAAAGCACATACTGGAGGACATAAAAGACAAACCCACTGGTCATACCCTAGTCACAGGGACTCAATTTAGAAAAAGCAAAATGATGACAATAGACATAAACTAGCAATAATTAGATTGATTCGACGAGAGTTTAGGGTGCCTATTTGCTTTTTTATTGGCACTGTGTCCTCCACGGCCTCAGAGCCCTGACTCAGCTGGGATCACAGCTGACCTCATTGCTGGTATTTTTCTGGTTTTAAGATGCCAAGAACACAGCAGTTAAAGCTAGGAATGTGATTGTGGTAGAGGAGGTGGGGAAATGACAGCATGCTTTGGAAAAGATGGAAGGCAGATTCATGTTTCGTTGGAACCGTAAGTGTCTGCTCAGGCCATGGCCAAGGTTAAGGGCAATCCACCGACGGCAAGTGGAAAACGACCCTTCTGGCTCCACTTAACTGGAAACTTTAAGAGGACACAGAGAAACAAATCACAGCAGGGCTTTCGTTGTTCCAGAGAACTTTCTGAATAAATGAGATTCGTGCTGTTTGATCCCACAGGAAAAGCAGTTTGGCTTTATGGAGAAAGTGATTTTTCTCTTTGCAAGACTGTAGGTACCAAGTTTGGGGAGACAAGGAATCAGAAGATATTTGAGATGCCAACTGGGGGCGCCTGGTGTCTCACCTGCTTTCTGTTCTACATGCAATGTCTTCTGGGAACCAAGAGACAAAAATGTTGGGCTGCCTCTGGCACCCCCTCGCTGTGTGATCTTGGGCCTTTTCTCAGCCTCTTCCTGATCTGTTTAAAGGAAGGTGTGCTTTAGTTGTTGAACCCTTCTGCTTGGAATACTGCAAAAGTATAAAGCTATGGTGACTTGTGGTCTCCTTTCTTCCTAGAAAAAGTTCGCCTAGTATTCAGGGGTGAAGGTTTGAACTGTGCTACCTTTTCTATGCTGATCTGAAATACATTTGCTATATGACCAAATGAACAGGATCAGTTTGGAAACTCAAAAGAAAAGCCATGTGTTTGCCTATAAACAGGATTTTTAAAAATTCCATAAACATTGCATGTAAGTAAGGTATATGATATTTTAAGATGTATTGTAAAATAATCTCTCACTCAAGCTAATTCACATATCCATTATCCCTAGTGGTTAAGATTTTTGTATGAGGTCATGAGGCTTTGAGATCTTGTTTAGTGTATTTCAGTGACAGAATATGACATTATTACTATCATTTTATAACTGAAACCTCATAGCCTTTACCCAGCACTGTTCTTTTCCACCTGTTTTTTCAGCCCCCAGGAAATACCATTCCACTTTGTTTTTGTAAGTTTGGCTGTAAAAAACACAGTTCACATGTAAGTGAAATCACACATTTGTCATTCTATATCTGGCTTATTTCACTAACGTGATATCCTCAAGATATATCCATATTACTACAAAGGGCAGGATTGCCTCCTTTTTTTTTTTACAGTTCCTTTATTTAGAGATTATGAAAATAGTACGTTTTATATTTGCCATCTGTGTGTATTTTTGTTTGCAGTTTAATTTGGCATTCAAATTAACCACCAATGGGCCAATGAGATGGCTCAGCAGATAATGGCACTTGCTGCTAACTCTGAGGACCCAAGTTCAATCCCTGGGACCCATAGGGTAAAAGGAGAGGGTTAACTCCCAAAAGTTGTCTTCTGGCCTCCACATGTGCTAGTATATGCATACATACCCCCCTCCCCCCACAAATTGTTTTTTTTTTAAATGCAAAATAACCAACAGTGGATTGTTATTTAAATTGTCTAAGGACACAGAATTAACTTTCTCATCAACAATTTTTTTTTTTTTTGGTCTTTTTGAGACAGGGTCTCCCTGTAGCCCC
>NW_008338996.1:8482344-8542643 GCF_000622305.1 Nannospalax galili | reverse complement strand
TCTCTCTCTCTCTCTCTCTCTCTCTCTCTCTCTCTCTCTTGCTGGGTTGTGGTCTTGGCCTGCAAACTTTTCTCTGAGGCCCACATTCTTCATTTACACTGCTCAGTGAGTGGTTACCTCTGCCCACCAGAGGTATGCTTTGTCAAATACATTTCCCAAGCAACTGGGAAATGCCTTTCTGTGCAAGGCATTGGCATGAATCGAGGACATTTGGAGTTCTCTCCAAGGGTAGTTTCCTGGTACAGAGAACAGCTGGGCCTTTTCTCTCCTTTGGAGCCACTTCCACCCACAGCCTTTAGGACTGTGAGCAGTGACTGTGAGGAGTTCAAGTTGCTACCAGCTGTCAGGTATCAGGCTTGGGATAAGGGCTTTGGGATAAGGGTTCTGGTTTCTCAGCTTCTTATTTTCCAGGAAACATAACATGGGTCACCTGCCCGCTTGGCACTTCTGCGAGTAGGAACTTTAGTATGTGTGCACAGCCATATACAGCAGGCTGACCTAAGTACTGTATGCAAATATACCAGGCCCAGACCTTGCTCTCAGGGGTTCTAGGTTAGATAAGTCAAAAACAAGCTGTGAGTCACTGTTCTGGACCTGAGGCAGATGTACATATATTCCACTGTGCAACATGGTGCAACTCATTCACCTATGGAAATGTGAGACAGCCTGAGCAAGTTTCCTCTTGCATAGGGTTGTCATCAGTTGCCAGGCCTGCCACTCACCAGTGGCTAACAGGATCTGTTGGACATCCTCAGCCAGAACTGAATGTCAGCCCTCCCCTCACTTTCAGGAGGCTAAAGGCATGTCTATCAATTGGTGTATCTGCATATGACTGAAGACTGCCTGATAATATTCTCTTTCAGTCTGAGTTCTCCTGGAAGCGAAATCTAAAGCAAGCACTGAGACAGAAGTTTATTTAGAAACTGACCCCAGGGAATAGAAGAGTGGGATGAGAGAAAAGCCAGTGAAAGGTGTGTGTGGAGTTGGTCATTCTTGTGGGCAGCTGGTGTTCTCTTCCTTCTGAGGACCCTCTGTCATTCAGTACATGGAGTTCAATGGTTTTAGCCAGGAGTGATTTTTTTCCTCCCAGTCGCATTGGGTGAGGTATGGATCCACCTTGGTTGTGAAAACTGGAAGATGCTGCCAGCATCTAGGCATGTTCCTAAGCATCTTATGAGCACGGCCCCTTCCTCCCTGCCCAGTGACTTAAAAAGGTGAATGGGTAAAGAAAATATGGCACATGTACATAACGGAGTATTACTAAGCCACAACAGCAAAGGGGACAGGGCCATTTTCTGGACGCTGGATGGAACTGGAGGACGTTATATTAAGCTGTAGAATCTAGACACAGGGCAGAAAGATAAGTATCATATGTTTTCTCTCATCTGTGAAAGAAAGTGAAAAAATGATCTGAATGTAGAAGAGAGACTATTTGGGGAAAAAGGGAACCCTGGAGGACCAGAGAAAGGGGACGGCAAAAGAGGATAGAGGGGGGATGGGCGAGAAAGGGGACAGCAAAAGAGGATAGAGGGGGATGGGCATGTTTAAAGCATGACATACAGATATGGACATGTCATGAAATTGGACCTGGGGAGATAGCTCAGTGCACAAAGTGTTTGCCATGCAAGCACAAGGCTTGCAAAAAGCTGGATACATTAGCATGTATCTGTAACCCCAGTGCTCCTACTGCGAGATAGGGGTGGAGACAGGAAAGTCTCTGGGAGCTTGTGGGCCAGGTAGCCTGGCACATGCAGTGGTGAGCGAGAGACTCTGTCTCAAACAAGGTGGAGGGTAGAAGATACCTGAGCTTGTTCTCTGATCTCCACATGTGTGCTGTAACAGCTGCATGTACACACACGCACATGTGCATGCACGCACACGCATACACTATTAACATACAGATACATCATAAACACACACAGAAGATAAAAAATAAATGAGACTAATTCTTGCACAATTAATATGTGCTAAAATCATAATAAAATGATCTGGTTCAGTTCAAAATCTCTATTGTGTTAAGTTTGAGAAACCCGGAGCTCGGGCCTCAGAACTGTGCCTCTAAAGGACCAGGAGTCTGTCCGTCAACTCTCAGCCACTTCCAGATAAGGGTCAACTCTGAGGATGTAGATGCCTTTCCACAGCCAGGCTGTGCTTGAATTAGAGCTGAGCAGGCTTGCATGGTCGTGGAAAACTCCTTGAGACAGCAAAACAGAGACTCCATGACACACATAGGTGGGACACAGGCCAAGTGCATGCAATCACGATGGCATTGCTAAAATCAGGTCAAGGCCTAAGGGAATGTGGCAAGGTATGGTTTCCTTAGTTGAGTAATGATTCTGGGACTCTGGAGAACATGGCACAACTAAAAAAACTTGTGGTACAAAGCTGATCAGAATTTAATTATGGCCATGTATATAAATAAAGACTAGAAATTCAGTGTAGGGCTGAGTGGCTGTGCTCAATGGTTAAAAGCATCATCTCCAGGCCATGTCTGTCTCAATACTTGTTATCTTGATGTCTTCACTAAGATAATTAACTTTTCCTACCCTAGACTTCCCTTAGGTAGAAAGTGGGGTTGATAGTGATTTTCAACTTCCAAAGGATCTTGTGAGGGTTAAGTGTGTGTGTGTGTGTGTGTGTGTGTGTGTGTGTGTGTGTAATGTGACATTACTAATGTGTGATATTTGATATTATTTGATTGATTGATAACTGTCATCAGCCCAGGGCTTGGGGAGCTGAAATATTAGTCTACTTTCTTTTTTCCCCCCATTTGTGATAGGCACAGGAGTGTCAATTAAACTGAAAAGCATATATTGAGCTTCTATTATAAACCAGGCACTATGGTAGACTCTTGGCCAAGTTATCAGTAACAGTAGGAGCTTCGTTCTGTTTCTTCTGTAATTTATTCCATTTATGCATTGCTCTTTGTTTTTGGTTTGTTTGTTTTTATTTTTATGAAGTGTGAGTAATGATTACGGAACACATACGTATAACTCCAGAACTTGAAAGGCTGAGGCAAGAAGATCAAGAGTTCTCGGCCAGTTTAGTCTATACAGTGAGACCCTGTCTCAAACAAACAAAAACAAATAAATAAAATGTAGATAAAAATTAAAAAAAATACAGGACTTGGGAGAGATTAATTGTAGTTCCAGGGTCAACTTTGCCATTCAGTGGTTGTGGGTTTGGGGACCCACTTTGCTTTTCAATTTTTACAGTTACAGAATGAATATGGCCCACTTCTGTCCCACTGTGTTACTTGGGGTTTAAAGGTATCAGCAAAAGTATTATAAGTATTGCTAAGTACACAAAAGGTTCATTTTTCACTAAAAGTTACACTGTCTTAACTCTTATCTTAACCTAGGACATTCTAAAAACAGATTTCTGAATTCTTTCTCTAATTATTGAATATGCCTGAAGGAGAACTGTTATGGTTTGAATCTGAAGAGTTTCCCACAGGCTTAACTCATGTTTTGAGTGTCCCCTAGCTGGGGCAATTATTTTGAAAGACCGTGTAATATTTAGGAGGTAGGTTCTGCTGGTGGAAGTAGTTACTAGGGGATGTCCTTTGAAGGTTATCCCCAGTCTCTGTTGCTGACCTTACTCTGCTTCCTGGTCTGACATGATGTGACAGCCTTTACCACACATCCCGCTGGCATGAACTAAGCTGTTCTGCCTTACCTTCCCTGATATGATGGACTGGAACCTTCTGAAAGGATGAGCCTAAATAAATCTTTCCTCCTGGAAGTTGTTGCTCTCTGGCATCATGGTCACAGTGACATGAACAGGAAAGTGTTGAATACAGGGATCAGCTGAACCTACTATTGAAAAGGAGTTAGTGTCGATGACCAGCCAGATTTGAGAACCACTAAGTACTATTGTAATCGTCATGGGCAGGGATCATGTCTTACTGAACCTTGTATTCCCAGTGTCTAACAGAGGCACTAATGTACAGGGGAATCAGTAAATTTTTATGGAATAAATAAAAAGCCAAGCTCTATTTGAATCTGAGGAAGTTTACAGTACATGGGAGTCATCCTTCTGTCCTAATCTGCATGTTTGTCTCGACCTGCCTTCCTTGTATAAGTATCTGAATTATTAATCAATATCTGTGACTAGAATAATAGGACACATTATGCTGTTTAGAATCATTGTAAGTGACAATATTTCAAAGATTGTTTTGAAAGTTAAGGGATGATAGATAAAAATGTGATTCCTTCAGCATGATATAAATATATAAGAAATTAATGCTATTAAAAATTACACATGGGAGGCAGAGGCAGGAGGATCAGGACTTTGAGGCCAGCCTGAGCATATTATATAATGAAACCTATCTAAAAACAAACAGAAACAAAGAAACAGAGGGCTAGAGAGATGGCTCAGTGGTTAAGAGCACTGGCTGCTTTTGCAGAGCCTGGCTTTCGTTCCCAGCACCCGCACGGTAACCCACAACTGTCTGTAACTCCGATTCCAGGGAATCCAACACCCTCTTTAGCCTCTGTGACCATTGCACACATATAATGCACTTATATAAATGCAGGCAAAACGCTCATAGACATAAAAATTAAAAAGAATAGAAAGATTATACCAAGTAACTTCATCATTATTTAAGGGTCAGCAGGTGTTGTGACTACACAATCTTCATTCAGAGTCTCTGTACTTGCAGATTCAATACTGAGTTCACTAAAGTGATTCAAAGGTCAAATTTAAAATAAAGAAACATAGAAAGATCAAATAGTCAGAGAGTGCAGAAGAACATAGGCCAAGACAACCTAAAAGGCTGAAGAGGGATTGCATTGGTAACACCAGGAAGTGAAATTCAGGAGAAAATGCTTTATGACCAACCCTATGATTCAAAATGTATCGTGAATGTTATGGATAAGCATAGCACTGGAATACGGGAAATAAGAGCTTCAGAAAATGCAAGATAAATAGACAGGATCAAAACTCAGGGAGTATCTGAGCATGATGGCACATTCTCATGGTCCAAGCACCGGGGAGGATGAGACAAGAGGATTATGAGTTAGTGGCCCATGTCCAAGATCCCAGCACTGGGTGAAATTAAGCAAGAGGTTCATAAGCCAGAAGCCAGCTGGGATACATAGCAAGACCTTGTTTCAAAAAACAAAAATAACTCAGTGAAAAAATTTATTATACCTCTTTGGAAGATCTAGTGGTTAAAAAGATGAAGAGGATATGAACATAATTTATAAATTATTTCTACCAGAAGTAGAAATAAGTAAAAGTAGAAGTAAATTGAACTCTATAAAAAAAATAAATCCTTGCTTTTTAAAGAACATACACAGTGAACTTTTACCACATTTTAGGCCTAAGAAATACTATATTAATTTTTTCCAGGAGTAGATAGCATTAACCCAGCCTTCCAAAATGGCAGTAGCCATTCATGTCTGGCTTCTGGGCACTTGAAACAGGATTTTTCGGAATTGAGATGGGATGTGGTGCACACTGGACTTCAAAGACTTAGTGGAAAAGGAATATAAAATATCTCCCTAATACGTTGTCATTGGTTAATGGTATAATTATAATATTTTGGGTATATTTGGCCAAATAAAATCTTATTGAACTTAATATCACCTAGTTCTTTTGCCCTATTAGAATGTGACTGCTAGAAATATTTAAAATTATATGTGCACCTCACATTTGTGGTTTCCATTATATTGTTACTGATTTATACTTTTCAAGCCACATTCTCTCTAATGTGATAAATTTAACTAGTAAAGCATAAATTATAATAAGCAACCCCAGAACTACACATAGAAACTATAGAAAAATACAAACTATAAACACCTATTTAAAAATCTTTTTTTTAACCAAAGATGAATCAAATTGGAAATGTCAGACTATCTAGGAGGAAGTAAATATGGATAATTGAACAATATATATTAAAACATGGCCTTTACTCAAAAGAAAATTAAGAGACTTAATTACGCAACTATACAAGGAAAATAAAATAGGAAATAAATGAACTAAACATCTACTCAAGAAATCAGGGAAACAGCACACACCCTCAAGGTCTTTCAGTCAGGGTTAGGTGGGGAGATCACAGTGTCCCATGCATGTCTGGCTGTCTAAATATCTATCATTTCCTACAAGCCAGGGAACGGGGATTATCTGTAGCCTTGTGATTATTTAAAACACAATACAGAGCTTCCATTCTTGTTCCCACTCTACAGATGAGGAAAGGAACTCAGCAACGTTACATGACTTGTTCAAGGCTCACAAAACAAAACTGGTATGCAATTAGCATTCTGGCTTTAATGACCCTATTGTTTCCTGTACATCATCACAATAATCTCATAAATGGTCGGCTATGTGATTGACAGTCTATAGGTTAACAATATAGGAATTGAAAATTCCAAGCCATTACATTTGGCTTGATTTGGTGGGCTCGACTTGGTTTAGACTCAAGAACTCTAGTGTCCTCCTTTGTAAGACAAGGGAACAAGGAGAGATGGTTTTCTTGAGGCTTCTTTGGGGGTAGCAATGAGCGGTACAGTGCGGTTTTCCTGGCATGTGGATTATTGGTTTCTAGTAGAAAAGGCTTCCTATCATGGTGTGGCATACAGTAATATGTTTGGGAGAGTCCCATTAAACTTTCTAATAAAAGTTTCTTGGATTTTAGACTGTCTCTCCAAGTAATACTCCAAACTGACGTCACACTTGGACATTGTATCTAAGACTTCATTAGTTGCGAAAAGCAGACTTCACTAGAATCGATTATCTCCTTTCTTCCAAGTGAAAGGGGAAAACATTTTAACAATCCAGGAAAAATGAATTCCTTGGAGTTCTCTGGTCTAGTGAATCTACCTTAATGTATGTGTTTCATATTTTTCCCATGTTGTCACTGGAATCAGGATTATGAACAGAGCCCTGTCTTTGGGAGCTGCCGGGAAGACTCTGCTAGTCTATTTTTCCCAGGTTCACTCAGAAAGAAACTTAGTACTAGTGAATTGTTTAAATCAGGAACCCAAACTTGGGCCGCAGAGATGGTCCAGAGGTTAAGAGTGTATGCTGTTCATGTAGAGGCCCTGAGTTCGGTTCCTAGCACCCATATCAGGTGACTCACAACTGCCTGTAACTTCAGCTCCAGGGGATCCAACACCCTCTTCTGGACGTAGTAGGCACCCAAATTCACACCCCCCATATGCAAATAATTAAAAATAAAAATCAGTCTTTAAAAAAAAGAATACAAACTCCAGGCAAGGCAGGAGACCCTTCTCAGGTGCTGTGGGAATAGGAATGAGGAAGAATAGGATCTCGGTCTCAAGACTGGATCACATATGGGCAACTGGAAGTTTCAAGGCTTTCCTAGAATACTGCAAGACTGCAGCCACTGGCTCAGATATCCCAAGTTTCTTTTAGTGATAATCATGCCACTTGCTGAACACTTTCTAATTCCACTTATTTTCTAAGTTTCATATTGCCTACTATATCCTGACTGGCATCTTACCCCCTGTTCAGGTGTTGGCTTTACTCTCTGGCATGGTTGTTAGTTTCTCAGCTTCCTTATCAGGATTTCAGATGAATGTAGGACACCCTGATTGGTTAACATCATTGATTCATTTAACTATCATTTATTGACCTTTTATCTGCCAATGTTATCCTAGGTTCTGCGGATTAAACATATTAAGGAATGGTTGTAGAGCCTAAACTAAGTGAGTGTGTGTGTGTGTGTGAGAGAGAGAGAGAGAGAGAGAGAGAGAGAGAGCAAGAGCAATAAAAACATGAAGAACCTTCTTCATGAACAGAGAATATATCAGGGGCATGAAAATAGGGAGCAAAAAGACTGCAGAAGAGGTTGGAGCCTCTTCCATGTTCAGGTTAGACCAAAGACTTGGATTACGGCACTGATGGAGGAGATGAAGAAGAGGAAAAATGCGAGAGGATATTTAGAGGTAACATAAGATACTTACTAGTTTCTTGGCTCTTAGCTATTAGTGTAGAGGAGATTTCTGGTTTGATCAATAAAGCTGATAATCATAAAAGTTAGAAAGGAAGTCCAGAAAAAGGGAGACAGGTGGGAAAGATGTTAAAATGATGAGTTGTGAAAATTTAAACTTTGAAATGTCCAGAAGAAAGAGTGAAATAGTTCCAGTTAGAAGAGGAGAGCTCAGACAAACTGTCTGGACTAGAGAGAGACATGTGGTAGTTACGACACATACTTGTCACTTGAATTGATGGTCATGGAAGAGCTAATGGTGGGAAAGACTTGAGAGAGAGAAGAGAAAGATCTTCCAATGAGCCCTAAGAGGGGAGTGACCAGGATACTGGATGGCTCCTCACATGGATGTTGAGGACACAACAAGCTCACAGAAAAAGATGTCCAAGTGAGGTAGGAAAAAGCCAGGTGACTATAGTGTTCTAAAATCTGAGAAAGAGCCATATGGGGGATAGGAGTGGTCAGCTGGGGTACAGGCTGAGAGGCTGAGTAGATGAAGATGGTGGGGGGATGTCACTGAACTTAGAAGCATGGAGTTTATTGACTGATGATGCTAAGGGAAGTTTCAGTTGAGTGGTGGCTAAGAGCCAGCATAGAGAATTGGGGTAAAGGATTGATGCTGGTCTCCTTTTGTTCATTACTTCTGGTTCTGTTCTATTACTCTTTCTACAGTACCCGCCTCTATGTGCATTTTGTGTGTATCTTTTAAACTCACTAAACATACATATTCAGATAAGTATCGAACTCTTTCTTTCTTGTTAAAATGTCCCAGCATGACTTACTATAGTTAGTAAAAGAACAGTATGAATTACTGCACTTACAGAGATTCTTTGGGAGTTTGGTTGTGAGTATTATGGGCATAGAAATGGTATGGATACTGGAGAAAGTGCTGTCAACACTGCCTATTTGCAAAGGATAAACATGGAAGCATGTTTATTTACTGATGGGAATGATTTAGGAGAAATTAGGGGAGACTGACCATGTTTCAGGAAGAAATTAAAAAGAAAATACATTATGGTCTTTCAGAAGGCAGGGAGAGAATCACTGAATGGGATTCTGAGTCCAGAAGGACATCTGGCCTTTGCTAGACCTAAAGGACACTTCCTCCATCATGGTAGGTTAAAAGAAGGAAAAGATGGGTAGATACTGTGGGCTTGATCATGGAAAATGAGAAGCTCAGAGTTTTCTTCTGGTAACATACTTTTCTTAAGTATGAGGCAAGGTCATCAGATGAAACTAGATGGAGGAGGTGATGTGGGAGTGGTCAGAAGAGAGAAGTCACTTACCTCAAGAAGTGGGAAAGTGAGCTGGTCGGAGAAAGACAGTCAGCTCTCTGGCTGGTAGTGAGAAGCCACTAACCCTTAGACCATTGGGCTCATGGGAAATGTATCATCTCAGTTGTGGAACTGCTTTTTTTCTAGCATCACACAGCTACTTTGGGACAGCCTCAGAGAAGGGAAATGTGGTTGCTTATGTTTTCAAGTACATATAGTGAAACAAACGTGGACAAAGGGGCATTTCTATCAATGTACAAAAATGGAAGGGAAGTCAGGAGAGATGGAGGGATGGATTATAATCGAGCCTGGAGGGTTAGGTCAAATAATTGTAGCGGAAGAGGTGGTGGTGGTGGTGGGACTATTCTGGAACAGTCTGGAATGGTGGGAGATGGCAGTCCAGGAGGGGGAACTAAAGTTAATTCTTCCCAGATGGTTTTGTTTTTGTTGGTGAGAAGATGCAGGATGTGACTACGGAAGGGTGGAGGGAGAAGGGGTGAAGCAGAGAGATCAGGCTGTTGGGCGGCTGGTTCTTCATATGGATATTGATTATTGTGAATGGGAGCTGGGATGAAGAGGGACCTTGATTCAGGTCCTCAAAATTGTGGAGAGGTTGTTAGGAGTCCCTAGAGAATAGGAACAAGGAGAACATTGCGTGGCTTCTCTTGTGGAAGTGTGAACAAACATCTGTTCACCTCATATAAGGGATGGATGACCGATCGAAGAAACAATTCCACTCAAGTCTAGCTTAGTAAACCAGTGTATTTATTGGAACTACTTACAGGAGAATGAGTGGCCCAAAAGCAGATGCATCACCAAAAGCCCACCACAGCATGAGAAACAACTCATGAAAGTCCCATCTCTGGAGCTTCATGCACAACTTGCTGGCAAGCGTCTCTTCTCCTGAGCAATTGCTACTGCTTTTATAGTCTTGACCTTGTCAGCTTAGGAGCTCCCTGAAGCCTTGTTAGTTCTGTGAGCCACCTGAGTGTCTTAGGCCTCATTTAGTCCCTGGGTTTTATGAGCCTCCCTTCTCCATCCAGGAGGAAATGTTTCAATTTGCTTGAAGTAGTTACATAATACTCCACCCCTTCTTGTGGCTCACCCTTCTGTTTCCTCTTTTATGTCCTGTGTCTTGGAGGGAGTGATATAGATGTCTGATTATTTTTCTCCGTTTCTGACTGAGCATTAGACTATTATGTTAGAAGTTACTTATTTTCAGGAACTTGACTAATTATGACTCTCTACAGTAATCACTGCCCACTTAAATGTTTCCCACCATGACCAAATCTGATAGCAGCAGTAATCTGTGGATTAAACGCAAATGTTTAGAAATCCATTTGACAGGCATATCACATCATTTTATCAATATGATAGTGCCCGCCACAGCTATAGGTTTTTGTCTTTCCTTGCATTACAATATCAGATGTGGGTTACCTCATACAGAGTGGAATTTGTTTCCAGGGGGAAAACTGTTGGTTACACCCATAACAGTTTTGTCACTAATGCACTAGCAGACACATCTTCCTGGGCATATTGGTAGTTGTAGTGGTTGGTTTTTATTGTCAACATGATATACCCCTGGAGTTACCTGTGAAGAGAATTGTCAAAGAATTGTCTCGGACAGACTGGCCTGTGGCCATGTCTGTGAGAGATTGTCTTCATTGATGATTGATATGCAAGGGCCCAACCCACTGTGGGCAGCACCATCCTTAGGCAGTTAGGCCTGGGATGTGTAGGAAAGCTAGCTGAGCATGAGCCAGTAAACTGCCTTTGTCCATGGTTGTTGTTTCAGTACCTGCTTAAGTTCCTGCCATGACTCCCCAAAGTGATCGATTGTAAATCTGGAAGTATAATCAAATAACCCTTTCCTCCCTTGAGTTGCTTTTGGTCAAAGTATATTATCACGGGAACAGAATCAAACTAGAACTGTAGTGTAGCACATAAGTCCCATAACCTAGCGTAAACTGCCTTTGTCCATGGTTGTTGTTTCAGTACCTGCTTAAGTTCCTGCCATGACTCCCCAAAGTGATCGATTGTAAATCTGGAAGTATAATCAAATAACCCTTTCCTCCCTTGAGTTGCTTTTGGTCAAAGTATATTATCGCGGGAACAGAATCAAACTAGAACAGTAGTGTAGCACATAAGTCCCATAACCTAGTACAATGATTAGTGACAATATTCCCCAGCAACCTGCATAGTGCCTTCTCACACTATGAAAGCCAATCAGCAAAGAGGGATTTCATCATAGCCTGATTTCTACATGTCCCTCGGCCAAAGTGAGTGGTGTCTTCAGCAATATGGTCTTACCATCCACCTACAATCAATAGCAGTACAATAGCCTCATGGTTTGTGTGGCCTTGGGAACAACAACTAGGAGAGAGGTAATTCATCTCTTGTTCCTGGGATTTCACCCAGCTCTCTTTTGGCTCCTGGATAACTCCTTTTCTACTCACACAGAATGCTTTTACCATAACTCTTTAACTGCTGTCTATTTAAATTTATTTTTATGTGTATGAGTGTATTGCTTACATATATGTAAGCATGCACCTGTGTCATGCAATGCCTGCAAAGATCAGAAGAAGGCATCAGATTCCCTTGGAATTGGAGTTACTGAATGTTGTAGCCTCCTCATGGGTGCTGGTAATCAAACCCAGGTCCTCTGCAAGAGCAGCTGGTGCTCTTAACCACGGAGCCATCTGTCCAGCCCCCTTTAACTGCTGCCTTTACTGTTCTTCTAGATGCATTTATAAATCTTTCAGACACTCAAAGGTTGGAATCATATAAAGAAACATTTTTATAGAGTATGGGAAGAATCTCTGCAGGCCTACCTCTGTCTAGTCTAAGAGTCAGGTGGTCTTAGATGGCTAAGGAGATATTTAAAAAGAAATGCTACCAAGGTCCAATACATCATGAAAATGTTCCATCACGTGTATAAATTTCTTCAGCAAGGGAACAATGTTGGGCACAGCAGCATGGATGGTAGACACTACCTAGCACTAAGTAACCCATAGTCAGTTTCTACGAGCAAACTAGCTCCTCATCCTGAAGTGCTGCTGTTGCCATTGGGATCCTGCTTATCTCACCATCCCTGATGGTTTTGGTGGGGTTTGCTTGTGCCTTAGCCTGGCTCCCAAGTTATAAAAAGCTCTGAGCTAGCACCATGGCCCTCTATCAGTCATACTGAGCTGTAGAAAAGGTCCTGGGGCTGGATTAACAATCCCTATCACCAGTGAGTGTACTTTCTTGCAGGGGAGAAGTGTATACAGCATACTCTGGGCAAATAATTTCCCAGCCCTGAGACGAGCTTAATCTTTACCATTTTACCACTTATGTCTTCTGTGAATTGTTGCTTGGGTTTTAAAGCCTACCAAAAACTCACAAGCACTACATTTGATTTCCTGTTAAATTTCCCCCTGTAACTCAGCTCAGTGCAAATCTTGCCACACTGGCCTTCCAGGGACTCCTTTTTCTTTTCTCTTCCCTTATCCCTTCTTGATTGTGTTAGCTCTTTACAAACCTGATTCAGAAGCAGTTGTAAATCACTCAGATTTGCCAAAGCCTTTGTTGTCTCATGAAGCTCATGTCCTATCATAGAGCTTAGCAAAGCACGAAAACCTCACACCAGTCCCGAGTTTCCTACCAAATCAACCTCTTTCTAACTCTCCAGTGAATACTGTCCTATCTAGCCCTGTGAACATCAGATATTGGCTTTCTTATGCCCACTTTTCCCAGTAATGCCTGTCTTCCTTCTTTTGTCTTCCAGTCCCTGGTATTTATGGGGATCTAGGGGATCATAACTGTGCTGATTAGTTTTTGTCAACTTTACACATCTGGGAAGAGGGAAACTCAACTGAGGAATTACCTCCATCGAATGTGCCTGGGGCCATGTCTGTGCAGCAGATTCTTGATTGTTAACTGATGTAGGAGGACCTAGCTCATGGTGGGCAGTGCTATCCTTGGGCAGGTGGACCTGGCCTATAGAAGAAAGGTAGCTGAGCAAGCCAGTAAGCAGCATTCTTCTGTGGTTTCTGTTTTCAGTTCTTGCCTCTACTTCCTGCCTTGAGCTCCTGCCCTGGCTTCCCTTGATGATGGACTGTAACTCTTAAGGTGAAATAAATCCTTTCCTTTACAAGTTACTTTGGGTCAGTGCTTTATCACAAAACAGAGACGCAAACTAGAACAATAACCAAACGCCTCAAATGGATCATGTAGGGTAGTTCATTGGGTACTATTTCCCTTATATTGCCTCAGGTTAGGCATCCTTTGTCTCAAGGAGGGATGAGGATGAGTGGTTACATCGATTCTCTACTTCCACAGGACTCAGATTGAGCCCATCTCCTTGCTATGTCCCATAGCCACATAAACAGTGCTGTAAGAGCTCTTTCATTGCTTGATAAAATTTTTCCTGATTGTGGGCTGGAGAAATGGCTCAGCGGTTAAGAGCACTGGCTATTCTTGCAGAAGACCTGGGTTTGAATCCCAGCACACACATGACAACTAACAACTGTCCATAACTCTAGTTCCAGGGGATCTGATGCCTTCTTCTGTTCTCCCTTGGCATTGTACAACATGGGTGTACTTAACATACATACATGTAACACAAGCATACACATAAAAATAAAGCAAATAAAGTCTCTCCTAATCGTAACAGCGAAGATGCTGATCATTCCCGATTATCAGTTTCCTGGACTAGGCCGTTATTAAGGCCCATCTGCATGCTGAATCATGGATTTCCCTTCCTCTATATTAAAGGTCAGACTTGAGTCTTATGTCACTTCTACCACGTTCTCTTTCCCCTTGCTGTCTGATCATTCTCATGAGTTCCAAATTTTTGGATTCCAGGAAGGACTCTTTCACACAGATCTAATTTGCTCTCTCCCTTGCATCTGGCCAGTGGTAAGAAATGACAAACCAACACTTCATCTCGTCCTTTTCATTTTTCTACTTTCCCTGCCAAATCAGAGGCTAATGTGAAGGATAGCATCTACATGCCTTTTTTTCCACTGTAATTCCTCCCTTACACAGTTCTTTCTGGGAAGACAGCTAGGCATCTGTTGCATGTTTTTTGCCCAGGACAAAGGCCATGACAACTGACACCACAACAAGCTTATAATCTTGTTCCAGATGTGCTACTTTTGAGGACTGTAAGGTATTCTCTAGAGAGTTCATCAATGTGGTAAACCCCATTCATCAAGGAAGCATGGCACTCCATACCAAGAAGAGGAAGATGGCCACCTTGGGATTTGTACAAAGCATGCTCTACTCTCAGATGTCTTTTTCTTGGTTACATACCCTATCACCCATCACAGGGTGCACATAGCCACCATTGCAGCAGGGAAGCACAGCATCCCATACCACATGAGGAAAGACCACCATGTTGGCATTGCCTCACCCTAACATGGCTCAGGTTCTGTTGCCTGTCTCAGCACTCATAATAGGAGCCAAGCAACTCACTGATCTTCAGTTACGTCAGTCCCAGTTTGGTTACCAGTTGTGTTGCATGGGAAGGTAAGTATCTGTTAACCCATGATAAAGTGCTGATGTCCAAAGAAACAATTTCTCCCAAGTCTAATGGTAAGTTTATTTACAGGAACAAGGATGAGGGGTTATTTATGGAACATGGACACAAAGACAAGGGCATCACTAAAAGCTCATTGTTGCATGGTTAATGACTCACGGAAGCTGTCTCTGGAGCTCTTTGCACAGTTCACAGGTAGCTCGTCCAGCTGAAGAGTCTCCTCTCCCCATCAATTGTTATTGCTTTTATAACCTTGTGGGAAACCTGTGACTATTGTACATTCCACTTACTTCCCGAGTCTCTTGACCCTCCCTACTTCCTTCTATCTTCTCCTTTATTTTTAAAAATAGTTTATTTACTATTTTTATTTTATGTGTATGAGTGTTTTGCCTGCATGTATGTATGCAAACCCATGTCATGCAATGCCCACAGAGGCCAGAAGAGGGCGCTGGATCCCCTGGAACTGGAGTTATGGATGGTTGTTAGCCTCCAAGTGGGTGCTGGGTTTTAAACCTGGGTCCTCTGGAAGAACACCAAGTGTTCTTAACAGCTGAACCATCTCTCCAGCCCCTATTTCCTCCTTTATAATTTGGAGGAAATAGACACACAACTGAGAGGAAGCAAGTTCGAAAGAGACTGTATCTTCTAAAAGGAATGGGGAGGAACAGTGTGGAAGAAGAGACGGCACTCGGGAAGGACTCCTACCTTGTCTCAAGTCTCTGTGTCTTTGGAGCTTGATGAAACAAACACCTTCCACCTGGGACAGGTAGAGGGTCATTGGTACTTCAGATACCTGTGAGAGCTTACTGAGGCAAAAATGTGAAAAAAAAATCATGAAGGAAATGTTGACTCCACAATATGATTCTGGGGCTTATGGTGGAAGGGTTTGTTGAGAACAAGATTGGGTTAGATTAGACAGTGTGCAGAGCTGCATAGACATGTGTTCATCTACAGTTTTCCCTCTGGTGCTAAGCTTGCAAATCAGATGATCCCACAGGAACTGCCCATTGTATAGGATTACCTGGGACTTACTTGTCTCCTTGTGTAGATGATGATGACTGAATGAACAAGGTGTCTCCCAGTGAGGGCTGAAGATGGACAGAGTAGATGGTCCCTGGGAATGACTTCCTGTACAAAACATTACCAGTGACAACCATTTTCCAAAGCAGTCCTCTCTATGGCATGGTCAGTGACTTATCTTTAAACATAATTTGTTGGGGCTGGAGAGATGGCTCAGCAGCTAAGAGCACTGGCTGCTCTTTCAGAGGACTTGGGTTCAGTTCTCAGCACCCACAGGGTAACCCCAGTTCCAGGGTCTCTGACACGTCCTTCTCACTTCCATGGGCATTGCACGGCACGGGTGCACCTACCTACCTGCAGGCATTACACTCATACACAAAAAATTTAAAAAAACCCAAAATATTTAAAACATAATTTGTTAATGTGGCATTGTTTTCAGAGTCCAGTCATATCAATGATAGCGGTTTCCAGAACAGATATGTGATTAAGTTACCTTAAAATGGACAAATAAGGGCCAGTGAGATGACTTGCTGCCAAGACTGAGGACTTGAGCTTACTACCCAGGACCTGTACGGTAGGAGGAGAGAACTATTTCTTGCAAGTTGTCTTCTGACTTCCACGTGCAGGTTGTGGCACTATCCTCCCCACATACACCACATACACACTCACACAGACACACAAATAAATAAATAAAGATCAAATAAAATGTCAAAGCAATGTCATTTCCACCCCCCCCCAAGATTAGAAAAAAAATGTTAAAGGTTGGCAGTATCCATGGCTGATGAAAACGTGGCGAGTGGAAACCTGTGTTAGACTGGTAGGGTGTTGGTGCAAATTGTGTAAAGCATGGTTTGTGATAGCTTTTGCATTTTATTTTATCATAATCCTTTAGTTAAGGTAGTTTACTGAGCATACTGCAAGGAAGCAGTGGACTGAGAGAAACTAGAGAACTGCCTAATCTTTTATAATTTTAAGTGGTCGTATCCATTGATTCCAAATTCCTCTTTCAGAAATCTCGCTATGAAAATGTCTCCCTGCATTTTAGGTGCATACAACTATATTTTGAGGAATATGATGCTGCTAGTAAAGTAGCCAAAGATTGCAGACAACCTGCTTGTTTACGAACTAAGCAAAGGTTTGAAAACTGTCACTTCTTTATAAATAAATAATAGACAACTTTTATGAAAGAACAGCAGAACAATGCCAAAGACAGATTTTTAAGAATTGAAATGAAAAGAGTTTATTATTAATCAAATGAAGTCACAGGAAATAGTGTGTGTGTGTGTGTGTATGAGTGCATTTTTGACAGAAGAAAATACACATATACTTTATTATATATCTATATAAATGCATATCATATTTGAATGTATATCTACATGTATTTATATACCTAATGTATATGCAGTGAGACAGCATACTTGATCAAGTCTAAGCCATACTTTGGTCATGTTTCCAAGTCTCTGAAATCAGTATGTATCTTATAATGTGTTGTGGGTTATAGTTAGTTGACAGTAGTGTTCTTTAATTATTGATGCCATGGAAACTAATGGCTCATCCTGCAGTTTATTTTAAATTAATGTACAAAGTAGTGGGTTTCACCATGGCATTTTCAGACATGCTTCCTTCTGTCTGTTTGTCCTTCACCTTCACTCCCTTCCCCTTTCCACCCTGCCCCACTCCTCCTGGTCTCCCCTCTACCCCAGCATCCTTCCTCTGCTTTCACACCGTGAGTTCTGTTATTCTTTGTTGCCTCCAACCTCCTCCCTCAAGACCCTTGTTTTCTCATCTCCCATGGTTCGTTTTCTTGTTTTATGACCTACACCCTACACCCCTCATAGATATATACATATAAACGTTAAAATCTAAAACAATCATATGAGAAAACATGCAGTGTTTGTCTTTCTGTGTCTGGCTGATTTTGCTAACTATAGTAATATACAATTCCATCCATTTTATTGCAAATGTCTTGATTTCTTTTTTCTCTATGACAGAAAAGAATTTTATTGTGTATCTGTACCACATTTTCTTTATCCATTTGTTGACAGATACCTACTTTGTTCTATTTCTTGGCTACTGTGGATAATGCAGCAGTAAGCATGGATACACATGTCTCCATGGTAGGACTTTGAGTCCTTCTGTAATATATCCAAGATCGGTGTATCTGGGTCATGTGGTTCTATTTTATTTTTCATTTTTTAAAAGAAACTCTGTGGTTTACACTCCCACCAACAGCAAGTAAGGGTTCCTCTTTCCCTACATCCTCACTAGCATTTGTTTTCATTAATTTTCCTGAGGTTTGTCATTCTGAAAAGGGTGAGATGAACTCTTAAAGTTTTAATTTGCATGCTACTGACAACCAAGGATGTTGAACTATTATTTACTGACCATTTGTATTTCTTTGAGAACTGTCTATTCAGCTCATTAGCCCATATATTGATCAGAAGATTCATTTGGCTCATGTTTATTTCTTGCAGTTATTTACATATTGTGGATATTAACTTTCCATCTGAAGTACAGCCATTCTGAAGCTGTGTCTTCACTTTGCTGAAGGTTTCTTTTGCTGTGCAGAAGGCTTTTCATTTTCTGTAACCCCATTTGTCAGTTCTTGGGGTTCTCATGCTATTGGAGTCCCTTCCAGAAAGTTCTTCTCTGTTCTATACATTGGAGTGTTTCCTCTGTTTTCTTTCAGCAGTTTCAGCAGTTCAGATCATATGCTAAGATCCTTAATCCGGATCTAATTTCATTCTTCTGCATGTGGATATACAATTTTCCCAGCATCATTTGTTGAAAAAGCATTCTCTTTTTCCAAAGTATGTCCTTGACACCTTTGTCAGAAATTAGATGGCTATAGTTATGTGGCTTTATTTTTGGGTCTTTGCTTCTATGGTCCTCATCTCTGTGCCTATTTTTGTACTAGTACTATTCTCCATTTTGCAATTGACACTGAACCACATGGAATGAAATAGAGTTGTGTACTGGTTACTTTTCTGTTGCTGTGGTCAAACATCATGACCAAGGCAAGTTATAGAAAGAGGAGTTTATTGGGCTGATGGTATAAGAGTTGGGGAAGATACGGTGGCAGAGGTGGGTGGAGCAGAATGCAGAATGCTCACATCTTCAAGCATGCACAGGAAGCAGAGAGAATGCTGGAGGTGGGGCAAAGCTATGAACTCTCAAAGCCTGCCCCCAGCAGTGTGCTTCCTCCAGCAAGTCCACATCTCCCAAACCTCTCCTAACAGTGCCACCAACTGGGGCCAAGTATTCAAATATGTGAGCTATGGGGGACATTTCACATTCCAACCATTGCAAGTTGGTAAACAGATCAGTAGAGAGAAGTGAAGATAAAAGAGTATTTACTTTTTCTCATGGTTCATGGGTACAGTCCATCATGGTGGGGAAGTTATGACCACAAAAGCTTCAGGCAGCTGTTCACATTGTGTCCGCAGTCAGGAAGCACAGAGGGGTGACTATTAGTGCTCAGCTCACATTCTCCTTTTTATTCAGTCAAGGATTCCAGTCCATGAGATAGTACCACACATAGTTAATGTGGGTCTCCCAGCACAGTGAACCAAATCTAAATAATCCCTCACAGACTTGCCAAGAGGTTAGTCTTTTTAGGCGACTATATATCTTGTCAAGCGACAATATTAACCATTACAGGATGTAGCTACAAACATTTTCCCCAACTGTCCTTTGTGTTCATCTGACTTGCTTTCTCAGGGAAATGGCCCTAGGTATGGAAAGGTTGGATTGCAGGACAGGCACAGGTTTTTGCTTCAGTGGATATTACTAAACAGAGCTCCAGAATGACTGTACCATTTTCACTTCCTCCAGCAACATACGTGATTTCCGGTTGCTTCACATCCTCACCAACAAGCACTTAGTACTGGCAGTAATTTGATTTTAGTAATTTGGTGGGAATGTAGTTACAGTTCACTGTGATTTTCATCTACATTTCCTTGATGACTTGGTGATACCATCAGGGAATTATTAACATACTGGACACACAGTAATCTCTTTATTCAAGTGCTGTTCAAATCATTAACTTAACAGACACTTAGATGGTCCATACTAGGGTGATCTCCATTTCCAGTTGATATGTAGGAATTTCTATGTGGTGTGTACAAACCTTTTGTCACATAGCAAAGGGCTTCCCAATCTATGGCTTTTCTATTCACTTCCAATGTGATGAACAGAACTTATTTTTTAAAAAATCTTAACTTTTGGGGCTGGAGAGATGGCTCAGCAGTTAAGAGCACTGGCTGCTTTTTCAGAGGACCCAGACTTGATTCCCAGAAACACATGGTGGCTAAAAATTGTTCATAACTCCAGTTCCAGGGGATCTAACTGCCTCTTCTGACCTCTGAGGGCATTGCACTACATAGGTGCACCTACCTACATATAAACAATACACTCATACACATAAAATAAAAATAATAAATATAAAATCTTAGCTTTTTATTGTTAAACTTGAGAAACAGAAACTTGCCCAAATCAAATGTAGATCACAAGGAGCTACAAAGTTGCCATCCTGTAAAACCCTCCAGCATTAGCTGTTTGCTCTCCTGAGTTTTGCAGATGGAAAAACTAGACCTCTTAAAATCGGGGGAAGAGCCAGGCACAGTGGCCCACGCCTTTAAACCCAGCACTTGGGAGGCAGAGGCAGAAGGATCTCTGTGAATTCAAGGCCAGCCTGGTCTACATAGTGAGTTCCAGCTGGGGCTACAAGGAGACCCTGTCTCAAAAAAAAAAAAAAAAAAAAAAAAAAGTGGAGGGAAAGAAGTTGGGTCTGGGTGAATCCTGTCTAAGCAAAGGTACAGGAGCTGGACAGAATAATACTGTCTGGGGGAGGAGGATTAGAAACAGGGTCTGGTGGAGAGGACACTGGTATCAGCAGGGAAGCAGGATCTGGGCAGATAAGAGTCCTTTCTGAGGAGAGGTGGGAGATGGACATGGAAGAGGCAGCCTGCTCGAGGCCCTCCCATCTAGTGAAAGCAGGAGAGTGGACACCTTTACCCTGTGGCCCTTGGGGCCCTGGGTTGCCACTCCACACCAGGTCCTGGTTAGTGAGTAGCCAGCAGGCAGCTCCAGAGGGTCTACTCCAAGGCTCACACCAGCAAGTGGCTGACAGAGGGATGCCCACAAAGGTGGAGGTGGCCTCCTCGTGAGGCTCTGGGCGTTCACATGTGGCCACCAGGTGCTAGAAGTTCCTCATTTCATTTCAGTAAATAGTAAAAGCTTTTTTTAATGGTGTTTTTTTTTTTTTTTTTTTTTTTTTTTTTTTTTTTTGGTTTATTTGAGACAGAGTCTTCCCTGTAGCCCCAGCTGGCCTGCTACATAGACCAGGCTGGCCTCAGTTTCTTTCACACAGGTCCCTCTGCCTCTGCCTTCCAAGTGCTAGGATTCAAGGCATGAGCCACCATGCCTAGATGAGCTTTGTGCTTTTCATATTTTGCATGACATGTGCTTGTCTTCCTCAGTATCATGAAGGTATTCTCCTATATGTTATATCAAAAGCTTTGCTGTCTTGTTATTTCCATTTAGAGCTATAATCAGACTCAAATTGTTATGTATGGTATAAAGTATAGAAGTCAATGGTAAGTGTTATAACCAATTGTTCTGACATTGTTTATGAAGAAGGCTGAGACTTTTCTGACAAGATTCCATTGTCATACGTTCCTCTTCCTGAGCTGACACCACCCTGTTTTATTCTTTATGGTAAATTGACATCCAGTGGTAACTATTGCAATTTGCTCATTTTCTTCAAAGCTATTTTGGTTATTCTGCGTTCTTTGTATTTCCAAATAGATTTCACGCTTTTTCTTCCTTTTTTTTTTTTTTTTTTTTTTTTTTTTTTTTTTTTTTTTTTTTTTTTGTGGTGCTCGGGATTGATCCCCTGGCCTCACACACTCTAGGTAAAAGTTCTGCACTGAGCTATATCCCCAACCCAGGCTGTCAGTTTCCTTTACTTCCTTTATTTTCAGTTTTGTACACACAGACAATGTATTGTGATTATAGTCATGCCCATGACCCTCTGTTGTCCTCCTTCCTTTCCTGCTGAACCCCTACTTCCTCCCACCTAGCTCCCCCAGGGGCTAAATCCTTAGAGAAAATGACACCCTCTCCTCCACCAGTCATCAATCATTAACTCCTAAGAAAGAGGTAGGGCCTGGTGGGCACTTTGTCCTCTGTTCAGTTTATCAATTTCTATATATAGGGATTTTAATGGATATGCCATTGTTTTTAAGGATCAATTTTGAGAGATTTTATGTCACCGAACATTTAAAATTTCAACTTATATGCTTGCAGTCTCTCTACACAGTATCTTACATCTTTCATTAGAATTTATTCCTAGGTATGTGAAAATTTTAAATGCTGTTATAATTGGTATGATTTTCTGAATGTTTTAGGAATGGAATTTATTTGTAGACATTGACATTTACCTAGCAGTTTTGACAATTTAGAGCTGAAGGGAGACCTGCCCGGAGGAAGGAAGGTGATTAGTGGGAGGGGAAAAGGGAAGGGAGGATTAAGGACAGGGAATGACAAGAGGTTAAACTGGTCAAAGTATGTGATAGATGGAAAGAAACTTCTTTGTGTAAGTCAACACCATGTTCAATGAATAAATGCCAATGCAATTGTTTGTGAATCTTTCAAATTTTAAACTCTTTACACCATCTGTTAATGGCATTTTCATTTCTTTTCCTACGTTTATACATTTATCTTTTCTTCTTTAGAAAAATTTATGTGTATGAATGTATGACTGCATATATGTATGTGCACCCTCATGCATTGTCCCTGGAGGTCAAAAGAGAGTGCTGATCTCTTGGAACTGGACTTATGGATGGTTGTTAGCTACCATGTGGGTGCTGGGAACTGAACCCAGGACCTCTGCAAGAGCAGCCAGTGCTCTTAACCGCTGAGTCATTTCTCCAGACCCCTATTTTTTCCTTCTTTATTACCCTGGCTTGGCCCTCCAATCCAGTGTTGAACAGTTGGTGATAAATGGCGATCTTGTTCCCAACAGGGGGAAAGCGTTCAGTATTTCAACACTGAGTATCATTCTAGTGATAAGTTTTATAAATATGGTTCTTTTGTTTCCTGGCACAAAATATTGGAAAGGGCAGTGAGCGCAGGAGGAACACTCCCATTTCTTCGTATTTCTTTCACACAAAAGAAGCTGAATGAGTGCAATTCTGTGTTTTTCTTGGCTCCTGTTCATTCTGCCCCAGGAAGAGTGGACTCACTCCTCTACGCGGTCTTCTGGGAACCTCGGGCAAGCTTCTCTGGGCTGCTCTCTTTGTTTCCTAGGAACCTGTTTGTACGGGATTTAGCGATGTTACGCAGGTACAGCTGTCTAGACATGGGATTCCGCTGGCAGAGTTGGCCTATTTAACTCTAAATCTAGGCCACATCCATAAGCATAACCTTTCACAGTCGCCAAGTTGATATTTACTTTCTCATCTGCCTTGATCTTTGTTTAAATCTTTAATTTAGTCAAGTGCTCAGATGCTACTAAATAAAGTTGTTTCTTTTTACTCAGTACACTGAGATCTTCAACAGTAGCATAGTTACTTTTGAATAGCTTGCATTACTTTCATTATTTTAAACCAAAAATATCTTTTTTATTTTATTTTGAGGTAGGATCTCCCTGTAGTCCCAGCTGGCCTGAAACTCGAAATGTAAACCAAGCTGACCTCAAGCTCACAGAGATGGGGGCGGGGTGCGGCGTGTGTGCCACAGTCCACATATGGGGGTCAGAGGATAACCCTGCAGAGTTGATTCTTTCCTGCTGTCCTTACTTAGGTTTGGGGGATCGAATTCAAGTTGCCAGGCTTGTATGGCAAGCTCCTTTATCCACTGAGTCATCTCATGAGTCCCATTTTCAGTATATTTGAATAAAAGAAGCTTATCATAAGGATTTGGAAAGTAATTCTCTCAAGGCAAGGCATTTTTAAAGTATGGTCTTTATGGGCTATTTATGTCCTTTGTCCAGGTTTCTGGTTCTTTTCTACTTCCTTTCCTCTACACATTCTCCCTACTATATCTTTCCCAGGCTTCATTCCTGACAGAAAACTGCAAAGTACCTTTCCCTCCTTGACCCCACCATATCTGCACAGCTAATTGTTTGGGTGGACCTTTCTGCTTCCCTAGCTGGTAGAGGGGTGACCTTGGAAAACTAAGCTCAACAGGACTTGCTTCCTGGACTCCTGACAAGAGACCCAGCCCTTAGTCAGACACGATCGGGACACTGTCTGAGTTAAATGAGCTTCTCAGGACTTCAATTCCTATTCCTTAAATTGTGGATACTAGGCCCAACTTCAGAGGAATAAGATTAAAAGAGTTATCTGAATGTAAAAATACTTAGACTAGTGCCTGGCTGATAGGAAACTCATTATACATTACCATTGTTGCTAGCTCATAGTACATTTGTGGAGTTTAAAATATATCATTATATACTTTCATCCGAATGCGTTGTATACACATAACCTATTTTCCAAATTAGTTTCTATGCTCCATAAAAGCACGTCTGGGCCTGACACCTTTCTTTCATTTCCTTCCTGCTTGTCAAATTTACCAACCATAATAAAAACAGTAAGATTGGGTTTTCTTAGTTTTCACCCGTATTTCTGATAACGTCATTAGCCGGGTTCTTTTTGAAGTTTTTGCATTATAGAGATGACAGCTGTATCTCTATTATGCACAGCTTTGATTTTTTGAACATTCACAGGGAGCGGAGAAGAAAGCGCCTCATGAAAATGAATTTGGCTTCTGAGAATCTAGGCTGAGTCATTCAGCGCTCACTTGCCAACTAGGCGTGCTGCATCGGAGCCTTGGCTTTTCTATATTAGTAAAATGGGGACCGTATACCTCATTTTAAATGCAGAATTTAGCTTTCTCCTATATTCAGATTTTAAAATACCAAAATAGTCTGATTTCTTTGATGACAATAGCACTCAACGATGGCTGAATCACTGAAACGCTAAAGTTTGTAAGTCACATTTTCATAGTGTGTATGAATTTGTGCGTGCACGTGTGCTTCTGTGTGTGTGCACATACATCATTATTCAATTAACAGTTGCTGAAAAGAATACAGACCGTTGCTTATCAAGGCATTCTCTACAGATGCTAACAGCTGCTTCAGTTAAAACTGATGAAAAACTGGAAAACAGTACAGTAGTCACAGTGAAAATCAGCTTTGTTGTCTAGGCCACAAATTACATTTTTATGGATATGAATTATCTGTATTGCTATCAATTTGCTGCAACTTTCAGGATGTTAAAACTTTTAGAGAAAATAAAAATTGAAATAACCCAAATTTGGACTTTACTCCTCTCTTGGAGCCCCTCTAACTCTTGAGAGTTCTTTCTTACTGTTTCTTAATAAACTACAGTTTCCTCTGCTTAAAAAATTCACAAGAAAATATTCTCACTGCATTTCAGTCTCACAACTGCTTCCTACCATGTGGTTTACTCATTAACCCCGTACGTAAGAGGGGATGAGATAACTACTTAAAAAAAATCTTTTTATATTGAATTTTTGCAATTTTTATACAATGTAATTAGCTGGTATTTAGATCTACTATCTTATCTGTATTTCCTCCCACAGCCCCCCCCCAGCAAATTTAATGTATTCTGTTATATATGTAACATGGCCTGTACAATCTGATATGTGTCTGCAAATGTCCTTCAGTGCGGTACATCCACTGGACACACCAAGAGTCTCATCCCTGTTGGGTTGGGATTTCTTACCCTCTTCCCCATGTCTATGTTGGGATTTTGTCTGTTTGAGTTTGCTTGTGTAGGACTTGTGTATACTGTCACCATTGCTGTGAGTTCTATGAGCATCTGACCAGCTGTCTGGAAAACGGTTTCCTTGTAGTGATCCACTCCCTCTGCCTATTGCAATCTTTCCACCTCCTCTTCCACAGTGATCCCTGAGCCTTGAGAGGCAGAGCTTGAAATAGGTGTCCCATTCATGAATAAACACTCTGTGGCCTCTTGTTCTCTGCACATTGGCCAATTGTGGGTTTCTGTGTTTATCCAGGTGAGAACAGAGAGATGCATTCATCCTATATGTAGAGGTTGCTTTGGAGATGTGTCACTTAGGGTTAAATGTTTTACAGCCACCTTTTCTCTGCATAGTCACACATATAGTTAATTTAATAAATATTTGGATGACTTTTTTTTGGTCTTTCTGAGACAGGGTCTCCCTGTAGCCCCAGCTGTCCTGGAACTCACTGTGTAGACCAGACTGGCCTTGAACTCAGAGATCCACCCGTCTCTGCCTCCCAAGTGCAGGGACTACAGGCGTGCGCCACCAAGCCTGGCTCATGGATGACTTTTTATCTAGTAAGATCTTGAATCTAGCAGAGAAATAATGAAGGAATTTTAAAAATTGCATTTTCGTTTGAGAGAGAGAGAGAGAGAGCGACTGAGCATGCATGGAGGTCAGAGGACATCTTGCAGGAGCCGGTTCATCCTTGAATTATGTCGGTCTCAAGGACTGAATTCAGGTTCTCAGGCTTGGTGGCAGGTGCCTTTACCCACTGAGCCATTCCAAAGGAAATCTGTGGTGTTTTCTTTAAAGTGACTACTTTAATATAAGTCTAATTCTCATCAAATGAAGTATTTCCTAATGACCTACCATGTGATTCAAAGAGAGATGATGACAACACCATGTTCCTGTTGGTCATCTACCATGCTTTCCCACTCACAGTGATGTGCTTTGACACATGTTCTGGAGGTCTCAGTAATTCGGTCTATAGAGCAACTGGAAGATTTGTTCTCATCTCTCTCCAAGTCACCATCTGGTCTATGCTTCTGAACCCCTTGTTTTGGCAGCTGTCTGAAGAAAAAGCCATGCACTGAAGCAGAAGTAACTGTCCTGGATGGCTGCACTTTTTTATATATTAGAAAGATTTTTTAAATAAAAAATCCTCTTTTTTAATTAAATTTAATTAAAAATTTTATGTGTAAGAGTGTTTTGCCTGCATGTATATAAGTGCCTCATATTGTGCAATGTCTGTGGGGGTCAGAAGAGGTGGTCGGATCCTCTTGGAAATGGAGTTATGGATGGTTGTGAGCTGCCATATGTGTGCTTGGCGAGGGCAGCCAGTGCTCTTAACTGGTGAATCATCTCTCCAGACACCATAAAAAGTTTTTGAAGCTGTGCATGGTGATGCACCCCTTTAATCTCAGCATTCAGGTGGTAGAGGCAGGTGGATCTATGTGAGATCAAGGCCAGCCTGGTCTACATAGCAAGTTCCAGGCCAACTGGAGTTACAGGGAGACCCTGTCTCAGAAAGACCAAGTAAATGAATGAATGAATAAATAAATAAATAAATTTAATTTAATTTAATTTAAAAAATAATTTTTTAGATGACATCTCTCTATGTGGCCCAAGCTATCTTTGAATTTATTGTGGCCTCAAATTCTCCTGCTCTATTCAGCTTCCAGAGTGATGGGATTCCAGATGTCCATCCCACCTGACTCCACCACCCTTGATTATTATTATTATTGCTGTTATTCTTATTTCTTCTGTCGGCTTTTAAATTTTTTTGGAGGCAGGATCTCCCTGTAGCCTCATCTGGCTTGGAACTTGCTATGTAGATCAGGATGGCTTCAATCTCACAGAGATTCCCCCTGTCTCTGGCTCTCAAGTTCTGGGGTTAAAACCATACCCAGCCATTTTATTACTTTAGGAGTCCAATGCGCTGCCCTTTGCACCACAGAATCAGGTGCATTTTATTATTGTAAAGATGTTCAAATCTTCACATTGTGGCTTCTTTATTTTATAATACACTCTTTGCTTTAGTTGTATATAGCAAAAGACATACTAACGAACTATTCTAAAATTAAAAAAAAAATCTCTTGGTCTTCAAGATCTAACTCAAACTTGTCACTTTAAGAAGCTCCCAGCAGCTGTTTCTCTAGCTCAGGTCATCAGGATTTAAAACAAAGCAACAAAACAGAACAACACAAGAAACACATTGCAAGAGCATGGTATTATGGCTGATTTGCCTCTTAGTAAGGGTGTGTGGGGCTTTACCTCCGCTCTGAAGGGTCCAGGTGATCTTACCCTTTTCACTGCTTTTGGTAGATTTGTTTCAATACTTTTTCATATTGTGAGGATAAATATTACCAAGTCCATGGTCAAAGCTTGTGTATTTCTTATAATACCCTTACTCAGCACTGACAGACAATGTCTATGAAATATCTATGCAAAAAACTTGAAACAGCCCTATCACAGCAGAAAGTACTGAGGGGCTCTGGTAAAGGTGGTGGCATATAACTATGGCTTTCTTCGTGGGTAAATTTATGGTGCGTGTGCATACTACACACTGTAAGTGCGTGTATCTCAATATACAAAGAACCATTCAAAGCAGAGCTGGTGAACTTGTCCCTAAAGGACCAAATAGTCAACTTTTCAGACACATAGAATCTCTTGCCTTCTGGGGCAACTACTCATTTCACCTTTGTGGCAAAAAACTATGGACTTATGATTGAGGAGGCAGTTGTGTTCCTTTAACACCTTATGGACAGCCATGGGCAGAAGTTGTGCTTCGCCACCCCAGAATACCATGGAGGTGAGAAATCAGGATAGCTGGGGCTTCCAGTTCTGGCTGTTATCAGCTGGTAGTGTCCCTTAGTGCCCTCATCTGTCACTTGTCAAAGATTTTTTCTAAACTCAAAAACACTGTGTAGGCCTTGAAAACACTCATTCATTGAAAGCCTTGAAGCTTTCATTCATTTAGGAAATACACATCAAACACCCTCTGTGTGTCAAGAACTTTCCTAGGATCACAAGGTGATGAGAGATAAAGGCGAGTCATATAAAATTTGGAAAAGGTAGTAATATTAGAGTGTTGTGAAATTGTCAAGTTGGGGGTCATAGGGAAAGATGGCAGCCTGAAGGTTGGGGTGGGGTTTTACCTTGGAGGAAATTGATGTTCACACAGACGGTCATGCAGAGAAGTGGTTAATCTTGGGCAGGAAATGAGTTCACACTTTGGGATGGGGGTGGCTAGACTTCTTCCTCTCTGGAGCCTGGAAGAGTTGTGTCAAGATTCTAAATTACTGAGAGACCTGGATGATTCTGTCTGGGGGAGTGAGCTGTTTCCTGGCTATGCTGGGTCTGACTTTGGGTGATTGGTATCATCGAGTTCATTATTTTCCACAGAGCAGCAACAGTGGCCAAGTACCCCATTTTTGGAGCAACCAACATCAAGACTCAAGGATTGCAGAATCCCAAAGGAGCAAATCCTTTCCTGGATCCCTGAGTAAAGCGTGAACTGTGGGGGTTTAGGCCAAATCAACAAGAAGGAGGAATCACTGTAATTGTAGATACCGGTGGGGGTTCATGCTGCATTTAGATATTGTTCTCATGTAACAGAAGCAAACACATAGGGTGCCGTGTCTCAGTAAGTGGTGGTGAGGCCACCAAGTCCCATGTTCGATGCCTAATTTAGGCTGAGTGTCGTTTTTGAGGAACAATGTCTGATTTAAGATAAAGGAGGTCAAGTTATGTTCAAGCTGAAAAGGGAGGGCAAGTGCCTTGCAGACAAAGCAATCAGCTTGCATAATGTCAAGTGGCCTTGTGTCTGCTCAGTATACTGGGGGAGAGATGGGGCTCTGGAGTCAGATAGGAAATGTTTACATTCTGGTTCTTCAGCTAAGAAGCTACTGACACGTGGACATGCTTTTGCATTTCTTTGAGCCTCTGTTTTTCCCAGCTGTGACACGTGAATGGCCATTTCTTCCTCATATAAATATTGTGAGGATAAAATAGCCTACTGTATTTGGAAGCTTCCATGTGCTGCCTGGGACCTGGAGAACAAATATTCAGTAAGTGTTAACAATTATGTTCATGTGACATAGAGTTGTTTAAATAAACATACCATGATCTATGGTGGAGGAACAAGAAAAGATCATTACAACTAAAGGCTGTATATTTATGTGTATGGACATAACTCCAGAAGCTGGAATGAAGTCTCCTTCAGTACAGTCTTGCTGGTTCCGTATCTTCTGGTGTCCATTCTAGAATGGGTTGTGTGACCTTCTCTCCCTCGACTCCTGAACCATCTGCTGACTATATCAGGCCAGCTGGTAAACTGAAACCAGAGAGAGAAGAGGGAAAATTCAGAAGGTCGCTGTAGTTGTCATCCGCGGTCATATCCGTGGGAATAGAATCGTGAAAATCTTCAGCTGGGTGTTTCGACATTCCTGGTTGTGGAGTAAGACTGACCTTCAGCTCAGCATGCCCTAAGCTACTTTACTTGATAGCTTGGGCTAATAATTCCATCATTATACTGCTAATGAAATCCCATTTCCCAAGTCCCTCTTGTGCTGGACACCCGTCTAAATGCTCTTTCAGAGGAGGATTCTTGCTTTGTTTCCATGTGGACAGGGGGCTCATTTGTAACATGTCCAGGGCTTCCTTGAGGGAAGCTCAGGAGAGAACTTCTAGTGCTCTACCTCAGCAGTAGCCAGATACCTTATCCAGGGTGTGTTCTGTATGGTATGGACACATCCTTCGAGTGTTCGCCTCATCGAGATCTTGTTGAGCCAAAGGGATGCAGATGGGAGCAGGTTTTAGGTGTCTAAGCTTCTATTCCTTTCCAAATTTCACTGATTAGTCTTCTTCTGTTCCTGTCACCATAGCCAAGCTCAACGACCATGAAATATGCATAGCTGTGTGCTTTTCAAGCGCAACATATATGTCTATGTTTATTCCCCTGACAACTTTGGAAGGATTATTCTTATTTTACAGCTGAAGAAATTTGAATAGAGAGTCCTTGTGACTTACCAAGGTCAGAATTGCTTGAACTAGAACTTACTCTCAAATGTATTAGTGTTATGGTGACTGTCTTTTCCCACTGACCACCTCCAGATGTTTTCTCTCTTCTCTTGGCCATAGGAAAAGTACAGCCACTGTTGGAGCATCTGGACTGTCTGAAACTTTCATCACAATAGCCAGATTTTCATTCTAGTCCCAGCTCTTGCCTGAGTCCCAAGGGAGAGAGCAGGCTAAAAGACAAAATTTGAAAACTGTGATGATAATTACTGATGAAAAGCATCATGTTGACTTAGTGATGCTTTCTCTAAAGTCTAGACCCTCACGTTTGCATAAGCACAGAAAGGATGAGAGTGTCTATTTCCAAAAGCAGCTGGGCAGGATGAACTGGGAGCACAATGGGTTCTAAGCAGTCCTCTTCGCTAAGGAAACATTCTCCAAACTTCATGGTGGTCAGGACTGCTCAAGAATCTTATTAAAATTCAGGCTTTGGGGCTGGAGAGATGGCTTAGTGGTTAAGAGCACTGACTACTCTTGCAGAGGAACTGGGTTCAAATCTTAGCACCCACATGGTGGCTAACAACTGTATATAACTCTACTTCCAGGGGATCCAGCACCATTTCCTGACTTCCATTGGTATTGCACGACTCGGGTGCACTTACAGAAATGCAGGTAATACACTCATACACATAAAATAAAAATAATAAATAAAGTATTTAAAAATAAAAATCCAGGCTCTGTTTCACCTCTGTATGAGATGCTCCATTTTAAACAAGTTCTCTGATGATGCCAGACAGCAGGACACAATTTGAGTGGCAAGAACATGAATCACTGACTCTTTAAAAATAATGTTTTTATTTATTCTTTGAGAATTTCATGCACGTGTACAACACCTTTTGATCATATCCACCCTCAATTTTCCCCATTGAACTCTCTCCAAACCCCTGTCCAACATGTCTCCCTCCCAACTTTATGTCTGCTTTCTTTCTTTTTTTATAGCCCACTGAGTTGAGTTAGCACTGTCCATGTGTGCATGGGTATAGGGCCATCCTTTGGATCATGGGCACCTTCCCAGTTGCCACACCTCCAAAAGACCATGACTCTCCATCCCCCAAGAAACTGCCAGTCGCTCTTCCGCTAGGGGTGGGGCCTTATGAGCTCCTCTCCCATCCATGCTGAAATTTTGGTTGGTTTGATCTTGTGCAGATCTTATGCGGGTAACGATAGTTACTGTGAGCTCATGAGTGCAACGGCCATGTTGTGTCCAGAAGACAGCATTTCACAGCATTCCACCCCAACCTCAGGCTCTTAGATTCTTTCTGCCCACTCTTCCACAATGTTCCCTGAGCCTTGGAGGGGGGTGGGAGATGATATAGATATATAGATGTCCCACTAAAGACTGAACATCAATAGTCACTTATTCTTAGCACTTTAATTAGTTAGAAGTCTCTGCTGCTCACTGAAAAATAAGCTTCTGTGAGTTGAGTGTGGCCCAAGTCAATGGGTATACACATTAATACTTAGAAGGCAGTTTCAAAAGATGACCACTTAGCAAAGTAACAATAGTAGGTTGCCCTCCAGGGCCAATGACCTCCCCAACCATGGGTTTTGACCAAGTTTATAGCACCAAACATGAATTTCTTCCTGTGGAGCAGGCCTCAGATTTAATCAGATAGTAGTTGGTTACTCCCATTAACAGTCATGACCATCACCAATGGGCATATCTTGCTTGGCAGGTCACTATGGTAACTTCAGGCTTCAGTACTGTGTAAGATTATTGATGTCATTTCTCCCCTAGTGGCCTGCATGGCACCTTCCAGCATTATGTAAGCTCACTAGCAGGGAGAGAGTTTCTTGCTCAGTTTGAGGTTGATTTCTCTGTGTAGTGGATACAAAGTGAGTGGTGTCATCGGCAATAGAATATTTCCATCTAGTTATGGTAGGCAACCAAGAACTATGACAATGGCCTATGTTGTCTTGAAGGTAGTTGGGACCTTCCTGACCAATAGCTCATGTGGAGGTATTGCATGCCTGGCACTGAGGTTTTCGTTTAATAACACACGTCTTCTGGTAATAGCCATTTTCCACCCATTCAGAGTACCCCTGGTATAGATCTATTTAAAAAGATTATATTTTGCAGTTATCTTACAGACTAGTGGATCTCCATAAGGCTTTTTCATACATCCTTAATTTTGATTAACCCATCTCTTACCTTCTCCTCACCCATCCCCTAAACCAGTGAATCTTAACTTGGTTGTAGTCTGGGAGCTTAAGATTCTTAGATTCTAACTCCAGTGATTATAACTTAATTGGTCTTAGATGTGACCTGGGATCTCAGAATATTTAAAAAATATTTAATTTGATTCTAAGGTATACTAAAGTTTAATATAAACTCTCTAAAGTTAATATCCTCACTAATTATTTCTAATATCACAATGATGAAGATAATAAACAGCTACCTCAGAGTGAGAAGAGAGGATGTGGGTTTATAGTAAATATACCTTACTCACAACAGCCATTCAGTAAAAGGAAAAGAGACTTGACTTTTCCCCTTCCAAACCCTTAAACAGCACAGGTGGATTTTGTCTTCTGCACACACCATCTTCCTTTAACAGGAAGTTTCTTAAATGTTGAGAGTTATTTCTAAGAAAAATAGTGTCTTTAAGTTACATTTCCATATTTTGAAATTATTTTTCCATTTTGAGGTGGTAAAGGATGATTTATGCAATATCCTTTCCCTAAAATGGGCCTTCGCTTTAAGTGGCTTTCTTTAATTATTTATTTACAAAGTATTCAGTGAGCAGTCAACCAGAACCATGCCAGGCCGCTCAGCCATAGGGCTGAATGAGTGCAGCTTATGGAAATTTAATGTCAGAGAGATATCCATAGAGAAAAACAGGGGGTCCAGTGATGTGTCATGTCACTAAGGACGGAGGAAGTGTCACAGGTGGCAGCAAAGGATGAGCAAGACTGTAAGAGTCGGAAGACTCCTCTGAGGAGGAGACATTGAAGTGGAAGGCAGAGCAATGAGAAGAAAAAGATGAAGTGAGTGTCCCATGAAAATGGAGACATCAGACACCCGATGACAAGGGAGAACATGGAAGGCTTGAGGACCGGAAAGTTCCTTGAGATCTGAGCAAAGGCAGCAGGAGGAGGGTGGGCATGAAGCTAGAGAGATGTGTAACTCCTGAATCCCAGCTGTTCCATCTGCTGTCTGTGAGGTGCTGGCTATGCCACTCAGAGGCTGGGACTCTCCATGCCCTTGTCAGGAGCGGAGGGATAATGATGCCCATCTCCCAAGGCTGATTTGAGGATAAAACAAACGAGTTCGTGAAAAGTGCCAGATATGGAAGAACTTGATAAATGACTGTTTCTACTTTCAATCCTAGAAAGGATAGAGAGTTATTAATGACACCTGGAGATGGATTTGTAAGGAATGACACTGCCAATGATGTGAGTGAGGTGAGTGAGCTGATGGCGGATGCAATGAGAGGCTGGAGGAATTGGTGAGAGGGTGACTGGGTAGGAAATGAGAATCATGAGAAACCACAGTGAGATTTGGACTAAAGTTCAGGTATTATCATGAGGCCACTTTGAACATACTGAGACTGCATTCAATAGGAATCAGTGACAAGGAACAGACTTCACTTTAGCACACTAACTACTAAGGCTAACTGGAGGTTTATCACAGGGCTTTAAGGAGGGCTGATGAAACAGATCAAGCTTTTAGGAGCAATTCTATAGCCTCTCATCGGAAGTAAGTGCTGCAGTAGCAGTAGCCCCTTCCGTAATCTGGCAATCAGGAAGCTGGCTCTTCTAGAGCCAGTTTTCACAAACAGGAAACCGCACAATGAGGAAGCTGTTCCACTGCTGTGGGCTCTAGAACCAAAAGACTTCTGCAATAGATCACATTACCAGGATAGATAGTCTTCCCACTCCCATAGCCTCTCCATGACTTACAAAGCTAGCAGCCAAACACTGGAACGTCTGCCAGCTGCAGAACACAACCAAGTGGCTCCTCAGCTGTGCTTGCTGCGTGAGTGAACAGACATTCCCAAGCCTGTCAGCACTAGATCCCTAACTACACTGGAGTAAGGGAAGTATATTTTTAGCTTTGCAACATCTGGACTGCGTACTAGCATAGTGGTTTGCAAAGTATAGTGTGTGACAAGACCATCATAAAACCAATTAAGATGGTGAGTACAAGATTTTTTTAAACTTCAGTTCTTGTTGGCAATGCAAGGTGTTTTATTCCTGTAGGTCAGGAAGAAACCATGCTGGAAAACCACTGCACTGTATTATGCATGTTGGTCTTCATTACAAGGTCTCAAGAGAGAACTATGGGTAGAGTCCAGTGGTTACTGAAGTTGTGTGGATTTTAAGATAAAGACAAATTGGAGATACGTTTAGAGGCATTGGCAGAAGGATGTCACTCAGAGCCATGAAGTTTGATTAAGTCACCCAGCAAGATAATGAGGAAGATGAAGAGAAAGTGATCTGGACCAGGCCCAAGAAATATGAACATTTGATCATGAGGGAGGCACCCCTTTCTGAGGCTGTGATTTATCCTTATCCACTCTAATGTTTTTCATTTACTCTCAAGAAAAAGAACCAAGTCCAGAAAAGATCCGAAGTGCCTTGGAAAAGTACGATGCAAATGCACTCAGAATGCTGATCATACACTGGCACCTCACATGGGGCCTGATGTCACATTGGTACTTAGAACATCAGTGCTGAATGGATGAAGAGCAGTACTTGGAAGAGACGGAAAAATATTTCAGATTTCAGGGACTGACTAGGCTCCAGTTAGGCATGATCACAGAGAGGCTTGAACTGTCACTATCGTGGTTAATCTTTAGCTTTGGGGCATCATTGCTTTTCTAAGAGTATTTTTACTGCATAGAAAAATGACAGCAAGGGAGTTCCACAAGAAGATGTGTTTGCTGCATCACTGCGCCCAACAAATAGAAAAAAACATGGTGGTAAATTAAATATTTATCCTTAGGACAATGGGCAAACAATGATGTAATGAAGCATCGTGGTTAATCTTTAGCTTTGGGGCATCATTGCTTTTCTAAGAGTATTTTTGCTAGTAAATCTGGATCTACATGTGTCAGCCTGGATAAAACTCAAAACTTTAATGTTACACGAAAACACGCAAGTCACAAAATGTTATATAAAGTATATCATTTATTAAAAAATTTAAAAACACACAATATTGTACTATGCATTCTTAAGACAACAAAATGTAAATTTATGTAAATGAAGAGCACACACAAACTTCCAGACAGCGGTCATGCAGTCTTTGGAGTGAGAGCGGAGAATGGATTAGCTGTGTTTGTCATTTTTATTTTCCAAGAAGCAGAAGCAAATAGGGAAAAATATTAATAATTATTAAATAAGCTAATGCGGCATAGAAGAAATATTATTTTCTTTTCTTAATTAAAAATAAATATAAACATATATAAACTTTGCAATTCCCAGAGTAAGACTCAGGCTTCCACCCTGAACCAGGTTAAGTAGATGATTTACAAAACATTACTGGACGAATATCCCTATAGTCCCTGGAAGTACATACATTCGTACATATGCACCTGTATACACGCATAGGTTCAAATTACAACAAGCTTTACTCCTTTCATCAGAAAAAGTATTGGCTTGGTCATATATAGCTTCAGTGTCTGAAAGTTATAACTTTAACGTTGTGGAACTCTAATCTTTATCTATGATTTGGTCATGCACCAAATCTAGACAAGATGGAGATGGAGTGACTGGAGTGGAGACCAAAGGATCCCCTGAATGCTGGGGGGCTGCTTTGATGTAGGGAAAGAAAGGAGTGACCCGAAGCATTCCAGCAAGGGCACAGGAGAACCAATAAAGTCTGGTGAGAAATAGCGGAGAGAGGCGTCAGGAGGCTGGGTGCGAGTCCTCATGAGGGCTAGATAAGTGCTGTTTCCCACTGGCTTTCTACACAACAGAATAGAATTCATTGGGGTGAACCGATGTCTCAGAATCACTATTCAGATGATGCTAGCTGACTTATGTATCTTTTTAATTAAATTAAAAGTTTTGTTCTCTGTTTCACAGTGTTCAATGGTATCCTAGGATTCTGGAACCCTTCTTTGTCATTAGCTTCTCACCAAATTCCTTCAGCACTTTTTCCTGTTGACAGAAAACTGGATACTGGGATGTTCTCTGAGTCAACTTTTAAGTGGCTGGGGGAATTCTAATAAGTTATCAAAATCACATAGTTTGTAGGGGTAAAAATAGAATTACTGAGTGAGTATGGCCATCAACTTGCACACCTCATCCTCTACAAGTTCTGCAAGTGTACTCTGTGTACGTGTACTGTGGGTAGAGTGTAAGAGGAACACAGGAGGGTAGAGTGCATTAGCTCACTGAAGTTTTACTAAAGAACCGTGTTTTGTTTCGAATCACTTAGAAGACACAACTCTGGATATATCTGTGAGGATGCTCCTAGAAAGCTTCTGAGAGAAGACCTACCCTGAATGTGGGTAGTCCTATCTCATGGACTGGGGTCCTGGACTGAATTAGATGGAAAACAGGAGGAACTGAGTGAAATACTAGTCTCCATCTCTCTCTGCTTCCTGACTGCACACTCGTCCTCCTTGCCTTGCCTCTATGGTGGACCATATCCTTTCATAAATCATGAATCAAAGTAAATTCTTCTCTTAGGTTGCTTCTGTCAGGTATTTTGTCTGTCACAACAAGGAAATATAAGTAATACAGATCTGCCATAAAATTCCTAGGGAGCTGGTTAACCTTCAAAAGCATAGAATTTAGAATCAGTTTCCTGTATTGTCCATTTTCTATTCATCTACTATTTGACATTAATAATTATTGTCTGTTAGTTACTTCAATTTTGCTACATTTTATCCTTTAAATGAAGCGTCCTCTCTTTAGCTGTTGACTTTATGGTCACAGTTTGATGGAGACTTTGATTAGGAACCAATCACAAGGCAGGGGTCAGGTACCTCTGCTCAGAGGACAGTTTGTGGAAACTGAAAATGGAATCTTTCCTGAGTTAGGAACTGCGAAGGGAGAACACTGCTTAGTTTACACACAGGTTGCATAGATTGTTCTAGAAAGCATGAGTTGATTTAACCTAAGATTCACTTGCCTATATTTGAGTATAGCACAAATGTCAGCTGTTCCCTTATTTTCTAGCATCATGTCCTTAAAACCTGCTTCTATTTGACTATGTGTAACTTGACTTGTGCACCTCAACCTTTCTTCCAATATCAATACCCACTCCTCTGGAAGAATCTACTCACAGAGAGACTTCAAGAGAAAAGTAAACTTTACTATTTCATAGAGAAATTTTTTTTAACCTAGGAAGAGGCTGATTTAGCTTGCTTTTCAGCAAAGACTTAGCCATTCCCCTGGATCATTTTATTTTCCTGTGGCCCTCTCATCCACATCACAATAGCTGGGTTTTCTTATTTTCTTTTAAAATCTTTTCTAGTATTTCTCTGAAAAACTTTATTTTTCTCCTCTTCTTGAGACAAATACATATTTTGCTCCATTCTTTTGCATAACACTGGAGGGTTCTTTTTTCTTACCAAAGCATACCCCCAAGGCTTCACACCAACTTGAATGGTTTGTCAAAATCCTTCAAGAAGGGACCTCTCAAGATGATGCAGAAATCTCAAGCTTGATGTAGTAGACAAGGGAATCTCATGGTTTCCCAGGTCAGGAGAGGCAGTTGCTGTTTGTTGCCCAGGAGTTCTCACTGTTTTCAGGATCATCGTCTCTCAACAGTTTGGACTGAGCAAGGTGTTTGAAGCAAGGAATGACCATCATATATATCATGCAGGAGATGGAAGCTGCCACTCCATAGGTAAGGGACAGCATCAGCTTGGCCACTACAAGCTGGTGAAGCATCATTTTGTAAGGCACCACGAACCTTGTCCATATGACCTGCTGTGATGACCTGCAACTATCGTCACTGGTACCATCAATTTTATACTGGGCTTACAAGCTTCCAGAACTCTGCCTGGAATCTTATTTAGCTCACAAGTATGATCTTCTAAGATGAAGGGGGTTTTGGAGAGATACAAATCCAGTCTCTTAATTTTTCAGACTTTTTCAGACCCAGACCCCAAGTTCCAGGGAGAAGAAAAATGGCTCAAGGTCAAATAGTGAATAGTGGTTAGACTGGGGAAACCCAATCACTTCTGGTTTCCCTGTGGGACCTCTGTCCACATACTACACTGCTTCCTTGCCATCCATCTCAATGAGTCTCCACTTTTTAAACCCTGGAGATGTATCTTTCCAAGGGACCAGAGGAGAAGAGCATTAATTCATACACTTTGTGATCTTAGTCTTGTTCTAACATATTTTTTTTTTGCCCGTTTTTGATAGGTCAAGTATTGTATGGTTCTATCTGAAGGCCAAGAGCCACTATTCAGTCTGAACTACTATATAAGAAGATAGACAACACATTCTCAAGAGGAAAAGTGCTTGTATCCACATACTGGAACTTATTCACCATGACTGATATGGTGGTGTTGACTTGCAAATAATCCAGTAAGAACTGAGAGAGATTCTGATATATGATTTTGGTTTGCATCCCAGACTCGCACACTGTTACCAGTGCCTGTTTTTTGACTGTGGTGTTAACAAGAAGCTGCAATGTCAGGTCCACAGAATGATTTGAGCATTGCACAAGAAACTGCAGCTGGCAAATGATAAAGTACCAGCCTGGGAACTGGATCACCAGGTTCCCATCCTGGTATCTGACTCCATGGATGATGCCGTCTTGGTTCCAAGACAACTTGGTATCATTGAGGTGTTTGGACACTAGAAGGATAAAAACAGAATTATTGACCACATTTTAGGTACAAATTGGAAGCCTGTCTTTCAAAGTTCCCATTCAAGACTCATGTTTTCTAGAATTTTGCTTGCTGTCCCAAACATTCAAACATCTTCTAAGGTGCTCTTTCTAGAAACGCTTCTCCATATCTCATTCTAGAATTTACTTTTCAAGGCATTGGTAGAAAACCATCTCTTCCTCTTCTCTAGTGCTCAAAGCTAGATGGTTGGAAAAGGAAAAACTTCTATAGGAGGATTTCATAAAGGAAGACCATTCCTATAGCTGGTTTCCTCTTAAAAATCATTCTATTATGTGATTGTTATTATTAGTTCCTGTTTTTATTCTTTGGTACACATATCCAAAATGGGCAAAAGAACAAGACTGAAATCACAAAGTGTATGAATTAGTTCTCTTCTCCTTCAGTCCCTTGGAAAGATACATCTCCAGGGTTTAAAAAGTGTGTGTGTGTGTGTGTGTGTGTGTGTGTGTGTGTGTGTGTAGATGGGGGTCGCTGTTGGGGTGTGTATGCATGCATGTGTATGGGCTAGACAACTTGGAGTGTAATTCTTCATGCACAATTCACCTTGTTTTTTTATTTATTATTTTTATTTTATGTGTATGAGTGTTATGCCTGCATATATGTAAGTGAACCCATGTTGTGAAATGCCCGGGGAGGACAGAAGAGGCTGTTGGATCCCCTGGAACTGGAGTTACAGCTGTTAGCTGCCATGTGGGTACTGGGATTTGAACCTGAGTCTTCTGCAAGAACAGCCAGTGTTCTTAACTGCTGAGCCATCTCTCCACCCCCCACCTTGTTTTTTGAAATAGGTTTTCTCACTAGTCTGAAGTGTAGGCTAGGGTGGGTGGCCCATGAGGTCCAGTGATTCCCACTTCTTTATCTCTCCATGACTGATTTACAAGTATAGGTATCACACCTGGGTTTTTTTTTTTTTTTCACTTGAGTTCTAGGGCTTGAACCTACTTCCTCATGTGTATAAGACAAGCTCTTTATCAAATGAGCTACCTCACCAGGCCTTTCTTTCCCCCTTTAGACTATAAGCACTTGACCTGTATTTTGCACAAGGTCTGGACTCTTGAATCGTTATCAAGAGCATTTAGTGTTGAATACTCTTTTGGTAGGTATCACAGGTAGTGTCGGAGTTGGGTTATTCAGTGTTGTTCATGTTATAATCGATTTAAGTATCAAATTGTCCAGGAGAATCTCCATTAACTTTAAATTAAGATAAAATCAAATTACCTTATATGCATGTATGGAAATGTCACAAGGAAACTCATTATTTTGTATGATTAATATATGCTAATAAAATGCTTAAAATAAGATACATTCTTTAACATGTTCTGAATTTTTGAACGTCTCCTTTCTTGGAAGGACAGCCAAACATCATTGTATGGGCCCCTCACGTGCATAGCAAGGGGCTCTGCCACCTGGGGTTTATAGAAAGGCAGAGAATTAACCAAGCCTCTAAGCACACACATTTGTGTCAAATCCAAGTCTGTGAATCCTAACAAATGAAAATTAACACTGACTGGCAAGGTGCCTTCAGAGCTGGGAAACTGACATGCTGCTTTTAATTGATTCTAGGCTTTCCCTCCAAACCTTGTTGCAATTCAATTGAAAGGCAAAAACTAATCTAACTGCAAAATTGAATTTTTAAAATGAGCAGAATGGCTATTCAGGGAATCTTGGTCATCTCTTCCATATCTCATTCTTTCACAGTATAAGCGCCTCTCACTGTTTCATTTATAAGGACCCTTACGTGAATCACACTGCAATATGCAAACAGACCCTTTGCCAATATGTTCATTAAGCTGTCAATCTGGGGACCAGGCAATTTTGTAGTTCCTCTATGAATAACTTCATAGAGGTAGAGATGGAGGGTGCGCTTTCTTTGCATTAGAAAAAAAAGACTACACATGTGGTCCAAAACTCGTAGGTGGCTGAACAGACAGGAGTGCAGGTGATGGAGGCAGAGGCACGGTAGTGGAGGTGAGGGAGGGACAAAAGAGCCTTCAGGGGCCAAGTAGGCAATATAAAGCAGTGAGTGGGGCTGAAGAGAGAAACATTTCCCTTCTTCCTCTAAGTCATTCAAATTAAATTTTTAAGTATATGGCACAAGCCTGACATAGTGGCGCATGCTTTTAATTCTAGCATTGGGAGGCAGAGGCAAGCAGATTTCTGTGAGATCAAGGCCAACCTGGTCTACATAGTGAGTTCCAGGGCAGCTGGGGCTACAGGGAGACCCTGTCTCAAAAAGACAGCAAAACAAAATACATTAAAAAAATATGGCACACCTGCTGGGCACACTCAGCCACATGCTCCCAAGTAGATCTTCTGGATTAGAAAGCGACACAGGAGGGGCTGGAAGGATGGCTCAGTGGTTAAGAGCACTGGCTGCTCTTCCAGAAGACCTGGTTTGGTTCCCAGCACCCACATCATGGCTAACAAGCAGCCATTAATAACTCCAGTTCCAGGGGACCGCCCTCTTCTTGCTTCGACAGCATTGTACACACATGATACATTTATATACATGCAGGCAAAACACTCATACATATTAAATAGAATACAAATAAAAATTTAAAGAAAAGAAATGGACACAGGATGTGGCTTTTGTGGGGTTAGAGTTTTCTGAATTTGGTTACTGACCTTGGAGGTAGGCCCTTGACTTGTTGACTGGAGCCCTTTTCAGGATACATAAGAGGTCCTCTGAGCAATTCCCTAAAAACGAGATCAGGTATGAATTGTCTTTTGCTCCTCTGGGGACTGTAGACAACCCTATCTCTGTGACCCTTTGATATTGACAATTACTATTCTGTTTCTGTTTGAGGGGTAAAAGAAAAACTTTTGTTCTTTGCTGTCAAATAGCTTAGGATTTTCACTTTTCTAGGATTTAGTTTTTATTGATTGCTTCCACTTGGGCTTTTACAGAACTCTACAGAAGCCAATCAAAGGTGACCCGAGTTCCTCTAATGCCCAGGGCACCATCCTTGACAATCTCTGTTTCTTTTCCTTTCATCTTTGCAGCATCTCCAAGAAAGAGGTTTTATTAAATGCCTCTTAAAGGTAGGGAGAGACTGGGAGTCCCATGCAACCCAGCTTAAGTACCTGCACCAGTCATTACAATGGCAACACCGATGGTAGTTCATGCTGTCCTACCCTCTGCGTGCACATCTGACTCTGTGCCTTTACCCTGCATCAGTTAATCTGGTTCCCTGACTAATCCTGAAGGGCTAGCTCTGATGTCTAAAGACATTCAATGATGTGCTGAAGGTCAAGGGAGCTTGTGGAAATGTTGGGAATCCCCATGTCTGTCTGATTCCAGAGGCCAGAATTTCTTTTTCAGGACCACTTGCTAGACAACAAAGATAAAAACATTTCACTCAATTTTAAGAGGACAGAGCATTCATGACAATGATTAATATCAGGAGGCCTCCATCTGGGGCTTCTTTGGCAGAGACAAACACAGCATTTATGTCATTATGGTATTTGAGAAATAGAAATATTTTAATATTTTCACCAGGGATGGTACTTTAGCATTTTCTTATTGTAGCAACTATTTTTGTATGCAAAGAACCAAATTATACATTTCCTGCAATGCCTCACAAATTCAATTTATTTGGAACAAATCTCTTCTCTTCTTCGGGCCTTGGTTCTCCTGTCTGTAAAACTGGGAGCTCTCCAAGCTGACATTGATATGCTTTTAATGATGCTACCAGAGATGACCATTTAGTCTGTCCATCAGAGACTAACAGCCTCAGGCTCCTGCAATGGGAACCATACCCTGCTGTGTTTGCTAACTGTTTCTCTGAATAGTATGTCCAAGGCTCCCAACCTACTTAAGTACTTTCTCTGCCCAGAGCTGAGAAAGTCCCTGGAGACTGAGAGTAGTTAAACGTTCAGGGGAAGAGTTCCCTCTGCTGTCTGAGTAAGCTCATTGCTAGAGGTACCCCCAGGAAAAGAGGGGCAGGTTTCACCCTTAGCAGCTCTAGACTCACATACAACTTCTGGCCCAGAAAGGGCTGTACTCATCATTCAAACAGTTTGTTCCTGTCCTGCCTCCTGCTGCCCTGGCACGTATTCTCAGGGTGTGCATGATTAGAACCTGAACACCAAAGGCTAATATTCTTCTAACATACCATGACTGCTATTTGACTCCCAAGGTTCAGTCTCCTCTTTGAGGCTGTGGACTATCAATCAGAAGGGACCAGAGGGAGGCAGTTCTGGATGGATCTCTTTGCTTGGAACCACTGTCTAAACATCTGTTGCCTACAGGACCAGGTTTAAGGTCGTCAGGGTGGTATTCAGGACCCCTCGGTTCTGACTCTTCTCAGCAACCTTTTCAGCCTCACCTGCCCCCGCCATCTTTCCTCTTCCCCTTTTATTATACATGCTAAAAATCACCATCATCAACATCATCATAAGCAAAGAGTATTGTGTGATGGCTATTTTTGAGATACTTTGTTGAACATGTTACATGCATTACTTCATTTCCATTTCAGTACCATCCTATGAGAGACAGTTTATAATTAGTTCTATTACATTGTTTGAGTTAGCTTAGTCCACCTGACACAACCTAGATTCACCTGAAAGGAAAGCCTCGGTTGAGGAATTTCCTGGATCAGATTGGCCTGTGGGTAGGTCTGTGGGGGATTGTTTTGACAGTTAATTGATATAAGAGGGCCCAGCCCACAGTGGGTGGTGGTGTTCCCTGGGTAGGTGGTCCTGAGCTGTATAAGAAAGTTAACTGAGCATAGGCCTGAGTGAGCCAGCAAGCAGTGATTCTCCATGGTTTCTGATTCAAGTTCCTGCTTGGAGTACCTCCCCTGATTCCCCTCACTAATGGACTGTAACCTGTAAACGAAAATAAACACTTCCCTCCTCTAAGTTGCTTTTGGTCAGAGTGTTTTATCACAGCAATAGAAGTCAAATTACAACACACACACACACACACACACACACACACACACACGGAAACTAAGGGTTTAGAAGGTTAAGTGGCTTGTTCTTATCCACATAGCTAGTAGGATGGAGATTAAAATTCAGCCAGTGCGACTATAATGCCCAAGCAGATTTTTGAACACTCTACTGGAGTCTGAAGGCTTGCAGTGCCCCCAAACAACCACATGGGTTTTTCATTCCACCTGCATACCTGGTGTTCCCTCCATCTGGGACCTCTACCTTCATCAGGCCGTTTCTACTTTGAAACATACCCTGGAAGAGACTAATTTTATTATCTTCATATTGCTCATCCCAGAAGATGCAATCGAGTCATCTAATACGTCTCTCTTATTTCCCTCTGTGGAGACCAGCTAAGTAGTTAGGGCATCAGTGCCTTGAGTGGAGATGCTTGGCTTCCCTTTGCCCTTGGGGATGAAGAACATGGACCTTACTCTCACAGACTCTGCTGACTAGGTTAGATAGGAGAGTGGAACTCATGCCCTGGACCAAAGCCAGCATGTCACATCAAAAACGGGCTCTGCCCTCCTGGCCTAAGGCCCCTTCAGATCAGGTGGCTTGTGGTGACATCTGTATCAGCTGAGCATCCACAAACAGGTGGTTCAGAAGTACAAGCCCAGGCTTGCCTCTCTCACACAGGTTCTTTTGCTGTTTTTCCCCTTTCTCTTCACATATTCAGTGGGGTGACCTCAGTTGCAGTTCTGAGAAACCCGACGATGGAAAAAAGTAACCTTATTTTGAAGCATTTGCATTTCCTGAAGTGAAATGGCAAGCATGTTTTAGTTTTTCTTAAAGAATCATTTAGAAAGTTTCATGCTGAAGGAGAAACATGAGCATCTCCTTTTATGAATGACACTGCTGGAGCTGGTTCAGGAAGGGAGCTGGAAGCAGTTATTGAGGGAATGGCACTTTTGAACTTGGAGCAGGCCCCAGAGGAGGGCACAATCTGTCATTCCACATTTGACAAAGTTGTCAGCAAGAAGACTGTGCAGGCTACTTGCTGGGGCCCAAACACTGAGTATTCCATGGTTTCTGAAGAAGAAAAAGTCTTCATATGGCTAAAACCACTCTTACCTCCCTTTCTCAGATATGGCCAGGGATAGATCTAAACTAAGAACATCCAAGTTATAAATCACAGAGATGGAAGTCTGACCATTTGGCCAGTCAGTGCTCTTCAAGGAGGAGGGAGATGCTCTGGGGGCTCTTATAAAGGCCTAGATAACATTCTGTGGGGCACTATCCATGAAGCTCAAGGCTCCTCATTCTCAGCAAATCCCTAATAAAATCTTTGCTTTTGGCATTAAGACAAGAAGGAGTGACTTCTAGAGGGTGCGCCATGCAGCAGGAATCCTGTTATGGTCCCAAAGCCTTGCAGTTTGGGAGCTTGGACTATCAACTCTGTTGTATTCATTTCTCCAGTGAATGTGATGTCTGGAAGGGTTTGGTTTGAGAAGTGGAACATGATCAATATGAAAACTGCCTGGAGGTGGAGGTTACGTTGATGGATGGTTTGGAAGTCAGAATCCTGGAAGTTCCTCTTTCAGGATCTAGTGTCCCCATCTAGATGGACAATGCTGTGGACTGATGATCTAGAAGAACCCTTTAGATGATTCTGGAAAGCTGTGCTGATGCACCTCTGCACTGTCGGGACTGCTATAGGGCTCAGGGGAGGCTGGAGCCAGGAAGTCAGTCCTGGTCTAACTGTTGATCTTTAGGTACGTGTTGCTCCATCCCAGGTAGGAGACTGCACACATTCAGATTTTCAGAGACACCAGTGACAGAAGAGAAAATTTTCACTGTGGGGATAATCTAAGGTATGAGCAGTCTGGTTCTTGAAGAATTTGTATGGGTTTTAGAAATGGAAGTGCCTTCTGAGAGCACCAGGTCCAAGCTCAGCAAAAACTTAATTCCTTTCCTCTCAAAGTTGCCCACATTGCAGGCTGTCCTAGGTCACCCAGTGAGTTAGTAACAGAAACAGGACCAGAGCACAGAGCTCCACCCCCTTCTGAGGGCCATTCTGTCTTCAGATCATTGATTCACTCCACAAATTTCTTAGAAGACCAAAGCTTTAGTTGGTACGTTGTATTTTGTTTTCAAGCTCTGGCCTCTTTTGGAAAAATGGTGGACAATTCTTTGGCTTTATTGGGAAGGCTAGAGAAAAAAGGTGCTAGTGAAAGCTTACTGGCTGGTTTCACCGGGGGGAGGGGGGGAGACAGAGACAGAGAGAGAGACAGAGACAAAGAGATAGAGAGAGAATTGTTGAAGATGACTGAAAAGGTAAAAGGACCATGTTCTAGAATATCAGGATTGTGGCAAACAAACTAGACCTCTCCTTGACCCTTGACTTTCATAATGTTGGACCGAAAGGGTCATGTTATCATGGTTTTATGAATGGGAAGGCTGAGCTCAGAGAGAGTGAGGATTTCAAGACTATGGTACATAAATAAGTAGCAAAGTTGGGTTCACAACCCAGGGCTCCTGATTCCTTGTGCTGAGCTTTGTCGTTGTCTTTTAGTCTTCCTGTGGAACATGGAGGGCTCTGTTCAGTAGAAGTGAGTCTGCAGCCATTTCACACACTGGAAGTGAAGCCTTGAGACAGCTGAAGGTGCTGGGAAAACAACCTTAATGAGCCTTCCTGATCCGCCCTGTGGAAGAATGCCAGTAGCTAACTTCAAGTCCAAGCACTGAACCCTGCCAAGTCATGGATAACTGGGCTCTTATAAAGAGGCAGTAAACTCAGGGCAACTGTATCAGGGTCAAAGAAACCATGCTGCTCACTCTAGTCAGATGGCATGTGACTTAATGTCAGGGGGCTTCCAGCTGTACAGCACCTTTGTTATAAGGACTAGTTGAGGTGGGGGGCGGTGTTTCTCACAAGAGCACATGGTTCTGGTGAAGATTCCCCTCACCAGTGAAGTGAGGTTGGTAACAATCAACACAGATGTGTGCCTGTTACGTCACACAGTGAGATTATGGATGCCAAGTAACCAGGGTAACACGTGGCTAGCAGACACTCTGTAAAAGTTAGGCCCTTTCTCTTCCTGCCGCTTTTGCTTGTTATCTTGGCACAGCTTCGTAATGTCATGTAGCAGGGCAAACTGGCTAATGAGATGCTCATTAAAATGAAGTATGTGGTGGTACCTGATGGACTGGAGTTCTTTGGTTGTTTACCTAAGTGTTTGAGGCTATCTGATCCCTTTAGAGACGGTTGAAGAATGCTCCTTCCATTCTGAAAATATCTTAATCCTTTAAAAAAACAGGACTCTGTATTTTAGTTCCATCTGCCTTGGAGGATAAGCAGGAGAATCCCAAAATCAACATCTAGAGAAATTTCCACTCTCAGTAGCATTTGGGATCAATGTCAATTATTTCCTTTTTTTTTTTTTTCTTCAATGTCAATTCTTAACTGAGGGATACTTTACAGGGCTTCAATCTAACTACTTCCTTGATGTCACCAGGCCAACTACTGACAGAGCTGTGGACTGTAGAAAAAGCCATTTGTAAAAGGTTGGCTGGATGACCCTGGGTTTATAACAGCATGCTTACTGTTGAGCACAGAGAAAATTATCAGTAAATACAGATTGAGATTAAGTCCAAATTATGTAAATACTGTGAATGTTTTGGGGGCAGCTGGAGTTCTTTTAAATCTTAATTTGTTGCAGTATGCAAGATAAACACATCTGACCCTAGGGATTCTTCCTTGGAATTGATTTATATTGAAGGTAGATGAAACTGACATTGGGGATGTTTAAGAAACATCTTTGAACTCCTCTAACAGTCTAAATAATATCTACAACCTTACCTGTAGCTTATTTGCAATGCAGAAATAACGCACACATTCTCGGAAAGCCGGGCTTTGGGCCAGACACACTTGGGTTCAAATCCTACCTCTGCTACTTAGTAGAGGGCTTGGCACAAGTCTGTGTGCTTCTCTGAACTGTTCTTTCTTCCCCAGAGTGACAATAATAATAATAATAATAATAATAATAATAATAATAATTACCTCGACAGTTGGCAAGATTAAATGAAATAATGTATAACAATAAGCCTGCTGCATACCATCCAAACAGCAGATAATGGTTGACTTCCCTTCTCCGGTTTAGGGTCTGTGCTACCTGGCTGGCAGAGACCCAAGACCACAGAAATTGTGTTGGAGCTTAAATAAAAGGAACCAGTTTGAGGAATAGTCTAGTTCTGTTCCTCCTCCCTCCCACCTTTCTTCCTTAAAGTGCTTTAGTGGCAAAGAATTCTGAGATTTCCTCTTCAGTTAGAGACTGGTGAATTGTATCTGTCAATTCTAGTCTAAACTCTCACACACACCTCAGCGGCCTCATCACCTTCCTTTTCTTCTCTGCTTTCCTCCCTGCACCTCCCCTCTTTTCTTTCTTCCTCCCTCTTTTTGTGTGTGAGGAACAGTGTCTTTAGAACCTAGATGCTGCCCTAGGACCTTATTCCACACCTACCTGAGCAGCTCATTTCCTGGGATATTTCTGGAAGAGATATTCTTAATTCCTATTATCTCTGCCTTGAGAAAAAGACTACGAGTTTAAGAGAGGGTTTTAGTGAGAGTGTCCAGAGCAAATGGAGAAACATACAGGCTCCTTGTGGCCAGTGAAGTGAGCATCTGAAAAGCAATTTACCCTCTGAGCATCCCACCCTGCTGTGAAGGAGAAAGAAAAGAAAGAAGAAAACAAAACGTAGCAAACTTGGCAAATTAGGCATTCTGGATTCAGCGCCTTCCTGCTGACAGAGTCCAACTTTTCAGACAGTGTGCGTTTTCCCTAGGGAAGGGGCGGGGAGGAGAAGGAAGGCTGCTGTTCCTTCACGTTGTCCCCTCTGTCTTCACTGTAGAACCCCGGAAAGGCTGATTCCATATGGCATGCGGCCGTTGACCATCTGGGTCAGCAGAACACTGGGGAGAAACCAGTCTCCTTGGTTCAGTTTTGTTACTCTTGATATTTCTTTATTATAGAATCTACCGCATTTAGTTCCCTTTGATGCCTCTATTTTCTTTTTAGCTAGGGAGGGCAAGGAGGGCAATTTTCCAAAATATGTAAAAAGTGCCAGGGTAGTGACATGGTCAGAGAATTCTAGGGTGGTGACTTGATTCCTAGGCTGTTCTATTGGAAACAAAATCCACCCTGAATTTCAGCCATGAGGTTTACCCCTCATCCAATCCTTAAGAAGTAGCAAACAGAAGAATCTGAGCGGGAAAACCGTTACTTTAAGTTTCAGGATGGGAATATAAAGATACCACGTTCCAGTCCAGTTCTCTGCCCTTGGGGCCCATCTTCAGTTGGAGCTAGAAGTCAGGCCAGGTTGGAGAGTGAGCAGAAAGGGTCATTTAGGACCTGCATCTACTGTCTGAGGCCTTAGGGCCTCCTAGAACCCTGGGTGCGAGAAGTTTCAGCATGTGCAGGAAAGACAAATCTCTTTCTATTGACAGGCAAGGGGAATGGAATCACATCAGGTCACATGACCCCTCAAGCTTGCCCACAAGCCCCAGTGGTTTTCTCAGTTCCAGAGCTTGGTAATAGAGTATGCTGCAGAGAGAGGGGCCAATCAGCTGTAAAGTGGGTGCAGATGAAGGATTCTAGACCTGAGGACAGATAGGGTGCCAGAAGGAAGTGTTCTACCATTGAGTCCTGGCTTAGTGGCCTTGCCTACTCCTGAGTCACTGAACTCTTAGGCAAGTTAAATTTTCTGTTCTCCTGTTTCCTTACATATAAAGTGAGGCTGACAATTCTCTTTGGGGCTTTGCTTTGAGGACAGGACAAGGGAGTCATGTGCAATCAACTCTCGTGGCACACTGTTGATGCCCATGGATCTCATTATTCTTCCTCTGACAGGGCCTCATGCAGAGGCAGCAGGGTATCACAGGAAAGCTGCCATAAATCTCACTTGCAGCATTCACCTGGCACAGGTAAGAGCTATGCATTTAGCGGGGTGTTCTGTTATGAAAAGGCCTTGGGAATATTGAGATGCTGGGAGTGAGATCAAAGGACAAAAGCCATCATGCAAACTGAAGTCAATATGCAAGAGGGTGTAAAAGTGTGGAGATAAAGAGAAAGACATGAAAGCAGGTCAGAGGACAGTGGGTGAGCATGTATGGTAGGGGCACTGTACCACAGGGAGGAGCGCTATCTTTTGAGAAGTTCCTAGTGACTGGAACAGCTTTAACCTCAGAAGACAGGGCCTCATAGGTTTCTACCACCTACTGGGCAGCACTGTGCTGCACCACGCTGCCCTGCCAGATTCCACATGTGTCTCAAGTCCTTCTGTAGACATTGTTACATACAAGTGTGTGGTACTGTTGGAACTCTGAGAAATCAAGGTGAAGGTGACTGTCATCTGAGAGTTGGACAAATAAGCCCATGGCACAAGCGACATATGAGATTTAAAAAATGGTGGAAGGAGAGCATCAGCACAAGAAATGATGAGGGGAAGCATAGCTGCCTCCCTTGGAACACGGCTGTGTGTGGCGGAGATGCGATCATTTTATTTGAACATGGAAGAGCAAAGTAGACCCTCTGCTTTTAGATTCAAGCCGAGTGGAAAAATGAAGGTATGTTTTCAGTCCAATTTCTTCCTTATGGTGGCTTCATACATGAGTCATTGTCACCTCTATTTGCTAGAGGAGAGAATAAGACCCAGAGGAAGAGAGTGGAGGAGGTTCTCTTCCTAGGGCTCTAGCTGGCCAGAGGCTCCAGCTGAATCCTCAGAATGGTGTGTGAGTTGGCACATGAGTCTCAAGCACGGTGGGGTGGGTGTGAGGTGTCAGTTGTCTGCAGCCTAGTCTGACCAGGAATGATCAGTTTGTGCTAGAACTCATTATCAACATGGGCGTGGTTTTCTGTGGTTTCTCTGCAGCTAAGAATATCCCATGCTGGGTTACTTTAGCATGTGTGCAAGGCCCTGCATCCTAGGCTCTGGCCACTGCTGGTTTCCTGACGATGGGAGACAGTTGCCAGTAGCCACTATGGCAGAGGGGGCTCCCTGGAAGATGTCTGGCTTCTGTCCTTGTGACAAACCTCATGCTACCCCTGGGGCTTTCTCCCAGGAATTTCTAGAAGGTAGGTCTGCTCTGCCTGGAATGTCTTGCAATAGCTCCCTCCTTCCCTCCTTCCTTCTCTCCCTCCCTCCTCTCTTTCTTTCCCTCCTTCCCTCCTCCTTCCTCCCTCCCCCTCCCTCCCCCTCTTTCTTTCTTTCTTTCTTTCTTTCTTTCTTTCTTTCTTTCTTTCTTTCTTTCTTTCTCTCTCTCTCTCTCTCTCTCTTTTCTTTTCAAAAGGGATAACTTGCTGTTGTACAGGTTTAAGATGGGCTTATTGGTGAAGGAGGCTGTGCCTTCAGATTTCCTTGAGGTTATTGTTAGGCTATTTTCTTACATATAGAACAAGAGAATTCTAGTCTCAGGAAGTGTCTAATAACATTTTAAATGAGTGCGTGTACGTTTATATAGGCATTTGTGTGCATGTACATGTATGTAGAGGCCAGAGGTCAACACTGGGTGTCTTTCTCAATTGTGCTCCATCTTATTTTTTAAGAGAGGGTCTTTTACTGAACCTGGAGCTTGCCGTTTTGGCTAGATTGGCTGACCAGTGAGGCTCAGAGATCTTCCTGACTCTGCCTCCTCAGCGTTGGGATCTTAGGTGTGTGCCACCTCCCCTGGCTCTTTACATGGGCGTTGGGAATCCAACTCAGGTCCTCCTGCTTGTGCAGTAAACACTGTACTCCCAGAGCCACCTCCCAGCCTCAACTTCTAATTCCTTTAGTATATTCAGTACAGTGAGGTATAGAAAGGAGAAAAGACTTTTCTTAGAGAGACCTAGACTGATACTGTGGAGGCCCAGTTCTTGCCCCCGGATGGTATTCTTTTTGCTTTACCCCGCTACACTGTCCATAGTTTGCAGAGCTAAGGAAAGTGTAGACTTAAAAGAGGGAGATTCAGTAGCTGCATGTAGCAGGGTGGTAGCACCTCAAAGCTGAAGCTCCTCAAATAGGGGCAACAGAGGGAGCCCCAGATTCTCATCCTTGCTCTGCCATCAACTCTTGCATGACGCTTGGCAAGTCACCTTGACTTCTTAGGCCTCAGATCCTTAGCAGCAAATTGGAGTATTAAGGGAAATACCCCTCCCCGCACACCCCCTTATTGCTCAATCTTAGGGCTGGCACTAAAATCAACTCAAAGGAAGAAAGGAAAAGTCTTTAACCAAAGTTTTATAGTCCCAATGGGGAGTATTATCAGCATTGGAAAATAAAATCTGGTTGCAGAAACACTGAATTGTGAACAGAGGCTAGTTTTTTATTATTTTATATTTTGATATTCCTAGTCAACCTAGGTAAGGAGGGATCTATAAGTAATCAAATTCATAGTCTCCCAAATTTGGGATTTCATGAACTAATGAAGTTTTTTCCTCAAATGAGAAGTTGGGGACCAATACGGAGAAAAGCAGGTTTTTAATTTTGTATTTTATGCTTATTAAAACAACTGTCAAAAAGCAAACCAATTTAACATCCATCTACACGAGCTTCTTAGTATGAAAGTCCAAAACACGGATGAAGGACAATCTCTCCAAAAAAGAGTGTTCTTACCTTAAATGTAACCGGCCATGTAGAAAGGGGGCTACTTTGTTCTTTATTTATTGTTCATGTAGACTCATGTAAACTGTATTCTGGGGACAGAACCACTAGTTAGAGCTTCTGTACTTGGTAATCTGTGATTGGAGTGCTCCACAGGCAGGAAAAAGGAGCCATTCACTATGACCGGGGTCCTGTTGGCTAATCAAAATTATCCTTGCTGTTGATATAATCCCATGGGAGATGACTACTGCCCCTTCCAAACTGGCAAGTTATAATCTTAGAAAAATCTAAGTGGATGGGGCAGTGGTGTGGTGGGTCCAGAGATGGAGGAATTACATTGAATCAGTGTTTTTTGCAAAGTCCCAAGGACATGAATGTTACAATTTAGCGAGGACACTTAACTCCAAAGCCTATGCCGTCTCCAACACAGGAGTGTATAGTTCCGGTCTATGGGCCAAATCCAATCCAACGCCTCATTCTGCAAAGAAAGTTTTAGGGGAATGTAGCCACGCCCTCTCATTTATGTGTTGTCTGGCTGTCCTCAGCACTGTAACAGCAGGGCTCATGACAGCAAAGACATCAAGGCTTGCAAAGCCTAGAATATTTACTATCTGGACTTCTATAGAAAAAGTTTGCTGACCTCTACACTTGACCTTGCTCCTTTTTACATTACTGTGATTATCACACAGGCATGGGAAATAAGACCACATTCTAGGGGCTAAGTGATTCCAGCCAAGGTTGAGATATAGTTCATAAAGCTGACATTATTCGTCTGTCTTAAAGGGTTCAGAAGGCCTCTTACTCTTCATAAGGTCCAGGGCTCTTTGTTCTTACTTTCTAAGTCTCTGGTTGAGACAGTAGGAAAGACATAGTCAAGAGTATCCCTAAAGAAACTCTAAGTGTTATACTGTTGGTGTGAGGAGAGGGGCCAGGTCATCTGTGTACTCTGGTCTCAAGGATGTCAGGTGTCTCTAGCCACCATCCACCCAGTCTTTCTCCTTTCCTTTCTGCTCTGGGTTCCGTGGTTATCTAGCAGTGCTTGCTACCAAGTTTCTGAAGGTTATGGGACTGAGGAGTAGGTTGATATTTTGGGTAGAAAGACATGAAGTGAATTAGAGTGGAGGACCTTTTGGTTTATCCCATATGATGTTGGACAAGATACTTTCTTGCTCTGTGAGTCTGACTTATCCTCCTCTGAACCATGAACACCTTAATCCAGATGATCTAAATTTTAATCTTCAGTGTGAACTGAAATCTGCTTACATCCCCTCTGGAGCCAGTTGGGAAAATATGTTAGTTCATAACTTCAGTGACTGGTAATGTATGGGGTGAGGAATAAGTCTGTTTTCATGGGTTCTCAACTTCAGGTATTTTGCTGTTGCCAGTTATTTGAGCATTATTATATTCTGGTACCATGCCAAACAATTTATGGACTAGTTCTGATTGGCTCCTCTGGTACCTCAATGAGGTGAGTACTAGGATTCCCATTTAAGAGCTGTATAATTCAGACTTCCAAGTGGGAACTAGAGTCAAGATTCATTCAGATCGACATTTGTCCAATTTATGGTTTCCAACTCCAAAACAATACTCCTTTGTTCCCTGCCATGGTCTGTGCCATGGCTATGCCAGAGGTGAATGTTGTTAGTGGGAGTATTGAGGGCAGGTAGGAGGCTTGTGAGGCTAAAAGTCAGTGATCAGAGGCTACCCAGATGAGTCAGAGGCATTTCCTCAGCCTGAGCAGCCCACAGCTCTACCCTGCCCCACTCCTGATGGGCATAGTCATGGCATTTCTGTTTGATAAGTAGGTATTACACCTTTGCATTCACTCCTAAATCCAAGATCTTACCTCCTTTAAGGGGGACCTTGTCAGTTGTGCTTGGAGTGGAGTCCTAGAAGGAGAGACAGAAGAGCAGGATGAAGATGACCATTGAGGCAAAACAGCTTATTATTTTCTTTTACACCTTGGTTTTCCTCAAAGTTCTGTGCAATTTAGAATCCACCCTCCATTTGACTCTCAAATTTTGAAAATTAATTCACTGATTTCATTTACAGTGGACTTTCTGTCCATCTGTTTGATTACCTGTCTGCCAGAAACACAAGACAGGGATCACTCTTCACATTCCACAGGCAAGAAACAAAGTAAGACAGCTTGTCCGGGGCCAAGGCAGCAAGGTCACAGAGCTCAGGGACGACAGACGGAGTGCCTACCTCCAGGTCAAGAACTTCCTTCTTGGTTACACATATTACTGTTTTTCCCTTCAGTCAACATAAGATCAAATAAAGTGTACAAATGTATGTGGTTTTATCATTCCATATTTGGCTCATCTGTAAATGTTGTAAACATACCTGGAAGATATATTTCTATCTCTACTGCAGTTGGAAATTCTGAATTAACTGAATGTTTATATTCCAAGAATCATGACACTATCATAAATAAACTGGGTCCCTGCCCTCATGGATTTATTACCAACTTATGCCTGACTATACTATACAAATATTTATAAATATATAGCATTAACACAAGTGTATGTTTTATACAGTCACATTATACTTTCTATAACAAATGTAAATGTGTACATAGTTTTTTATGTAAATGAGTAAGAGGTTGATGGAAACATTGTCAGCTGAGGAGGAAAGTCTGTACTGGGGGTCAGAGTGGATTAAAAAGGAGGGTCGTTCAGGTGTTCCCAGAGGGTGACCACAGAGGTGGTGGAAAGACACAGTTCCCTAACAGATTCCTCAGAGACTGCCTCTCCACTGTGCCCGTTGCTTCTTCTCATATCAGTCAGGGAGATGTGCCTAAGGTCACGTGTCCTAAGAAAGAACAGAGTATCACATTTACCTTTTGACCTGCACAGGGTGCAGTCTCCTGCAGTGCATTGAACCAAGATATTAAGGAAGATTAGAGAGGGGTGAGTGACTACAGGGAAAACAAAACAAAACAAAACAAAACAAAAACCCACTTTCCCAATCTCTACCAAAGCAAGAGGCTGACATTTGGCTGCGTTTGATTTTCTTAGTGTTCTGTACAAATGCTGAGAGGTGGCATTTTTATTTATGTCCCAGGAACTCTGTCCTTCACTTTAACTGGTACTTTGTTTTCTGAGAAATGTGGTACTGACTCATGGTGGCCTTCCGAAGGCAAAGCCTGGGCATCACACTGATCTGGAGATGGGTGAAGTCAGTCTGTACCTTTGGGCCTCAGTTTCTCAGAGGAAGGGATGTGAACTTGGTCTGGAAGGTCCTTTCCCCTCTGCTGGTATTCTGATGCTGGTGCCTTATTTCTTGAGAGTTCTTATCCTAGGTAACAACGCTTTAAGTTTGTGGTTGGACAATTACGTATGTGGTTCATAGGAAAACCTGACATCACAAAATTCCCCCTTCTGTTGCCTCTGTGAGACAACAGCCAACATTTCAAAATGTATTAAGCTGCTGATTTATTGCCAAGCACGACTATCCATTAGTGTGATGCACAAATGCACAAGAAAAGGCATTTCCACTTAGATGAGGCACTAGCATCATTGAATGCATCAACCATTCAGTCTGCCCAGAGACCAAGAGAGGATTCTAGAAGAGCAGCCCTAGCAGAGAGCCATCCCAGTGAGAGAATCACTCATTCAGCTTTGGGCAGTTTGTGGTAAGCATTGTGTTAGTCACTGAAAGGCACGCTATGGACGTAGTTCACTAAGGTAGCCAATTAAAACCTAATAACTATCAGAATGGCAAGTTGTAACAGGAGCCATGACAGAATCAAAGCGCTTTAAGATAGTCTTTCTGAGACTTTAGTGTGTGCATGAATCACCCGAGGACTGTGCTGGACTGTAGATTCTGAGGCAGCAGGTATGGGTAGAGCTTGGGTTTCTGTATTTCTCACAAGTTCCTAGGTGAGGCCAATACTCCTGGCCCCCAGAACGCCTGTGAGCATCAAGGTGTGAGAGATATCTGGGAGGAGGTAGGGGGATATCTGGGACAGGGGTGAGAACATGTCCGGGAAGGGCTTGCTTTTGCCTGTCACCTGTTTTCCTAACTTCAGGCAACAGAATGCCGAATCATGGACAGAGAGAGTCCCATAGCTTAGTCCTCACCCAGGGACCGAGGAATCGAAGGCAGAAGTGTGGCAGTTCCTCTGATGAAGAGCACAAGATCTCCACAGCTTCTTCTGGCTACCCATAATAGACACAATTCCAGAGTCAAGGCCAGAGATGAGCTCAGACATCTTTCAGGCAATCAAGCTGATTTTGTAGGAAGAACGCCTAGGTACTGATGAGTCAAGGGCCAATTTTGAATTAAAACTCACCAGTGAGCTTTCCACTGGCCAAGGACAGAGCAGTCTATTGTTACGGCTCTCCATTCCACAAGCGGTCCTTGCACTGAGGGAGGAGAATCAAGGTCTAAGGACATGATGATGGTTACAAGCATTAGACATGATGATGACTTTTAGAATTTGTCAGACTGTTTATGCCCCAGGCACTATGTTGAGTGCTATCCATAAAATCCTTTTGAAGAAATCCTGCCCAGGATTTGACTGAAGGAAATAAAAACTATCCTGCTCAGTGGCTTCGTTTTTGAGGAAGATAGGGACAGTGGCTTGACACAGATGCAATCAAATGGCTCTTCCCAAACTGTTATCTCAGCCCCATTGAGTAGCTCAGGAAACTCAGTCTCTATGGTTACCAACCAGCTACACTTCCTTAAGTATACTTCCTCTTTTCTTTTAGCCTCTGTGGACATCTGATGAGTAACTCAATACTGGAATCCTTTCTGTGTGTGGAGAAGGGACTAGCCATGCTTAGCCTGTTTGTCCTCAGGTGAGATGACTCTCATCCTAGACATCTTCGTAAGGAGCTGTTTGCTTCTCTTCTTAAATTACTGTGATTAAAGGCCAATGATCCCTTCACTGGGCTGTGACAGATATAACAAGATATTCTATATAAAGTGTTAGCAGTCGTTTGAAAACAGCAGCTATTTGGGGGACTGCCTTCATCTTTATGATGTGTTTAATTTGTCCTAATACCCCACCCCCCAAAGGCTCATTTGTTTTCAGAGCAATGATGTGGAGAGCAGAGAGGAAAAGCACAGGTGTACAAATGCAATTGGCTCCCAAATTTGTTTTTGAAGCAAAATATTCCGTTACTGAAAATGATCAAAGGCAACTAATGTGCAGAATATTCCAGAAGGGATGCCATATCCATTCCTTTATGGCGTCCACTGTCTTATAAGATGGGCTCTGGATCAGAGTTCACACTCTATTATCTTCAAACTAACGGGAGTAAGTACTTAATGAGGGCTACTCCTGGGGACAAATACTTTCAGGGTACTTTCATATTTGACCTTTACCTGGACCCCAAGAACTAGGGATTGTCCAAGATGCAGAGAAATGAGTTAATGATTGCAAAAACTCCTAGAGGCAAGAAACTTGGTCATGAAGGCTTTGAAGGGCAGATTAGGGCAGAACAAAACAGGCTACAAGTTCCCCTGAGACACAGTTGGGGAGTGAATGACAATCACAGAAAATCCCCAGGGAAAGGAGTATATTTATTGGGGACATCATTTTGGCAGGTCTGTAAAATGTGGGCTTTGGACCATGGCGGCTTAAAAAAGTGCTACTTCCACTTTGAAAGACTTAATATCCCATAAGGATCTTCAAGAAAATATGGATTTTGGTTCAGTAGGTCTGTGGTAGGATCTAGGTGTTATAGCTTTAGTTAGTCTCTTGCTGATGTCAGTGTTTCTGAGTCACTGCTCGAGTAGCACTGGCTTCAAGATGTCACTCAGAAGGCAAGCAGAGCACCTGTGGTCTTAAAAGCTGGCTATGGGGGTGGTCTCTGATATGAGCTTTTGAGACCTTCCTGGTCTGAAGATGGACTTGGTACTCTGTCCTCTCAGCCTCCTCTATCAACATGTTTTCATCATCTAGTCCTACTTTCTTTTTAAATATTTTATTTTTTTTATTTTATGTGTACGAGTGTATTGCCTGCATGTATGTAAGTGCACCTGTGTCATGCAATGCCCATGGAGGACAGGAAAGGCCATCAGATGCCCTGGAAATGGAGTTGCAGACAGTTGTTAGCTGCCATGTGGGTGCTAGGATTCGAACCCAGGTCTTCTGAAAGAACAGCCAGTGTTCTTAACCACTGAGCCATCTCTCCACCCCCATAGTCCTACTTTCTTTGTCCATTCTGGAGGCTGACCAATGTTCAGGCCATAATAATCCTCACAGTCTGATTACTGGGTCCCACCTTCACCTGCCTCCATCCTGCCAATGGGGAGTATGTCTCTAAAGAAGAATGTGATTAGTGTTTAGATGGAATGATAGAATCAGACAATCCTCTTTTATCATCTCCTCGGGTGTTAACTGATTCAGACAAGGATCATAAAGAAATGCCAAAATTGCTGAGTAGAAGACATTTATGTCTTCCAAGTGTTACCCCACAGATTAGCCCACAGATTTGTGAGAAAGAAAATATTTCATAAACAAGATAGCTGTAGCTTTGCCTTAATCGAGGGACTAAACATATAACCATCTAAACTAGACATGTGTCTCTAGCTATGCCATAAATGTGCCAAAAGGTTTCATAATTATTGGGGCTGGAGAGATGGTTCAGTGTTCAAGAGCACTGGCTGCTGTTGCAGAGGACCCGGGTTCAATTCCCAGCACCCAGGTGGTGGCTAACAACTGTCCATAACTCCAATTCTAGGGGAATCCGATGCCTCCTTCTAACCTCCACATGTATTGCATGACATGGATGCATTTACATAGATGCGGGCAATACAGTCATACAAATAAAATAAAAAAAATAAACTATTTTTTAAAAGGTTTCATAATTGTGGGTAAGCCCAAGATGGACCCAGAATATAAACTGTTCTACTAAAGAATTGTCCTGGGACCTTCAAGAGAGTCAATGTCACAAAGCAAACACTTAAGGGGAGGAGGATCAATGGTTAGTTTAAGGCTCCTTCAACTTTACTGTGCCTACAGACCTCAAGGAGAAATTGTTAAAATGCAGATATTGATTCAATGTAGAATTGGGGTGGGGCTGGAAAGCCTATATTTCTTTGTGTGTGTGTGTGTGTGTATATGTTTATGCACATGTTCACATGTATGTGAATACATGCAGCGCATGCTTATGTACATGTTCACGATTCAATGTAGAATTGGGGTGGGGCTGGAAAGCCTATATTTCTTTGTGTGTATGTGTGTGTGTGTGTGTGTGTGTGTGTGTGTGTATGTTTATGCACACATTCACATGTATGTGAATACATGCAGCGCATGCTTATGTACATGTTCATGTGTTTATGTACATGTTCATGTGCAGCGCTGCACATGTGGAGGTCAGAGG
>NW_008338996.1:8447935-8481937 GCF_000622305.1 Nannospalax galili | reverse complement strand
GTTTTAAATTAAAGCAAATAAAATCATTCCACACAAGGCAGTGTGTGATCTTAGGTTAGCTTCTAGGCCGCAAATAAAAAATCAAATGAAAAAGAAGACATCTTTAACCAAGGAGGGAAATGGAAAAATGGACTGTATGCTCTTAGGTGATATTGCTGAAGTAATGTGAACTCTCTTAGCTACAGCAATGGCATTGTGGAGGTAGAACATGGGTACCAGAACATAGGTGAGTAAAGTCACATTGTCCACAACTTGTTTTCATACACTTCCAGAGACAGCATGCATGTGCTAACTGTGGCTGCTTGACAGATGTAGGTGGAAAGTAATGTGGGTTTTGTCATCTTGCTTTTGAAATTTTTCAAAGTTTTCAAGATCAAAAATTTAATTTTCTTAGTCTTGGCTTACACTCTGGTTATTCTTCAAAACCCTTTTGATCCCAAGCTCAAACCATTCCCTCCTTGGTCAGGGTCATTCTGCCAGGAGCTCAAGTCGCTGGGCTTCATTTCCTCCAAGTGCCAGTGTTCTCAGGCTGGGATCTTTCCTGCCCGTGTGAGTCTTCCCTTCACAGCACTCTGCAGGGCTCACTCCTCAGAGCATTCTCAGCTCCGAATAGAAGATTAATTAATTTTTAAATTATTAAATATAATAAATGTCAGATGCAGGGGGTCTCTTAGGAATAGGATGTGTCCCAGAGCATTCACTCCTTTCGTCTGAGTTTAAAACAGCTCCTGAGTAACAATGCCCAAGCCTACACTACCCTTAGCAAATACTGACACCCTGAACTGTGTACTCTGCTTTACTTTCTGTAGAGAGCTACGATCAGGACATTTTTCAAAGACATTTTCTTTGCTTATAAAAACTGGCAGGTAGATGTTTTCTCTTTCTTTCTAGAAATGGGTCACAAAACTAAAAAACTAAGCAATTCTGTGGCCTTGCTTTACCACTTTGGACTGTGTTGGAATTCTTGCCTGGGTCTAGGTAAGTTCAGCTTCCTGGTTTAGGAAATAAAGTCATCAGTACTGTTGAGGATCTGGAGTGTCCAGTGAAATGTAAACACTTATCTGTGACGTAGCCTAGAAATCTGTCTCACTGCGGAATCCTTTTTTCCTCCAGGGAGATGAGAGAAGCTCTATTGTGTTTTTTATTTTGCTTTGCTCTATGTATTATTTTACAGTTTATCTTGACTCTGTAGTCTTTCCCAAGCTGTGGGAAAAGCACGTGTGCACCCTTGAACTACTCAGTAAGAAGCCAATTTTTCTTTCTTTCCATAGTGACATGAACATATATCTTTGACTGTAGACTTTTCCTTCCTCAAGACTATTCTGGTTGCATATCTGCAGAGGCTGATGACAACATTGGCAGAAGGTGAAAAATACATATTCTATTTCTACTTCTGTGACTTTATTATACAGATCTACTTGTAGACATGCACAGAGGCCCAAAATTCTAGAGGAAAACCTAAGTGTTTCTCACTAGGCACAGATACATTTTACAAAACATCAGTACAACAGAATACTGTGTACTTCATAAAAACAGAAAATACACTTTTACATATAGACATGGAAGGATCTCTAAGATATACCATCAAATAAATAGAGCAAGGGACAAAATTATGGATTTACCATAATGACATGTGTACTTTGCATTTGTAGATGTTCAGACTCATGGAAAGACACACAAGAATGTGTTCACGGTGGGTATTCAGCTGAGACAGATTTCTGCTGGAGTGAGCGTGTGAGAAACGTTTGCTTTCTCCTCCCTTGTTTTTTAGTTAGTTTTCTAAAGCAATGTAAATACATTTCATAGAAATATTTTGGTTTAAATGCAAATAAAAGTAGAGATGACACAGAGGGCTTCAAGACATCACTAAAAAGTTGTATAAACAATACAAGGGCAGGAACCTTGTTCGTATACCCAGTATATACAACAACATCTTGTACAAGGCCTAAAGTGATCCCTAAATTTCTCCTTTGTCTCTCTCACAGAATTCATCATTGGAGGTATTTGGTCCTTTACCAAAGGCTCAAGGGAGTCTTGGATGATTTTTCTAGCATGGTATATAGTCTCTGTCTCCATCTCTTTGCTTACACTGTGCCACCCTCCAGGGAAAGACTCTCCCCTCATTTCCCTTCTTCACTCCTTTAAAATTGTTCTCATTCCTCACTCCAATCTGAAACTCCAATTTCTAATGAAGTTTTTCTTCGGGCTTCTGGGGAAACGTTCTCCTTCACTGGTAGTCTCAAGGTAGCCCTACCCCTATGTATGGCAGTAAAGTGATTCTCACAGTTCTCCATCCTGTCCGACTCAAGCACAGAGAAAGCTGTGTGGCCATGGCCTGTTCCATGTTTAAAACTAGCATGTGAACCTGAACTCCTTGGTTCTTTCCTTTGGTTTCTTTCCAGATGCCCCCCCTGAGCTTCCTCGAGTTGCCAAGTTCACCTGTCTGCAAGTCAGTCTACATCCCTCTTCCCACTGAATGCATCCCTGATAACTTAGGTTCAGGGAAAACATACTTTCCTGGTTCTTACCACAGTTAATTGCTAAGAAGTGTACTGGAAAACCCACATGGTATAAGGAGAGAACCAACTCCCAAAAGTTATCCTCACCTCCACGTGTGTGCTGTGCCACGCACATATGAGTAAGTAAATACATGTAAAACCTTTTGTATTAGTCAGGGCTCTGTAGAGGGACAGAACTGGCAGAATCTATCTATGTCTATCTATCATCTATCTATCTATCTATCTATCTATCATCTATCTATCTATCTATCATCTATCATCTATCTGTCATCTATCTATGTCTATCTATCTATCTCTCTATCTATCATCTGTCTATCTATCATCTATCTAATCACTTATACTTAATATCATGACTATTAATGAAGCAGGCATTCGCTTGTAAGTAAGTACCCAAGATTTAAGAAATCACAGCCCAGACATTGGCTGCAGTGGTATTTCTGTAGACTTTACATGAGAGAAAGTGCAATTTACAGTCCTTATTGTAATGACACACGTCCTATCAGCTGGCCATTGCTTCCTCCGAGACTGCTCAAGGGTAGATCCCAAACAGCACAGCTTTGGAATCCTAACATCTGGTAAACTGTCACTGAGTTTTTTCTTTTGCCAATAGTAAACATCTTTCCCATTAATGGAAAATTAGTGCCTTTCAAGCACTTTAAATATGAAAAAAATTTATAAACATGTGGTTTGGAGGAATCATTTAATTCTTTTTCCTAATTTTCTTTCTTCAGGATAGATTCTTTCAACGAGTACTTTTAGTAATGACTTCAATTTTGGAGTGTGGTAGCTATGTTAAAGAGTAACTATTTGGTCTTACTGAAGCCAACAAAGAACTTGCTGCTCTGTTTTTTCTTCAGTGATAAATAAAATACTTACAGAAAAAAAAAAAGAAAAATCACAGCCCACCAAAACACAGACTCAGAATGTGGAGTCACAGAACGGCTAAGTCAAAGAAGTAGGTACATAAGATGATAAAGCTACAAAAGGAGATGGCAACCGAATTCTCCATGCTTCTGCCGAACTCCCGACTAGCGAAGGGATCACCGTTCTTGTGAAACAGCCACACAGTCCTCTACTGCTTGATAGGGTGGTGGGAGGTCAAGCTTTGTTTCTTTTCTGTACTTCATTTTCTGCATTTGCAGAAGTGGGGCAGAAAGAGCCACTCCAGCGCTCTCATAGAAGGAATTAACTCTAAGTCGGAATTGAAGGAGGACTATTCTAGCGTTCTCTCTAGTTCCGTACAGCGCCATCACCACTCCCAGCAACTTGATTTCTCCCCCACGCTCAGGAGTTCTACTGTATCCTTCAACTGAAGACCTTCTGAAAGGCCACTTCAATCTATCTTATCTGAGCATTGCTGCGGAAGAACACATTTCTGGCTTACACCAAATTATGACCGCAGAAAGGGCTGAGTAAGTAAAAGAGAAAAGGAGGTCTGGTGTTTCTGAGAGAGTTATTCTTAGCAGATGCAGAGGAGCCTGTTAAATGACAAGCCCTACCAATTCTACCACCCAAATCAAACATAAGCAACTCCATTTTTACACTCTCAAAGAGAGATGAGTTTTGAAGTTTCATTTAGAGTTCAATACTGGATGACACTTAAAAAATACATATCAAAGTCTTTTAAGGCCTAGCTCTCTTTCAGCCATTGGTAAGTTGTTGAGCATTTGACCCAAGACAGCAGAGGAGAGCCAGATCAAAATCTGCAGGATTATACTATGATGCCAAGCAAGAGTTGTGAAATAACAACAGAAGCGTTCTCACTTGGGCACAGTGTTGCATATATGAGTTTAGTTCTTACAGAACCCAAGTCATCAGAACTTGATCTCACCTCCCACAAAGTCTGTGAGTCATTATGCCATCAGAACAGTATTTTCTAGACAACGCGTACTAGTTGATTCTCTCTCAAGGCAAACCCTTGAAAATATGAAGAAGCCTTTTCTTTCATCTCTTCTGTTTTCAAAAACAGATTTTACCACTTACTTAAACAAAGAAAACTCCCAAGACAGTTCAACCCTGCGCATTGTGTGTGTATCTCAGAGGGTACAGGTCCCTCAGCTGTTTCATGCAACACCCTAAGCTCTTCAAAGCCAGTGAGTGGCTTGTGAGGAAGCTTTCGATTTCTTTTGTGGGTTTTAATGCTGAAATGCCCAGAGCTTGGAGGAGCTTTGCCTTGACTTTTATCTTGTTTCCATCTATACTGTGGCCTCTGCAATTTAGCTCTTTGTCAGAAAAAAAGGGCAAACAAAACCAAGCGCACTAACAAACTCTTGGAAATGGAGAGGCCTCAGAAACTTTGGAAACATGGTTGGAGAACACAACCTTACAATCTGGGCTGCAAGTCTTGCAGAGATATCAAGTCCTGCACACATCCTATCAGCTGGCCATTGCTTCCTCCCTAGCCACCACCAGACTCTGGCTCAGCAGGCTCTAAACTGCAGTTTCTCAAGGCAGATAGTTCCTCTCTGTTCTTTTGGCTCAGGGACGTCTGGAAAGTTTTGAGATTATCGTCCAATAACATTCCTCTAAAAACATCTTAGTTCAGGGAATTTGTTTCTGTTTCTTTTTTCCCGTCTTCTGATACGGCATCTATATTCATACATCATTTTATGACTTTTTTTTCTCAATTAACATATTCGTTTGCTCCCAGAGCTGTACCTATGGGGAGGCAGACTCTAAATGAGAAAAGGAAAGCAAAGGCGTCCACTCACCGTCTTCTGGACTGCCAGAACGAGGATGGTTGCCACTGCCACAACGAGGCACACCAGGGTGGCTGTGCACAGGTAGAAGTAGCCGCGGCTGGTGCTTCTCCAGGAGTTGTCCACCGAGTCGGGTGACTCCTGCATGGCTGAGTCAGGGTAAGGGGCCCCACGGCTGCCTGCTCGCGGCAGCCCCAGCTCCATGCTTTATATAGTCTGCCCCACATCACACCTTATCTCTCCTCATCTGATTCGATTCTGCACCCAGCTCTGTTCCAAGAAGGATTTTCCCCCTGCATCCTGGATCATGTGACTTGGAAAAAAGCCTTCACCAGTTGCCGGGTGGAGAAACTCTTCTCTGGGGGCGTGAGGCGAAGGGTAGCTGTAAGGGTGGGGGAGAGGTTCATTTTTCATCGCCCGGGATTGATTTGAGCAGAGAAATTGTAGTGAGAGAGATGGTGGCTGATGTCAGAGGGCGGTAGGAAAGAGACAGTTCTGCGTGTGCCGATGTTGCACCGGATCACTTCTGTTTCGTTTAGACTCAGCCACAGAACACCTTCCTTCCTGGAGCCTGTACACTGCATTCTCCAGGCTGGTGCCCAGAAGAGTTTGCAGATAAAAGTCTCTTCAGTGGGTCCCTGGGAGCCTGCAGTTTTTGGTCAGCAGTACAGTTGTTTGACAATCACTGCCTGCTATGTACACTCATTCTTGGGAAGGAAGGTTACACAATGTGGCACTATGGGTAAACTGGGGCAAGTTCATGACAGTAGGAAATTTGGGCATAGTTTCAAAGATACTGAAAAGAAAAGACAAGAACAGGAATTTGGAAACAACACACTTTTGAACTAAAACTCTTAATGCTTTTGCAGGGTGTTTTGGGGTCTGTTAAATTTGTTGATGAACCTGGCTTGCCATAAAACTCATCAAAAGGGAAGGGATATGTGTAGAGGACTTGGGAGGAGAGGCTGAGTGATGTGGAATGTCTGGGGGTGCCTGTGCTGTCTGAGGGGTGTACTGGGGTGCGTACAGTGCTGTAGGTAAACTGTGGTAAACTGTGTGTGACTGTTACCATAATCCAACCTCTTGACTCAGTTACAATCTTGGAAACTTTGCTTATAGTCTCTCTTTACCCTTATCTCCAAGCTCAGAGGAAGGTGACATTTCTTCTTTATAGAATGGAACATAGAGGCTCAGTCAGCACAAAAACTTTCTCAACCAAAGTTACAAATCTAGCCTACAGAAGAACTGGGAGGTGCATCCAAACTGGCCTGGCCCTGAAGCCTGCAGGAATCCTTACTTCCGGGCTGCAAACCTCATGGCCTATCTTAGCCTTCTGTCTTTGCAGCTTTGGTCCTTGACTAAGTCACCATGGCCCTTTCTTTATTCCCTTCTGCTTTACGGTCATGGAGAAGATCAAACAAGATGATGTAAGAGTGTTTCCTGAATGGGAACAGACTTGGCAGCTGCTGTTGAACAATTCCTGTTAAACATCCCAAGTTGTCCCCTGGGCCACGTCTGGAATTTAATATAATAAATAGATACTCTGGGACACAGAGCTGAATCAAATCAGTGGTTATGAATGACCTCTACACTTCAGAACACCTTTAAAGACATGGATCACTAATTTGCAGCTGCCTATAGACGTGACCTTTAGAAACCTCATATGCTGTTACCCTGAAGGTTGTCAGTATCTTCCCGTTTGGCTGTAGCCTACATCTGTAAGACATGGGGGATATCAGAAGCCTCCAAGGAAAGCCAAGCTTGGAGTTTTCCTGTTTCTGGCCCTGTGTAGATCCTTAACTGCTGAGCATCCCTCAAAGTGACTTGGATTTAGGAGATGGTCTGGAGACCCTTCCTAGTGAATTCATAAAATCACAAATCCTGGAGATGGAAGAGGAGGCAGTGAGGGATGAAATCGTGAAATGTTTTCTTGGGCTTAATAGAATGGTGGACAGTATACCTATTTGATGATCAAGGAAGCTGAGCCCCTTTGGTCCCAAGCTGAGCTTGGCTTTGGAAGACATATGTATACACATTCACTTGGCTGCCAGTTGAAGTAAGATGAGGCAAGCCAGTATTTTTTGAAGGGTGCACCTGGTTGACTTGGGGAGAAGGCCTTGTCCTCTCTTGGGTACGGACAGGGAGTGGGTGGCAGTCTGCTTAGGTCTGCTGAGAACTGCCTGCTCCCTTGGCCCTCTCTGCATAGCTCCTTTGATCAAAGTGGAAAACTTGTGATTGTTGAATGGAAGCTGTGGGTGTTGAAAAATAAAAAGGCTTTGCTTGAAGTTCAGGTCTTCCTGAAGGCCCGTGGGGTTGAGAAGGCAGTGGAAAAAAATGTTTGTCTTGCAGTTACATTTTTACCTACTGTACGGTGTCCTGGGAGGAAGGCTGACAAGGGGGAAAATCATCCTTTGTTCTTAGAACCTTCTGAACGGTTGAGATTTTCAGATCAGTTGCTAACAGTTTGTGGGCCCAATTTCACTTCTGCTGTGGCGCTCCTCTACTCACAAGCCTTCGATGGCTCCCTGCTCCCTTCCCCCATCGTTCTCATCTCCTCTTTGTTTTCCACATGCTGCAGAACTTGGCCCAGCCAACCTAGCAATTCCTGTTGCTAACAGGCTCCTTTCTCTGGTCAAGCCACAGGATGAGCAAATGGAAGGGGCCTTTACAGACTTCCTTGTTGCGTGATTTTCAAATCCTTCTTGGAAGTAAAACCGTGCAGGGAATGTAAAATGCAAGAAAGCAGAACTCTCTGGTTGGAGCAGGGGAGGGCCTGGCAGAAGGGCTGGGTCTAGCCTGGTTGTTCACTTTGTCTGGCCCTGAGTCATTTCAAGATGAACAAAATGTAGAACTTTGTGATTGTCTAGCCCCAATGCCTCGTTTCCTAAAGGAAGAAATGGAGGCAGAAACAGATAACCTGGGTGGCTGGGAGATAGCTCAGTCTATAAACTGCTTGGTGTGTAAACTTGAGAACCTGAGTTCAATCCCCAGAACTCATGTTAAAAAGCCAGATGAAGTGGCACATGTTTGTAATCCCCGTGCTGGGAAGACAGAGACAGGTAGACTGCTGGAGTTTGCTGACCAGCCATCCTAACCTAATCAGTGAGTTTCAGACCAGTGAGAGACCCTGCCTCAAAAAATAAAGTAAATGGCTCTTGTGGGATGACACCTGCAGTTCACCTCCAGCCTCTGCATGTATTCACACACACACACATTCCTGCACAATTGCACACACACGTACCCACACACATGAACATGAACATACATATGCACACATGAGAAATGGAGTGACTTGGTTCATATGGGGAAGGATAGAGACAGGTTGTCTCCTCTGTTTTTTCTCAGACCCTCTTCCCTCTCTGCTGATACTTTTCAAGGCCTATCCAAACTTCCTGTCACGGTTTTCTTGCCTTGCCATGCCTCTGTTTTTCCTGTCTCTCTGACCTCCAGTCAACTGGCTTCATCTCCTCCAGTAAAACCTGCCTAGATAGCTTCAGCTCACTGACACTCTGTAGACATTGTGATGCCCAGGCCATGAAACAAAACGATCTAATTATCTACCTGCCTCTACTTACACTTGTCACGTATGTGAACATGGGAATTTGACCTTCCCTGTGAGATGGAGGCTGAGGCCACTCTGTACCTGCTCACTTGTGTCTCCCTTGCATCCCATCTACATTTCTTGGAACTGGGCCTATGAATGGTCAACCTTCAATTAAATGCTTATCTTGCTTGATTTGGTGTTTATGAAAAGAGAAAGTTCTAGAGAGTTGAGTGTACAAAGAAACTGTGTGATGGCATTTCTGCATCTCACTTTTCAACCGTTTCCTACTTCCTCATCCTTCCATAGGTGGTGTACTTAGCAGCATTTACATTCTAGCATGCCTTGCTAAGATTGTCCATCAGTATCTTTTCAGCCTATAAACAGCTGCTAAGATGTGTCTCTAGCACCTGACACTGGGTAAACTAAACTAATCCCTCATCCCTCGATGAAAAAAACCTTATTTTGAAAAAAAATGGGAGGAGAAAGTAGCTCTAGCTTCCCCATCTCTCCTGGTGAGAATGCTGTCATACAAACTAGTGGTTTTTAAGGAGTGGTCTCTGGATCACTGCCATCAGTACCAGCATCACTTAGGAAATGAGAGCTGCAAAACCTTCTAGAGCTATTGAATCAGCTACTTAGGCTGGGCTCTAAGAACTTGTGTTTGAACAAGAACCGTGGAATTCTAGAAGAGTTTGAAACACACTGGTATACTGAATAATTTCCAGAAAGAACCGCCAAGGTAACTTTGGGTAGGTTTATTACTACTCCTTTACATGGATGAGAGAACGCGAGAGGAATAAGGGTAGTTCACAGGATCATGTGCTTGTAATGCTGGTATGAGGACCAGTTTTTCTGCGCCTTGGTTGCACCATCTAGCTAGCCTCAACTATGACTGTAGGGTGTAAAGTTACTATTGATTATGCAGCTAGAGCAAAGTGGAAATGATTTCATGTATATAAAGTTCTCTTGAGTTATTACTGTGTGTGGTAGGAAGAAATATACCGTTTTAAAGATGTGGTGTGTGTGAGATGGAACAGACTCACCTAAGGTGTGTTTTAAGCAATAAAACACAGGACTAATGTGCCTTATCACCTATTGTGGTCAGTGAGTTTTAGTGAAACACAGTCATGAACATTTGTTTATGTATTACCTGTGGCTGTATTTTCATTACAATAGCAGAGCTAAGTAACTGAAATAGAGACTTCATCACAGCCCGTGAAATCTAAGATATTTACTATGTAGCTCTTTAGAGAAGTTGTCTGATTCCTGATTTAGAATACTAAAATGAACTCAAAGTAAAACAACCAAGGAGACTTGGGGAGAATAACAGGAACATATTTCTTAACACTTCTTTATAAAATCTTATGAATGTTGGTACTGGAGAGATGGCTCAGAGATTAAGAGCACTAGGTGCTCGTGCAGAGGACCTGGGTTCAGTTCCCAGTACCCACATGGTGGCTAGCAACCGTCCCTAACTCCAGTCTCAGGGAATCTGATATGCTCTTCTAACCTCCATGGGCATTGCATGACACGGGTGCACTTACATATGTTCAGTCAGTATACTCATACGCATAAAATAAAAATGATTAAAATATTTAAAAAATCTTCATGAGTGTTTACCTTGCTGTGCTGAATAGATTCAGTCGTCAATTTGACTCACCTGAGAAGAGGAGACCTCAACTGGGTAATTTCCTCTAGCAGATTGGTCATGTCTATTAGGCATTTTCTTGATTGTTGAGTGATGTAGGAGGGCTCAGTGCCCTGTGAGTCTTGCTACCCCTGGGCAGGTGGCCCTGGGTTATATAAGGAAGCAGGCTGGGGGAGCAAGCCAGTAAGCAGCATTCCTCCATGATTCATGCTTCAGCTCCTGCCTCTAGGTTCCTGTCTTAAGTTCCTGTCCTGACTTTCCTTAGTCATGAACTGTGACCGGGAAGTTGTAATATGAAAGAAACCTTTTCCTTCCCAAGTTGGTTTTGGTCAATGTCTTATCACAGCAATAGAGACACAAACTAGGACACTCCTAAGTGGTGCTTGTGTATAAGATTCTTTTGGGGATTCTGCTATTGTAGAAATGATAAAGGCTTAAAATCTATGACTTTAAAGCATGACATTGCAATGAACCAGGACAACAGGCACTGCTAAAAAGTAGAAATGTGTAACCATTTTAAAGAACATAGTTTCAGCCAGACTGGGTGAGGCATACCTGTCATCCTAGAACTTGGGAGGCAAAGGAAGCAGATTGGTGAGTTTGAGGCCAGTTTAGAGTATGTAGTGGGACCCCCTGCCTCCAAAAGGAGATGTACGTTTATAATTTTCAGTGATACATAGCTAATGGTAAAAATGGGAAAACTAATTATAGAAGCAAGAGAGCAAACACGCATTAATTCTACGACTTCCATGGGCTTGCAGTATAACTGAAGAATAGAAAACTCAAATAGTTGAACTGATCCCTTAGAACTCCATTGACATTGTGCTTGTGTGCAAAGCTGGGGAAAGGGGCTTCCATATTGACAAGAAGTGGTACAGGAAGAGATGTTATCCCTGGGCACTGAGACCCTATGCGTTGGACGCTGTCAAGATCACAAGTGAGACGAACGTCATCCTCATTTGCCAAGTCTTAAGAAGCCATTCCTTTTCCTCCTCTGGATGTAAATCCTTCGTCATCTCAAGTTGCCTACAGAATCTTGGCCATGTCTCTTTGCAAGGCATGTCTGGCCTTCCCCTAGGTCTACTTTCAGCCTTGGATCCCATCGAATCCCCCCTCCGCTGCTGTATTCTGATGTAGGTTCTTGTGTACTTGCTAACCTCTTTCTTGACTCCTCTTCCGTCAGGGCTGTGTCCTCTCTGTTCTTACATCAGAGGACTTTCTTGAATTTCTTGTTGTTTTCCATCCTTAATATTGAGTGTTTTGGTATCTTTGCTGACTACGTGTGTTTCCTGGAGGCAACATATAGTTGGTTCTTTTTCAATATTTTATTTATTATGTATGAGTGTATTGCCTGCATGTATGTAAGAGCGCCTGTGTCATACAATGTCCGTGGAGGCCATAGTGGATGTCAGATCCCTGGAACTGGAGTCATGGAAGGTTGTTAGCCACGATGTGGGTGCTGGGAACAGAACCCGGGTCCTCTGAAAGAGCAGCCAGTGCTCTTAACTGCTGAGCTACCTCTCCAGCTATGGTCTTGTTTTTTAGTCAATTAGTCTTCTTTTTCTTCTTCTTTTTTTTTTTAGTGCTGATTTAAGGCTGTTTACATTAAAGGTTATTGTAGAAAGAGGTTTGCCATTTCCTATGAACTTGTTTGGTGATGTTCTGTTTAACTGAATTATTTGCATTTTATTTCCTTCTTCTGTATTAGTTTTGAGGATTTGCTGAGTTGCTGTGTTTGACTTGGATGTTTCTTTCCTGGGGTCTTGTTTGTTTATCTTTTCTTTTCATTGAGTGCATACTTTCTTGTATTCAGGTGGAGGAGACCATTTTTCTTCTTCTTCCTTGTAAAGTATTACATTAAGAATTTTCTCAGAGGCAGGGCATGGTGGCACATACCTTGAGTCCTGGCACTTGGGAGGCAGAGGCAGGAGGATCTCTGTGAGTTCAAGGCCAGCCTGGTCTATATAGCAAGTTCCAGGGCAGTTGGGACTACAAGGAGACCCTGCCTCAAAAGAAGAAAGGAAAGAAAGAGAGAGAGAGAAAGAAAGAAAGAAAGAAAGAAAGAAAAACAGAATTTTCTGAGTGTAGTGTGATGGTGATGGCACCTGCCTTTAATCCTAGCACTCAGGAGGTAGAGGTAGGCAGATCTCTATGAGTCTGAGGCCAGCTTGGTCTACATAGCAAGTTCCAGGCTGGCTAGAAATATGTCTAAAACAAACAAACAAACCAACAAACCAACAAACATAACAACAACAATTTTTTTTGTAGTGCTAGCTTGATTGACATGAATTGCCTGCATTTGTGTTTGTCTTGAAATACCCTTTTTCCTTTGCAGAGTATAGCATTCTTGGTTCACAGTTATTTACTTTCTGAGTTTTAAATATTTAATTCCATGCTCTTCTGGCTTTTATTGCTGATGAAAAGTTGCTGATGAAAAATTTGGTAATTCTGATATTTCTGCTTTTGTGTGTAAGTTGTTTCTCATGATGCTTTTAGAATTATTTCTCTGCTTCATAGCTTTGACATCCTGACTCTGATGTGCCATGGTGAGTTCCTCCTCTAGTCATATCTATTTGGAGTTCTATATAACTCTTGTGTTTGGATATTTACTTCTTTTATCAGGTTTGGGAAATATAATTTCATTGAATAGTTTATCTATTCCATTTTATTTTATTTTCCTCTACTCCATTTACACCATGAATTCTCAGGTTTGATCTTTTTTTTTTTTTCAATAGGATTGTGCCCTAGGCATGAAACAGCTTTGGCCACTCAGCCAGGCATCAAGCGAGGATGAACAAAGGACAGCGTCTGCTCTGCCTCTGACTGATCTAAGAACAACATCACCAACAAGGTGTCTCTTTGCCCATTGCCAGGTGGTAGGTTTGATCTTTTATAAAAAAAATTTGGATTTATCTATTTTTATTTTATGTGTATGAGTGTTTTACCTGCATGTATGCAAGTGCACTCATGTTGTACAATGGCTGCAGAGGTCAGAAGAAGGCATCAGATTCCCCTGGAACTGGAGTTACAGATGGTTGTTAGCCACCTCGTGGGTGCTGGGAATCAAACCCAGGCCCTCTGCAAGAGCAACCAGTGCTCTTAACTGCTGAGCCGTCTCTTCAGCCCCAGATTTGATATCTTGAATGTATCCTAGACTTCTTGAAAACTTCATTCATACGTTTGTATTATTGTCTCGACCTTGTCTGCCATCCCTGAAGTTTGTTCTGCATGGCCTGGTCTGTTAATGATGGTATCTGTGTGTTTGTTTTAGATTGACCATCTCCTTCATTTTAAATGTTTCTGTTTGATTTCTTTTCAGTGTTTCGATCTCCTTGCTGAAGGAGATTGTTCATATTTTGGGCTTCTGCCTCCAGTTTACTGGTTGTTTCATTAACTTTGGAGACTCTCTTGCCAAGGTCTTGGATGGATTTCCTCAATTTGTGCATCTGTTTGTTTGATTCTTCTATATGACCATTAATTCTTTTTTAAAAACTAACACTCTAGACTGGAGAGATGCTTTAGTGGTTAAGAACATTGGTTGCTCTTCCAGAGGACCTGGGTTCAGTTCTCAGCACCCACATGGTGGTTAACAGCAGTCTGTAATTCCAGTTTCAGGGGATGACACTCTTTTCTGGCCTCTGAAGGCATTGTATGACATGGATGCACTTAGATATATTCAGGCAAAATATGCAAACACATAAACTAGAATAAGTAAAAAAAATTCAGTAAAACTCTGAATTCTTCCTCAGACATTTCAGCTAGCTCTGTGAGTTTGGATTCGTGTACAGGGGAGTTGGTCAGTTGGGGATGAGTCAGAGTTGGTGATTATATCATAGTCTTCGTTGAGCTTTGCACATCTGTTAGAGTGACTTTGTCTTTCTGTTTTGGCTTTCCCTTCTCCATGACTATTTGGATGTTTTGGTTTCTCAGATTCTTCCTCTAGGGACACCTGCATAAAGCTTAAGCATTCGGACTGGTGAAGCTTGGTGTTGAACATTTCATCGGACTGCTGAGGTGATCCTGATTGACTATGTGCCAAGAGGGCAAAGGATGGGACCACACACCAAGCTCCCGGGTAGCCAGACAGGATTACAACCCAGTCACCTGTGGACTTTACAAACACGTAGTGGCAAGGCACCAAATGTTAGTCTATGAATTATCCTGAGGTTGTGGTTAGCTCCACAGTCCTGAACTAACCTCTGGCACCACAACTGTGTAGATTGCTAGACCTGAAGTAAACACTGAAACCTTGGAAGCCAAAACCCCACACCCACGCTGCCCCTAAGAGACCACTGGAGCCAGATGTCAGTCTTCAGGGGACTCTGGGCACATTGAAGCCAAAGCCCAGGATCCCCATTGACCTCTGAACCCACCAGGGCTGGAATCCTGATCCCACAGTGCTCCCAGGTCCCTCTTAGTCCTGAGGTGCTTCCTGGACCCATTGGAGCAGAAGGCCTGCTCCAGAGGTGCTATGGAGTCTTGCAGGTGCCGGAAACGTAGTCGTGGGGTGGTGCCTGGATCTGCTGGAACCAGAAGCCTGGTTGAGCTGAGCTCCCTATTCCCACTAGAGTGGGAGGCCTGCTTGTAGAACTTGCTGCAGCAGTTCATCTCTTGTCCTTGAAGTTCAATGTATTTCTAAAAAGTGGCTGTTCAAATATTGTCCTCCAGCTCTCAACTTCCCAAATACAATAGAGCCCTCTCCTCTGGGGTTTCATAACATGCTTCTTTCTCTAATCACCAATAACAGTTAGAGCAGGAATGATTATTTTATGTCTTTGAACACTGCCTGCATTTAGTGAGCTCCAATTTTATACTAATCATTCATTCAATTAATGCAGTCATTATTTCACCACTCACCCTGATCCTGTTTTAGTTTGATTTCTGTTACTGTGAGAAAACACTGCCCAAAACCAACTTGAGGGACAAAATGGTTTATTTGACTTTCTACGTCATAGTCCATCTTTGAGGGACGCCAAAACAGGAACTCAAGGTAGAAACCTACAGGCAGGAGCTAAGGTGGAGGTCATGGAAGAGCACTGCTTACTGGATGGCTCCATTGGTCGGGGTTCAGCTTGCTTGCTCTTAAAAATATTTTATCTATTATTTTTCTGTATATGAGTATATTGCCTGCATGTATGTTGGTGCACCCATGTTGTGCAGTACCCACAGATGTCAGAAGAGGGCTTAGAATTCTCCTGGAACTGGAGTTACGGAGGGTTGTTAGCCACCACGTGGGTGCTAGGAATTGAACCAGGGTCCTCTTCAAGAGCAGCCAGTGCTCTTAACCACTAAGCTTTCTCTCCAGCCCCTTAGCCTGCTTTCTTACACAACCTGGGAACACCTGCCCAAGGATAGCACCACCCACAATGGTCTGGGCCCTCCCACATCACTCAACAATCAAGAAAATGCCCAAAGGGCAATCTGATAGACAAAATCCCCTCAATTTAGGTTCCCTCTTCCCAGATGTGTCAAGTCGACAACCAACCACAAGAGAGCCCAAGAGTGCTGCTTTTGGTATACGCTCCCCAGTGCTGTCTCTCCCACCCTAACCCTTGTCTTTGCATATAGCCAAACATGCACATCTTCAAAATGGAACGTGCAGAAACTATGACACACGGACATCTAAGGGAATTGATGCTTTCCCAGAGTGGACTGTGGACCATAATTGAGCTGCAAAAAGTTTGAGCAAACTAGTGTTATTTCCAGAGATGGAGGTGAGGAGGAAATTATACTTTGAATGTTCAGACTGATGTCAAATTCATGATCCTGGGATCATAGGCTTATACAAACATACGCAGCAGAAATCTGACTTTTTCTTTTCTTTTTTAGAAGACGGTCTCATCCCACTAATGAAATATTTCACATGAGCGATCTGACTTGCATGTTGTTTGTGTTGGGTGCATGGAGCATTATGGGAGGTGGATGTCCTGCAAAATTGTTTCCTGATGCTAGCAGAATCAGGAAGTAGCCTTTTTCTATTTAAAGTGGGCTAAATTTTCTTCTTTCAATTTCTAGGAAATCTGTAAGCTTTGAAGTGAAAATCAATTTCTCTCCAGATGGTTAGGGCAGCCCAGTAAAGCCTTGAACTGCTGTGCTCTTTGTGCAGAGGCACATATTTTCATATAGGGAGGGACAAGCAAAAGAGAAACAGGTGAACCGCAACAGATCACACCAGTGCATTTTGTGCAGTAATTATTTTTGCTGGGAAGAACAAAAATATCCCGACTTAACTTTTCCTTTTTAATATCTAACTTTCAGTTGTGGAATCAAAGGGGGATTGGCAGACTGTAAATGCCCAGGTGTAACCATCTGCTTGGTGTTGGTTGCAGTGAGGCTGCAGAGGGGACAACCACTTTGTGGGGACCCGAAGTGAAAAGCTTGGAGTGGAACACCTCTTGGGGAAACTATCCTTGAACTGATAAAAGTATAAAGTAATTAATAGGTGGGGTAATAGAAGATGGTGAGTGTTTGGAAAATAGTTCAGAGAGGGACCAGGGAAACAGAGCCCTGAGCTCAAGTCCCTTTCCACACCTTGCGTTTCAAAGCAAACATTTGATGAGAATCTATAGTAGAGCAGAAGCTTGTATCCTTTGGGGTGGGGATGCATTTAGTCACCCCAAACCTTAGTTGGTTTCATTGATAATGTAACAATTATTTTTACTTAGCATGGCTCAGTGGTGGGGTGTTGCATGGTGAAGAAACCTTGGGATACCCTCCAGTACATGATAGGTACTTGATTTACATTTTCAGAATGTGCACGAACTTTTCCTTTTGTTGAAGTATTGGACACCCAGCTAGCCAAATAAACCTACTTGGTCTACCCATCTAGATAGTAAAACTCCCTTTTATCTCTCCCTGTTTGGAAAGATGTCCTTTCCTCCCTTGCTTTATCTCCTGTGCTTCTGTGACTTCTCTTTGTCTTCTCCTGACCTTGCTCTCTCCTGGTTCTTATATCCCATCCGGTGACTCTCTACCAGCAGTTTTTACCAAGTATATTATTAACTTTTCCTTTTGAATTATTTTTGTCCCAAATTGTTTATGATTGTGTTGCTTTTTATAAGGAAGGGACCAGAAACAACCCATAATCCCTACCCATAGGGGAACATTGCAAATAATATCTTGGGATCATGTTGATTTGTATTATAGTACTGTTTTCTTTCTTGATGTGTGTAGTTTCCTATGTGTCATAGGAAAATCTAATATTTCCTTGTCTGAGTATCGTGTACTACCTTTCACCACCTCTTTGCAAGGAATGGAGAATCACCAGAAATAGAATAAATTTCTCCCTCTGAATCCAGCCCACAGTGTGCCTGTCCTAGCCCTAAGCATCCTTTTCTCCTTTTGTTATAAAGTCACTTTACATGTAGCTCCTCCACTCCATTTTTCAGTTCATGGAATATTAGCATAGCTGGCCAATAGCTAGAGAGGCTGAATACCGTATATGGGAAACGAGAGAGAAGCTGCTATTCCAAGAGGATTGTCCTGTCAGTTTGGCCAAGCTGTAGAAAATGGTTCCTTATCTTCAGAGAGCTGGAACCAGAAATGGTTGGCAAAGGCTGTCTTGGCTTCATGCTCTTCCTTTGAAGTCCAGATTTGGGCTTCTGTCTATTGCAACATCCACGGAGTACAAAATGGACCAGCTCTTGAGGGTTCCGCTGGACCAGGGGAACCTCCGCCACCTGGACTGCATGGCTTTGTCTTTCTTTCTTTTTTCTCTTGCTTTGAGGTGATGGAGCCTGATGGGAAATGTAGGGGACAAGAAATAAACTTAAAGGTGAACACATTTAAGATACCATGGATACATGCTGCATTGGGATTGAGATCTGATTAATTGTAGGTTAATGCCGGATCTAATGTCTTTGTTTGCTAAGTCCCCTGAAGAAGGATATTAGGATGCTGTGATTGGGAATAAAAGATGGAAATCAGAAACAATGAAAAGAAAATATATACATGAATATTGATACTATTTGACAATGGGTAAGCCCTTCAGAAGTCAGCCAGCGTTCACTGCTATGGCTGGTCTATGTGAGTGCTGGTTCAGGAACTGATGTATCTTCAATATTGACAAATGTAACGTGCATGAGAACTGCTCAGGGAGCTTCTGAGCTTACAGATTCAAATTCAGATGTACTAGGTGGGGATGGCAGCATTTCTAACAAATTCCAGGCACATGCTGATGCCGATTTTCCAAGGGCCACACTTTCAATAGCAAGGAGAAAGTCAAACTTCCTCATATTGGCTTACTTCACTTGGAAGAGCACAGCAAGCCAACAGGGCAGCATCACACTTAATTTCTTCAGCGGCAGTGCTTGTGGCTGCCCAGGCTGGTAGCAGTCCTCTTGGTGACACAGGGGTGGTGTTGCAATGATAGCACATAGCAGGCATGCACAGTTGTACTCAACTTAAAAATTTCAAGCTTCATGGGAACCAGGGTCTACTGTACCAGCTTCCAGACACTGACTGTGGGAGGCCCAAACCTGTTCCTTTCCATCAGATATTCCTAGTTCATTTGCATCTTATTAATCAGAACCATTTTCCTCATTAACAATGCCATGGTGGTTTGAATGAGAAATGTCGCCCATAGTCTCAAATGTTTGAGAACTTGGTAAATGGTCCCAAGTTGGTAGCACTGTATGGGGAAGGTCATGGAATCTTTAGAAGGTGTGACCTTGCTGAGGGAGGCCTTTGAGAGTCTCTTCCCATTTCCAGTTGCTCCCTCTGCTTCCTGTACACGCTTGAAGATGAGAGCTCTTGGCTTCCTGCCCTGACTCCCTGCTCCCATGTCTTAACCGCCATTATGGACTCTTAACCCTCTGGATCCATAAGTCCAAATAAACTCTTCCTTTGAGGGTCTCCTTGTTTTATCATTGCAACAGAAACCTAAGTAAGACAGATGCCATTCCACTTTTTTCTGGAAATGACTTCCAGGGAGTAAATGACGCCATAATGCTAACACATAGTCATTTCCCATGGAGATGAAGGAGCATTTTATTAAAACTCCATCAGAGTTGCTGATTTTTTTTTTTTGTTCTTGAGTACCCAAGGCCACTAAAGAAATCTATAATCACATGTCTCTCTTACAGTCAGGATAGACTCATGGGAGAGAATGCAATGTGGTAAGTCTTGCAAGTTCAGTCTATGAACAACTTCTCAGCTAACTAGCTGTATAGAGTGTGGAAGACCCAGTAAAGAAATTCAAGGAAGACTCTGGGGAAAGTGGAGCTTCTAGGTGGAGGGAGAAGAGTGTAATGGGCAGAGGTGTAATAAGTGTTGATGGATATTGTATGCAGTACAGTTATATGCAGTACAGTTAGCTTACAGCTACTATTGTTTAAACCAGGATGCCTGAGGCTAAGGGGGCTATTATGTAGCTGTTCCCCCTGAATTGAAATATTTCCTCCTGTAAGAAAGAGGGAATCTCATAAGACTGGGAAGTAAGCAAGACGCACAAGACTCAGGAAGTAAATGAAACTTTCAGGGCTTAAGAAGCTTCTGAAACTTCAGAATTCTCAGGGCTCCTCCCCACTGGTAAACAGTAACCACTGCTGGGGAGAAGATGCTCTCTGATGGGGCCTCGCTGCCTGAAGTCTGTGCAGGGAGCTCCAGGCATGCAGCTTCCATGAGTCATCACTCATGCTGCCTTGGGCCTTTCAGGGTGCAGCTGCCTTTCAGTCACCCATGCTCCTGTAAGTAACAACTTACTCATACTCCCATAAATAACTTCTATAAAGGCACGGGTTCACCAAGCTAGACTTGGATGGAGTCATTTCTTTGGTCTGTTGTTGGTGTCCTACGTTGGGTAAATAGATGTTCATTTATATCTCCCCAGGAAAAGTCACACAACATGGCTCTTTGAACATAGCTAAATACATATGACTGGAGAGGTCACAGATCCTAGAGAAAACCCTACCTCTGTCACATCCCTAGACAAATGTAATGTCTTACTGTGTGCTAAATATGGGTCCTTATAGTTACAAACAATTATGCCAGTCACCACTCATCAAAGAAGCTTCTTTATACAACAGATGGAGGCTATTACAGAGTTCCACAACTGGTCACACACAGAGAATAAGTGTTTGAGAGATGCCCAGCCCTAAGTGACGCATCTACAATGGAACCTCTACATCTAAGTTTCTGGAACATAGTGGAACAAGGGGTAGAGAGAATACTAATGCATCTCTCAACTGTCATCCATGAAGCTTCCTCATGCAACAGAATGCAATGCACACAAAAGGTCACAAGTGGCCAAAGTGTAGTGAATGAGTCTGCGGAGTGCATGTCCCTGGATAGGACTCCTATATTAAACCTCACCTACCCATGCCTCAGGGATCATTGTGGAAGAGGGGGCAGATAACAGAAACATAAACAGGCCCCTGGGAACTTGCTCATATGAACTTATAGCAATGATGGCAGCATGTACAAGACCCATACCAGCTCAATCAGACAAAAACCTAGCATAGAACTGGGGGAATGGGCAAGAAGCCCAAACCTTAGCCAAGGAACTATTGGCAGCTGATTACTACTGGGTGAGGGAGAGTTAATCTTTAAGGGAATGACTCTGGATAGACTGACTAGACTCCAGTGGATGAACTCACACTGAGGTACTTCTAAGTACCCAAATTTGACTCAATAGGCCTTAACGTACATGACAGAATGCATGAAATTCTGTTGCGGGGGGAGCTGTGGGAGGCTGTGGGTGGTGGAGAGGGTCTAAATATGTTTATGAAATGCACGAAAGTTCAATAAAAATACACGTTGAAAAAAATAATCACATTGAATTCCATTGGGGAAGTAGGTGGACATGGGGCCTGTCTTAGACAAACCATGGGACATGTGTAGTCACTGTAGTTATAATCTGTTTTGTTTTCCCCAAGAAAGCTTTTAGTGCAAACAATATGATTTGCCGTTGCTTATAGAACCATGTGCATGTGTAGGAGGGAGGGATATACTGAAATGTCAACTTCAGCTTCCAGGTATGTATAAGGAAAAGTCAGGGACCATCTGTGGTGATTTGCTCATGTGTAAGTAACATAGATGGGTTATTTGGGGATAGAGAGGATCTGACTTTCCAGTCTCACTTTATAAGCTGATGAGACAGGTGAGCCTCAGACTCTTGATCTTTTTCTTAATTTTTCCAGTGTTCTCCTTTGTGTCTTTGACTTAATCAGGACAATGCTGGGATAGGCAGCCATCACATGTTAGTCTTTAAATATCTATGGGTCACACATATGAATTGTTTATATAATTGCTGCATGCTGGAATTCAGTTATCTGACCCCAATCCAAATACAGGTATATTTGGAAAACAGATTTTTTTTTGTATCCTGAAAGAGGAAATACTGTGGTAAACATGAAGTATTTTTTCACTCTTTCTGAGAATTTTGCTTTAACAAATGGCCTTAACTGTATAGGAAGCACTACCATACGACTGAAGGTGAGCTGCTATAATAAAGTAAGTAGTCTAGGTGACTTAAACAGCAGACATGTATTCCTCATCCTTCTGGTTCAGGCATGCTTGACTCCTAGAGGACTCTGGTTTCTAGAGAGCTGCCTTCTTGCTATATTCACAGGGTGGAGAAAGGCTGTTCTTTCTCTCATCTTGAGAACTTCTCCCTCATAACATAAAGCAAACATAATTACCTCCAAATTCTCTACCACTGAAGGATGGCACATTGGACTTAGAGATTCACAATATGAATTTTGGGAGGGCAAAAATAGTTAGTCCATAACAGGTATTTTCTGCCAGTTTCAGCCCATGCTTAAGACACTTTCTAGTTTGAAGTCTGCATCTTTGGGCACTGGCCCACCTGTGATTCTGGGAACTGGAACTTTTACTCATGTGGCTTCTTGATGCATCAGTTCCCTGAACTGTCTACCTTCAAAGCGCTTAAAAGAGTGAATAGGGAGGAAATTAAATAAAGGGGGTAATTATCATGGTACAGTCAGAAAAAAAGAGAATTGACTGTTCAAACCTTCCTTTGACATTTTCTGAGCACTAAGTACAAAATAATTTTCAAGAAACTAGATACAATGTTGACCAATAACCAATGTACTTGCTGGATAATCCTCATGGATTGTTTTCCCTTAGGGGCATGTGCATCACTTTTGTACTTTTTGAAGTGCTTAATTATGGATTCTAATTCATTCAGTGTAGAAAAGGAACCAAGTCTTATGAATGAACGTGATATGGGGAACTATTTCAATCCAGGGGTTATAGAAACTATGGAATAAGTAATAGTTACATAGCTATTTGGAGGACATATTTGTTACTTTTCTCGTCATTTTGAAAAACTACCTGACAAAAGCAACTTCAGGAAGGAAAAGTTTATTTTCACTAGTGTCAGCATGAGTGTGAGGCTGCTGATCTCTCTTTCCTTTTTATTCAGTCTGGGATTCCTGGTCCATGGGATGGTGCCATCCACATTCAAGGTGGGTCTTTTTTCTTCAGTTAAACTTTTCTAGGAACTCCTTCAAAGACATGCCCAGAAGTGTGTCTTCTAGGTAATTCCAAATCTATTCAAACTGACACTGAGATTTAACCATCACAAAGGATAATTTAAAAATAAAGCAATAACTGATGATAACACTTACTGAGACCTTACTATGTTCCAAGAGTTCTACTGTGTGATTCATATGTATCATTGCAATTGTTTCTGATAACCACTCCATAGCCTAGTTATCACCTTTTTGTTTATAGACTTAGTTGAAGGTAGAAAGGTGCATTTTCCAATAAAAAGGAGGAAGTGCAGAGTTACTGTGGTTGGACATAACATGGCTTATGAGTCACTTGAGGAATTGAAGGAAAGTTTTTGAAATCATATTATGTAAAATGCTAAAGGAAAATGATTTGCTTCCCATCAAAATGTGAATATGTTGATGGAGGGAGGAAAGAAGCAAATGTAGAAGTTCCTGTTTATAAAACGCACTGCTATGTGTGCTGGCTTTAGCCATCAGCTTGACACAACCTAGAATCGCCTGGGAAGAGAGTCTTAATAGGAATTTTTTGGCTCAGGTTGACCTGTAGGTATGTCTATAGGGGATTGTCTTGATCGTAATTGATGTAGGAAGATCCAGCCCTTTGTGGGTGATACCATTCCTTAGGCTGGATCTTGAGTGAAGAAAGTAGCAAGAAAGCAGTGATCTGCTTATTTCCCTCTTTGCTCTTGACTATAGACATAATATCTTGAGTTCCTGCCTTGACCTTCCCAACATGATGAACCATAACTTGGAATTGTAATCCAAATAAACTATTTCTGTTCCTAAATTGCTTTTGGTCAGGGGATTGTATCACAACAGAAATGAAGCTAGGACATCAGATAACATGAAGTTATGAAGAATTTGATTTGAAAGTTGTGTGTGTAGATTCCTCACAATACCACAAGACCCCAGAGAAATAAGAGTTTGGGGAAGATACATTGAATTTCCAGACTTGGAGGACTGAATTCAAAGTTTGCTAGCACCTTCCTTCTTTTGAAGTTGTGGAGTGTAGGAGCTATAGAGATGCAATTAGTTCAAGATGGAATACCTCCACTTGACTTACTTGAATCTGCACTGTGGATTGGGGGGAGATAACAGTTTTATATAGTACAGTGGGTGGTAACTTATCTAGCCTGGTTCAGGGTGTTTTCAAAGGAGGGTGATAAGGAAGGCTTTTTTTCCTCCTTCTTTTAAAAAATGGTTCACTCTTTTTGAAGTTGTAGTTTGATTCTTTGTATCAGGTAGCATTTTCTTCCACTGACATGATTGAGGTGTGAAATATTCTGGCATTTCTAAATTCCACAAACAAGGTTTCTTCATTTGAAGCTGAGACTTATAAATGTATAATTACATATATATTACATATATCATAACAACACACGCCAGTGTGATAATCCATGGTTTCAATAGCAAATATTTAACATCTTCTACAGGCTAGGTTATGGGAAGGTCATAGTGAGTGGCTGAAGCAAGGCTTTTGATTTTGCTTGGGATCAACACTTGGAAGATGCTTGTAGAAATTAGACAAAAAAGGTAAAAATAAAAGTGAAAATTTCATTGAATACTAGAAGAAAAAGAGAACGAGCTAATCTGAGACAAAAGTAAGTTAGTCTCCCTAGGCTGGGTGATATACTGGGTAGTTGTTCATGTCAACTGTCTTTCCGGCTACCCTTCCCCAACCCTGGGAGCCTGATCCATATGAGCTTTCTTAAAGGGTCCCTCTGCTCTCTATTGTGAATTGGCCATTCAGATGGTGGGAAGAGAATGAGGCTGGGGTCCACCCTGCCGGATCCCTACAACATCTTCCTGCTTGAGTGAGATGCTTTACTGAAGATTGCCAATTCTTTGAAGTGGTTCTCTCTCTATACTTGCCTTCTCTAGGTTCTGAGATATGGTCCCTTCCCTCCTTCAGGTATCCCTCTGCTGTCACTAGCCATGGGCAACTGTATCAGCTCTTGTTGATATCTCTAAACCTTCCCGCTACCTTTGTTTACAGCCCTTTATGACTATTTTACTTTTTTGGTCTATAACACCTGGTCCCTGACATCGCCCTGGATGTATACTTCAAAGGGACTTTTTGAGGATGTCACTTTTTGTATTGAAATATGAAATGTCAGAAATTGTAAACCAGATACTTAATGGAAGGAAGTGAATTTTATAAATAGGTAAGAACATGTATGGCCACCTTACGATCAGACAACTTTACATGTTCAAGGTACATATCAGGAAGGGACTTACATGTAGGGACAAGGGGGAGGCAGTCCTGGATGAGGCTGAGAAATGGACATGGACAGTGGAAAGCGTTCAATTTAGATTTAATTTGAGTGAATCAGTAAAAGGCATTGGAGGAGTTTAGGTAGAAGGGTGTCATGGTCAAATTTGATCCATTAATCTTTTAATTTGCTCGGAGTCACCAGTGGGCAACCCCCTCACATATGTATGATCAATATACAGTACAAGGGAGGGAAAGGCAGCTACAGAGGCTGGTAAGGGCTTCTAGCAGAATCCTGGAGCTGTTGGGTTTTGGGTGCATAGAATGTTAGTAGGAGGCAAGGTTCAAGTAATATAGACACAATGGCAGCTGAGATGAATAGAGAGGACTGATTAGAGTGGCAACACTTGATTGGAACTCTATCATATAGACATTCCAGAGAAAGAGCTCCATCAGGCAGTTCTAGTCAAAGCTATGACCAGAAATACGCTTGAATGTAAATAAATGCACCTCTCAGGAAGTCTTGCCACACAGGCTACCTGGAATCTGTAAGAACATGGTAGAAGAATCATGAGAGAAAGAGAAGACCGGCAAAGTGGATAGAACCAGATCAGACCACATTAGGATGCCAATTCTAGGGCAAGGAGGGGGGCTTTATGTTTGTGTATGTGTGTGTGTGTGCATGTGTGTGTGTACGTGTGTGCGTGTGTGTGTGTGTGCGCACGCCATGGAACACGTGTGGAGGTGTGCATGTGTGTGTGTGTGCATGCACACGTGCACTGTGTGTGTGTGTGTGTGTGTGTGTGTGTGTGCATGTGTGTGTGTACGTGTATGCGTGTGTGTGTGTGTGCGCACGCCATGGAACACGTGTGGAGGTGTGCGTGTGTGTGTGTGTGCATGCACACGTGCGCCATGGAACATGTGTGGAGGTCAGCGGAAAACTTTCCGCAGTAGCTTCTCTCCTTCCATCACACGGGTCCTGGGGATTGAACTTAGATTGTCAGGTTTTGCGGCAAGCACCTTTTCGCAATGAACTATTTCACTGACCCTGTAGAACATTTTTGACAAGAATGGAAAGCCTAGAGCTCCGCACAGGATCATCCAGCAGGACAAGACTGGATAGAGTCCAAGGAAGGAAGTACAGGCCAGTTATCAGAAAACCTCTGTGGAGATTCAGTTCTCTCTCTCTTGTGGTTTCATTAACAACAGATGTTTTATCTTTGAAATACTGACTGTGGTCTAAAATGTGTTATTATTTATCTCTATCCCCATGCTAACTTCTGAGGATGATGATATTTTTGATGAACAAAGCCAGAAGTCTTCAATGAAATAAAATACAGCTCTCTTGAGACCAAAATGAATTATCTGTGGCCTGGCAATCTTTTGTCTCATGGGGAGGGAGGCGTAGGAAAGAAAATGTCATCCATTCTATAGTCTGTGACTTCTGTGACTTTAGCTAATGACAGAATTTTACTTGTTTGAGTGGTATCACAGAGTATGCAGAGAAATACGGTGAATTTTTAGCACACTGTTTAGTTGTGGATAAAGGAGATCCATATTTGGGGGACTGGAGAGACGGCTCGGTGGTTAAGCGCATTGCCTGCTCTTGCAGAGGACCTGGGTTAGATTCCCAGCACCCACATGGCAGCCAACAACTGTCCAGAACTCCAGTTCCAAGGAATCCAATGCCTCCTGATCTCTGCAGGCATTGCATGACATGGTACACTTATACACATGGAGGCAATACACTCATACACATAAAATAAAAATGATAAAAAAGAAAGAGATCCAAATTTTTAACAAAGGGAGGGCCTTGATAACATTTGTAGGAGAAAAAGAGAGGAAAAAGAGAGAAAACAACCCAGTGACCACCTAGGACATGGAAACCTCGCATGAGCACTTTCTGTTACTGGCATCAAGCAAATAGTTCAAGAGTGACAGCATGCCAGTGAGAGAACAGGCGAGAGCAACCCAGGCTTGTGCTTCATATGAAGTAGGAGAGAGAGTCGGTTTTGAGGCCCGAGTCCTCAACCTGGAGGATCTAACACTCACTGCAGGTACACAGTGTTCCAATTGAATCGAAGTAGGGGACACCCATGCTGACATCCTGTATCACAGAGTGGCTTACTAGTGAGGGGCAAAAACATCTAGACATCTTGTGTCAAAGCAATGAGTGTTGTAAACGTACAGCAAGTGAAACTAAGCCTGAATTGGGGTTGATTCTTCCTTCTTTAGAGCCATACTCTAAAGCCATTTCAAAGTTACTCACTGTCTGAAGCTCTTCCTGGTTCCCTTGACTCACTCACCTCTATACCTCCCCTCTTCTCAACGCTAACAAATATATTTGTTAGCCTATCTCTGTTTCCTATAGAGCTATCGTTTGTTAATTCATTTAGTAAACATGTGCTGCACTACTGACCTACCAGGCAAAATGTACAAAAATGTCACAGCTTTTATCAGTTAGCTAATTCCTTTCTGATTGGATTTGAGACCTGGTCTACAAGAAGGAATTTCATACCTGGTACTGTAATTCTGCTCGAAAGCCCATAACTGAGAAGGTTATAGTCCTTAAGGTAGAACTTACTATTGTTATTTTGCTAAATGGTCATACATCAGATTGCCTTCTGAATATTAATGTTTCCACCCGAAGACCTGGGCTGCTTCAACTTGGTCAGAGAAGCTTCTTTTCACTGTGGGCAGGAGTCAATGGAGAGATGCGTAACTGGTCAGGATGCTTAGAATAAGGAACCGAGTGTGCAGCCCTAAACGGGCCATCTATATTACAGCCCCAACACTAAGGTTCAGGAAACATCATGGAAGAGGAGGTAGAAATAATGTAAGAGCCAGGATCTGGGGAGGAGTGTTGTGCAATGCTGTCTTCTGGACATGACATGACTGTTGCACTCCTGATCTCACAGCAGCTGTGGTTACCTGCACAAGATCGAGACTCAAGACAGCTAAAATCTCAGCATAGATGGGGTAGACGACCCCTAGGTCCCACCCCACACTGAGGTGCTACTGGCAGTGGATGGTTGCTGGGGGAGGGAGGGCCATTCTTTCTTGAGGATGTGGCCGTGGTAGATTTCCTATGCTCCAGTGGATGACCCCACACCTATGCACATAAAGGCATTACTCATTGGACTTAGTGGGTTATCAAAAGAAAAAAGATATGAAGTTTGGAGGGGGCCTTGTTGGGAGAGTTATGAGGAGAGTTGTAGAGGATAAATGGAGGGTAGATGTGATCATATATCATTATATACATATGTGAAATTCTCAGAAATAAAGAAAAATAAACAGATAATAACAACTAAATAAAAACAAAATTTAAAAAAATGTGTACTTATAGGAACTGGGGACAAAGAAAGGAGGGGTTTGAAATGAGGTATCAATGATCAGAATCAAGAGACACAACTTTGCCCACGGTAATGACAAGGTATCAGGGGAGATATATTTGACCAAAGCATTTCATCTTTGGCATTTCTTTATCAATGGAAAGTAAGTGCTTTAGGAGATGGGAATTTAAAAAATTTTATTTATTATTTTTATTTTATGTGTATGCATGTATTACCTGCGTGTAGGTAAGTGCACCTGTGTCATGGAATGCTCGTGGCGGAGGACAGAAGAAGCTGTCAGATCCCCTGGAACTGGAGCTACGGACAGTTGTTAGCTGCCATGTGGGTGCTGGGATTCAAACCGGGGTCTTGTGCAAGAACAGTCAATGTTCTTAACTGCTGAGCCATCTCTCCAGCCCCAACCTTGGGAATATTTTTAGACCTCTTAAGACTTACTCTTTCTATCTGTAAAATGGGGTTATTAACAACAATCACCAAACAGGGCTTTTGTTTAGATTGATTTAAGAAATATAGGCTTAGTACCCAGCATGATTCTAGTGGGTTATTGACAGAGTAAGAAACATATTTTGGAGTCCCACTGGCCAGCTTTGAATTTTGGTCCTGTTGACTTTGACATTAGAAGAGTTTCCTCACTTGCCTGAATTTGCTATTCCATCTCCAAATTTTGGATTCTGGGAAAAATAAGACAGATCAGTATTCACAATGCCCAGGGCTTGGGAGATAGTTCAGTTGGTAAAGTACTGTACAGGTGCAAGGACCTGAATTTGATCCCCTAAATCCCACATTAAAACATGCCGAACTGGCACTAGTAATCCTAGCTCTGGGTAGGGAGAGACAGGAGTATCCTGGGTGCTGGCCTGCCCGCCAGTCTAGCCAAATCAGTGAGAGACCCTGTCTCAAAAACTAAGGTGGAGAGCGATAGAGGAAGATACCCAATGTTGACCTCTGCCTTCATGTGTGTTCACATATATGCCTGCTCACTTGTACACACACAGGAGTAGGTACAAACCAAACCACACCCATTCCTCTGCCCCCAAGAATGTACATAAGGCCAAGCACAGAGGAACATCTCAACAAACACCAGCTGTTATTCATGTTGTTACCCTTAAAAAGATTTGGGGTTGTTGGTTCTTTGAGACTTTTATGCTCTGGGACTTTTAGCTGTGCTTGCAGCAAATCCATATGGCATTAGTGGTGGGAGCAGTGTCAGGTGTTAAGATCACATTCTTGCCCTTTGTAAAATGCTAAAAGCTAGAGACAAGGAGAAGGCAGACATCCAAAGCTGACTATGCAGTGACTTCACTAATTGGCACTATTGTGAAGAGTTGCTGGGTTCTCTGTAAGTCTGCGGAGGGATGGAGCTGTTACTGGTCTGCATGATCTAAGAAGGCTTCTCAGGGAAGTGGGTTTTTATGAATTCTGAAGGTAAGTGGCTGGCTCACTATGAGAATGAAGGGCCTTTATTGCTTCTGGACAGAGGTGACAACATTCAGGATGGACATGAGGATGGAAAGAAGGTAGAATGATGGAGAATCCGAAAGGTGGCTCACATAGCTGGAGTGCGGGGAACTGGAGACATGGCTGCAGCTTCCAGCTGTGTCTGGATTCTGTGGATCCCAAGTTAACTTGACTCTGCCAATACTAGGGGGTGTTTCTGTACATTATCACTGTGATCTGCTTCAGCATGGGTGCTGTTGACAGAGCTCTCACTATGTCTCTGTGGTAAGCATCTCCACACATTATCTTAGAGGAACTTCCCAACAGTCCTGGGACTATGCCATGGTTTTCCCCTATTTAACCAATGAAGATGTTGAGGTTCACGGGACTCAGCAACTTGCTCAAATCCTACAGGTAGTGGGTGGTCAGGGTGGATGAAACCAGTTACATCTTACTGTACATATTCAGTCCTTACTCTGTAATTTCTCATGATCCCCCTCTTCATCCTCAACTCCAGAACTCAGAAGAGTGTGAACTGCCATTTGCTCAGCTGATTATTGCTATGATTACTTTGCTTAGCAGATGGCAGGTTTAGGTCATTACCTTCTCCTGGAGTGGTACAAAACAAGAGACAGGAAACACCAAAATAAGACATGCTATATTATACATCTGAAATGGAAATTAGAGACAGATGATGGATCCAAATGACTTCCTCGTAGTGAGTGTTTCAGGAAAGTGTACAGTACATACACAAGTCTATCACATTTGAGTGTCCCTACTTTGGTCATGGAGTATCACCCAGAGACTCAATAAACTCACAAATCCTGACTTATGTGTGCAAATGTTTTAAAACCACTTTAGTAAGTTACCATGAACCTCGTTGGTTTTGTATTATGACACATAAACTTCCATCCTCCTTGCTTGGCCGGGAGAGTTAAATGAAAATGTAAATTGTAAAAACAAAATGTTTGGATAAGCAAACTTTACCGTTCCATTGTAAATAAGCCAGTGGTTCTCAGAATGTGGTCCCGGGATCCCCGATGATCCCTGCGTTAGTTATTTTTCTTGTTGCTGTGACCAAATATCTGACAAAAGCCACTTAGGGAGGAAAACTTTATTTTGGCTCATAGATGGAGATACAGTCCATCATGGTGAACTGTATATAGTCCAATCACTAGGCAGTGCCATGGCACCAGGAACTTGTGGTTGGGAACATCTTGGGGAACAGGAGGCAGAGAGGGCTAGAAATTAGGTTGAACTATAAAACTCATTCCCACCACCCCAACAACTCACTTCCTGTTAGCTGGATTCTATCTGCCAAGGTTCCACTACCTCCCCAAACAGTGCCACCAACTAGGGGCCCAGTGTTCACACACATGAGTCTATCATGGACAGTTTACATCCAAACCACAACAGTCATTGAAACCCTTTCATGGTACCCATGAGGTCAAAAACTATTTTCATGAAAAATACCAGCGTGCTCTGGACCTTCTTCAAGCTCATTTTTTTATGGATGTAAGTGGAGTTTTCAGAGAGCTCACAGTGTCTGTGATAATCTGAATAAAGGTGGGAATGAGAATCAAGTGTCTCATATTAAACCAGACATTAACAAAGATTTGTAAAAATGTAAAACCAATGCCACCCTTAGTAATTTTAGAAACGGTTTTTTTATTATAGATGTCATTTATCTTAATACGTAATAGGCTCACTATTGCTGTGTCAAAATGAATTAAAGACTTTTAAAGTTTCTTATTTTTATTTCTAACATTAGTCATAGGTAAAGTCATATATACATAATTTCATTGGGGCACTTGTTTTGAAAAGATAGAGGAATTTTTACACCCAAATGACTGAGTTACACTGGTTACATTACTGTTTAGGACTCATTATTAATTTAGTGCTGTCTAGTCCCAGTTCAATAAAAACACTTTCTAATTAATCTTTCTTAATTCAAACAAGAAAATGCCAGGGGTGATGATATAGGGGCTTCCTGCTGCTTTTAAAAGAAGCAAGAATCAATATGCAGACACCAGAGTGCTATTTCACAAAAAATAATTATGTCTGGGTACACTTTAACCCAAGGGCATGGATTGTAAAATGTAATTAGAACATATTTTCTCATCTATTAACTACTATTTCTTTACTAGAGCAAAGAGCTTCTATTCATAGCAGAAAATAAAAGAGAAGAATCCACCTGTTGAAATTTTACAGCCAGGCTTCTGTTGTGGGAGAAACACTACACGCTCCTGCTTCTTTTCTGCAGTGTAGAAGGGACACTTTGCAGCCAAAAGTGATGCACCTTGCATTGAGATCTTGGATCTGCCATTGGCTTGCTGTGTGGTATTGATTGGGAAGAATCACTCCTTTCACTGAGGTCTGGATCCCTCATGGAGTTAGGGGAAGGGCACCATTTGATTCCTTCTTAAGATGTGCAAATCTGGGAGTGATGGCTCAGTGGTTAAGACCACTGGCTGCTCTTGCAGAGGACTCAGGTTTGGTTCCCAGTACCCACATGGAGGCTAAAAACTGTCTGTAATTCTAGTTCCAGGGGATCCGATACCCTCTTCTGACCTCCACGGGCATTGCACAATGTGGATGCACTTACATACATGCAGACAATACACTCATACACATAAAATAAAAATAATAAATAAATATTTAAAAAGATGTCCAAATCTGGAGCAGATAATGAGGGAGTGAGAAAATGGCATTTAGTGAGTCAATGGAGTGCCGGTAAAGTTTTATTTGCTCAGACAGAGGCCAGTAGGAGCCCAGGAAAGATTCTATGGACTCTCACATGCAAAAATTCCCAGAGAGATTAATGGGCTGGTATAGGCAGGCTAGCACTGCAGTGGGGATTTACTTGAGGTAGCAGGTGAGAAAGAAGCCACCACCTCATAAATGAAAGCAGACACTCCACAGGAGTAAGCGGCTACTTCCAGAGTCAGGCGAGACACAGACAGGATCCTCCACTAGCTATGGTTGAGTTTGACATGTCTTACAGGGAGCACACATAGTTTGGCTTGTGTTTCTCACACCCTGGTAGCTTATCTTATTAGGTCATGGATTTTTTTTTTTTTTAATTTTTATTCATTGGGTAGGCTGAGGCTGAGATCCTAGCAGACAGCCTGACAGGGTGGGTTCAGACCTCCATCAGGGTAGCGGCTCCGAGCTCAGCAGACAGCCAGAGAGTGCCAGGTTCTGGCCTCCCTCTGGCTTCCAACTACCAGAGGGCCTAGGAACCCAGGGGACAGCCTGACAGCCACCCCCCATCCTGCCTCCACGTGGTGGTGAGCTTCCCCTAACTGTGTCATACCATCCCCCTACCTGGGATTTTATGAGGCCCCTCCCAAGGCCCCAGGGTAGATCTGGCTTTGGTAGGCTAAGGCTGAGATCCTAGCAGACAGCCTGAGAGGGTGAGTTCAGACCTCCATCAGTGTAGCAGCTGGGATCTCAGCAGACCCCTAGAGAGTGCCGAGTTCTGGCACCCCCTCTGGCCTCCCCTCTGGCATAGGGTTGACAACACAAAGGACTGCCTGAGAGAGACTGGATCCTGCCTCCACATAGTGAAGGAAGCCTGAGTGTATCTGACTAGAACCTGAATTGGGCTTCTGGGGGTACCCCTGAATAGCTGATCTGAAGCTATCAGTTCCCTCCAAAATAAACCTGAGAGTACCTGAAGCCTGTACCAACCAGCTTTACATAAGCACTAAAGAAAGGATCTAGGCACCCGGATAATACGAACAGACGCATACTTCAACTTAATTCTCACATCAGAATCATAAACAGCAAAAGAAATTCACATGCCAAAACCACAACGAAAGAATAATAAAATGGAAAGCCAAAACACTATGTCCCCAGGAAAGCCCACCAGTCCTGTAGAAGAGTTCTACAAAGAGAACCCCCTAGAGATAACCCAGGACACTGAATTTAAAAGAACAGTCATAAACATGATCAAGGAATTCAATGAAAATCAACACTGGGCGAAGCCCTAGTCACTACATGAACTCGTGGCGGCGATTGAACACACTCCTAAACAATGAGTGGGTCAAAGGAGAAATTCAGAAAAAAATAAAAGAATTCCAGGACTTCAATGAAAAGGACAACACAACAC
>NW_008338996.1:8444872-8446749 GCF_000622305.1 Nannospalax galili | reverse complement strand
GGTGCTTGCATCTCTAATCTGTATGTATCTGATTATTACTAGTCATAATCTGTTGCACTTGGATCCTTGGTGTCTGTGTAAGTCTATAAAGTCATTGGGCAGCTTTCAATGGTAATGTTTATCACCTCTACTATTTAGCATGATGGAAATTTCCATGCTTCCTCCTCAAATATAATACATTTTTTAAAAATTTGTTGATTTTTTTTGTGTATACCACACAGAACATCCCAGACCATCTAATTCTACTATATACCCACTTCCAAGACAGCACCCTTCCATAGCCTCCCTCCCCGACTAGAGCCCTTATACTCTAATATCCCTGCTAATGTCTGCTGTGTTGTCACCCCCCACCCCCCAAGCCATTCCCCACTACTTGCCCTTCTGGTGAATCTAGTCAGACTATCTAGAGGTCTTTGTTTTAGGAGGGTCAGCTGTTCCTCATCTAGCAGTAATCAGTTGTCAATATTCCTTTGGATAAGATTGGGGTCTGCCAGTTCATTTTCCCAGTTGTATGGTGGGTTACTATCTGGGAGTCCCTTTGGCCACCCTGGCCAACAACTCGAAAGAAGGTATTTCCTGTCTGGCATTGTTGCTTGTTATGTAGCCTTTAGCTATGCATACGGACTCTTAAGAAATTATATTGGCCCCTTTAATCTTTGATTATACTTTCCTTTTGGGTGTTTAAGGCTATACATTTGGCCCAGATGAACCAATTTATTTTTACTCTTAAGGTCATTTGCGGATATGTTCCTCAGGGGTCACATGGGCTTGGGAGGAGTCCCTGGCTCCTTTCTTTCACCAGTTTAGCCTATGTGAAGATAAGTCAAAGGTCCTGCTCGACCATGGTTGGCTTCATTTGGAAGCATGGAGGAAAGATTCCTCTGTGTTGACCCTCTTCTTTGTAGACTAGACACTGGTTCAAGTCCATCTGGTGGGGTTTCCTCGGGCTCCTTGGTCAAGAGGAGAGGTGACCCACCACCATTACAGGACATTTTGAGAGATGCTCATGGCCCCCTGGAACTAGTTGACCTAGGAAGGCAAGGAGCAAAAAGTGTCCTTTATGTCCCTCTGACCAAGTTATTATAGGCCTTAAAGTATGTCTGTTAAAAACCCAAGAAGGTTAGTTCCACCAGTCTGGTACTTTTAATTACTGTGTGTCATGCAGATAAATCTTGGGCAAAGACCAGTTGGTCTTCATAAACCTTACCTAGACATATATTTCTTGATCTGCTTTGTATAATTTGTCAGTAGGTTGTAGAAGTAATATGGTTCCCTCTGGTTTTCAAAACTAGCTAGGCACTGTTTATCTTTTGTATTGTTTCACCCCTCCATCATGGTTTTCCCACTTAAGGTGCCCCAATTTCCCTCCCTTTCTCCTTTACTAATACCCTTCTCCTATGGTCCTACCTCTCTTGAGCTCCTTCTTTCCCTTTATCCCCTAGGTTCCTTGGATACCCTTCCCTCCCCCTCCTTTAAATTAACTCAATTTTTATCCATATCTCCCTTGTTAAGGCCTGTTTCCTACTGTCCTTCTCTTTCAGGTTCTTTCTTTTCCTTTACCTCCCTGTTTCCTTTCCATTATCCTGGTTCCTGAAGTTATGTCTGGTTACATACTCATTTTTCAGGGTCTGGTTCTAGGATCCACATATAAGGTAGAACATATGTCGATTTTTCTTCTGAGTCTGTGTTACTTCACATAGTATAACAGTTTCTAGTTTCATCAATTCACCTGCAAATTTCGTGATTTCATCTTTCTTTACTGCTGAGTAAAACTCCATCGTATAAAGGCACCACATTTTCGTTATCCACTCATCAATTGAGGGACACTTAGGTTGCTTCCATCTCTTAGCTATTGTGAAAAGAGCAGCAACAAACAT
>NW_008338996.1:8441984-8444697 GCF_000622305.1 Nannospalax galili | reverse complement strand
CTCCAACATTTGGTATCGTTTGTTCTCTTGATCTTAGCCAGTCTGACTGGGGTAAGATGAAATCTTAAAGTGGTTTTAATTTGCATTTCCCTAATTACTAGTGATGGTGAACATCTTTTAAGATGTTGCATAGCCATCTTTACTTCTTCTTTTGAGAACTCTCTGTTCAGCCCTTTAGCCCATATTTTAATTGGGTTGCTTCTTGTCTTGGTTCTCTCTTTTTTGAGTTCGTTATAAATTCTGGTTATTAAACCTCTGTCAGATGTGTTGCTGGTGGAAATTCTCTCCCATTCTGTGGGTTTTATGTTTGCTTCCCTGGTTGCTTCCTTTGATGTACAGAAACTTTTTATTTTAATGAGGTCCCATTTGTTGATTCTTGACCTTGTTTCCTGAGCAATTGATGTCCCGTTTAGAAAATCATTTACTACACCTATATCTTGTAGGTTTTTCCCAGTGTTTTCTTCTAACAGTTTCAGAGTTTCAAGCTTTACATTGAGGTTTTTGAGCCATTTGGAAATGGCTTTTGTACAGGGTGAAAGATAGGGGTTTAGTTTCATTCTTTTTATGATGTCACACAATTCCTGCATATTCCATTCTTGTGATTTCTTAAATTTTTCATAATCTTTGCCTGAGTGGTCTAGTTTGTCCACTTTATCTTCCAGTCTTGATACTCTGTTTTCCATTTTGTTCATCCTGTTGTTGAGGCTTTCTCTTGTCGTTTCTAATTGGCTTACCGAGTGTTTCACTCCCTTCTTCATTTCAGTCTGGGTATTCTTCAATATTTCTAACTCTTTTCTGAATTCATTCAGCAGTTTATCCCTATCTTTCCTTCAGTTCTTTGATTTCTTTTTGTGTGTGTGTGTGTTCTTTAAGTTCACTGAATTCTTTTATCATGTTTATAATTGTTCTTTTGAGTTCCATGTCCTGCATTATCTCTAGGGGGTTCTCATTGTACTCTTCTAGAGGACTATTGGTATTTGGTGGGGATATGTTATTTTGGTTTTTCATGTTAGTATTTTTTTCTCTGTGATTTTGACATGTGGATTTCTTTTGTAGTTTCTGATTCTTGTGTAGACTCAAGCCTTCAAGTTTAAGTCTGCTTTGTTTTGTGAACTTTATATGTCTTTGTGATTTACTTTTTGGGCATGAAAAGCTGGTTTGTCTAAGCTTCTGGTTCTCTTTTGATTTTATATTGGAGTGGCCAGATTGATTTTGTCTTCAGGAGTTCCCACAGAGGTCCCAGTCAGATGAAGATCAGATACTTTCAGACTTTATCCTAAGGTCTGGATCCCTCCAGGAAAGATTTTGGCCTCAGGAATTTGGGGGCTGGACTGGCCTGGAAGCTGGGCCCTGGAAAGATGCTGGTCTAGGGCAGCTGGTGGCCATGCCACTCAAAGATGCAAAGGCAGATGGGGTGAAAAGCAGCTCCAGTGGCTCCTAGGGATTGCCCTGAGGAGCTGTGTTGGTCTGGATGCAAAGGATCAGGAAGAGGAATGGTCAGCCCCCACATCCCAGAAAGAGTCTGGTGGTAGCGCAGGCCCAGGGAACTAGAGGGAGGTGAGGGCGGGTCCAGGCCCTGAGTGCTGCTGGGGACCGGGAAGGAACTGAGTTGGTCTGGATGAAAAGGATCAGGAAGCAGTAGTTTTTCCCCAGGTGTCTGGGGCCCCAAGACAAGGAATGGGACAGGACCCAGGCTATGAGGAGAGACCAGAAGGGGAGATGGGAGGGTGAGTGAGGCTAGGGGAGTCAAGGTGTGGAGGGCACAATGGACTTACCCCAGAGAGAGGCCTGCAGGTCGGAGAGAGGCCTGCGGGTCCTGCAGGGCCAGGGAAGCAGAGCAGGAATATTTATTTTTATTTTTATTTTTTTTAATTTATTTTTTTAGAAGAAACATTTCATTATAGTTTTAACATAACAGTTTCCAGAGCAAAGATACATCTCTTTCAAAAGTGGCTATAAAATTTTTAGGTTTGTGGTTGAATTCAGTATAAGCCCTGTACGACATTGTTTCTTACAGAGACTCACTGTTTTTGCTAATAACACTGAGATGTTTGCGCATGTGTCTCTCATCTGTATGTATCTGATTATTACTAGACATAATTGGTTGCACTCGGATATTTGGCACCTGTGTGTGCCTATAAAGTAATCAGGTAGATTTCAGTGGTAATGTTTATCACCTCTACTAATTAACATGGTGTAAATTTTTATGCTTCCTCCTCAAATATAATACATTTTTAAAAGTTTCTTGATTTTTTTTTCCTGTGTGTGTATATCACACAGAACATCCCAAACCATCTTATTCAACTATACACCCACTTCCCAGATGGTACCCTCCCATAGCCTCCCTCCCCCCACTAGAGCCCTTATACTCTGTTATCCCTGCTAATGTCTGCTGTGTGTGTTTTTGGCACCCCCAGCCATTCACCACTAATTGCCCTTATGGTGAATCTAGTCAGCCTATCTAGAGGTCTTTGTTTCAGGAAGGTCAGCTGTTCATCTAGCCACAATCGGTTGTCAATATTCTTTTAGATAAGATTGGGGTCTGCTGTTCACTTTCCCCATTCTTTGCTGGGTTACTATCTGGGAGTCCTATAAGGGAATATTTAAAAAACCTATATGCTACTAAGTCTGAAAGTCTAAAAGAAATAGATGGATATCTGAAATCATAGAAACCTCCAAAATTAAACCAAGAAGAGATCAACAGTTTAAACAG
>NW_008338996.1:8325435-8440858 GCF_000622305.1 Nannospalax galili | reverse complement strand
GCTTAGGTTGCTTCCTACACTGAAAATTTTAAATCATTAAAGAGATTGAGGAAGACACCAGGAGATGGGAGGGACCTGCCATGTTCATGGATTGGAAGAATTAATATTGTGAAAATGACCATCCTACCAAAAGCAATATATAGATTCAATGCAATCCCAATCAAAATCCCCATGACACACTTCACAGAATTAGAAAAAAAAATCTTTAAATTTATATGGAAGCACAAAAGACCTGGATTAGCCAAAGCAACCCTGAGCACAAAGAGCAATGCTGGGGGGATTACTATACCAGATCTGAAAGTATACTACAGAATTATAGTCATAAAAACAGCATGATACTGGCACAAAAATAGACACATAGATCAATGGAGCGTCATTGAAGACCCAAGCCTGAGTACATGCAATTTCAGCCACTTGATATTTGACAAAGATGTCAAAAGCACACAATGGAGGAAAGAGCATCTTCAACAAATGGTGCTGGCAAAACTGAATCTCCACCTGTACAAGAATGAAAGTACATCCTTATCTTTCGCCTTGCACAAAAGTCAACTCCAAATAGATCAAAGACCTCAATGTGAAACTGGAAACCCTGAAACAGAAGAAAATATTGGCAATAACTTACGAGATATAGGTATAGGAAAGGATTCTCTAAATCAGAAAGAAATTGCTCAGGAATTAAAGTCAGCAATCAACAAGTGGGACCTCATTAAACTGAAAAGCTTCTGTACAGCAAAAGAAACAATGAAAGAGAAAACCCACAGAATGGGAAAAAACCTTCACTAATGACACATCTGACAGAGGTTTAACATCCATAATATATAAAGAACTCAAAAAATAAAGAATCAAGAAAACAAGTGACATAATTAAAGATAGGCTAAGGATCTGAACAGAGAGTTATCAGAGGAAGAAGTAAAGATGGCTAAAAAAAACACCTTAAAAGTTGTGGCACATGCCTTTACTTTAAGATTTCATCTTACCCCAGTCAGACTGGCTAAGATCAAGAGAACAAATGATACCAAATGTTGGAGAGGATGTGGGGGAAGGGGAACACTCATCCACTGCTGGTGGGGCTGCAAACTTGTTCAACCCCTATGGAAAACAATGTGGAGAACTCTTAAAAGACTACAAAAGAACCTACCATTTGACCCAGTTATAGCACTCCTTGGTATATACCCAAAGAACTCATCCTATTGCAGAGACACTTGTACATCCATGTTTGTTGCTGCTCTTTTCACAATAGCTAAGAGATGGAAGCCACCTAAGTGTTCCTCAGCTGACGAGTGGCTAACAAAAATATGGTATATTTACACAATGGAGTTCTATTCAGCAGTAAAGAAAGATGAAATAATGAAACTTGCAGGTAAGTTGGTGGATCTAGAAATTGTTATACTAAGTGAAGTAGCACAGACGCAGGAAAACAAACGATGTATGTTCTCTCAGATGTGTGGCTCCTAGCACCAAATCCTTTTAAATTCCAGGTCCTTTGAATAAGATGATGCTATACAGCAGTCCCTTCTGCATGAAATAACTACCATCATCACGACTTCGGCTGAGCCTGATTGAAAAACATAGTCACTATTGGGCTTGTTGACCGTTGTGCTCATTCATTAAGGAGTGACAAGGGGTCACTGGACCCTCACCTGAGTATCCAGCCACTCTTCCCAGCCAACTAGTCCAGCCTTAGAAGACAAAAGCATGCCTTGGAGGCATGCTTTTGGCAGCCCTTGCCAAAAAACTCCAGTGGACTCTCATATGAACATTTGAAAATTGCCCTGTTCTGACTTTTTTCTAGTTCCCTGTCTAGAACTTGTAATGCTAATTACCCTTGCCTTTACTTCTCCTTCACATCTACTATTCATGATTCAAGGGCTTTCTTTTCCCCTTAGAGACAAGAGTTATGCAATTTGGGAGTCTTTTAGATAGACCTACTGAAGGGGTACTCCAGTTGCCTTATCCTGCATCCCTGTTCAGCATGGAAGACACCAGAGCAGTCTGCATCCCAATTCCCTGTTGGCAATTTGGGTAACCCCTTCAGAAGATGGCATGATAAGAATAGGAGGTAGGAATTGACTAGGCAGTTAGGGTAAAAAGACCCCAAAGAAATGTAGCCAGTTTCTTAGCTAAAAGTCAAAATGTCCTTGGGCCTGTTAGCAACATACTCTTTTCCAAAGGCCAAAAATGTCAAAAGTATTTGAGAGTTTGTATAATTGCTAAAATATTTTAGGGTTGCCTCTTCAGAGGGGGGAATGTTGGAGGGCAGGGAGTGGGCATGGATTTGATCAAAACACCTTATATGCATGTATGAAATTCTCAATAAAGTTTTTGTAAAAGTTAAAAAAATTATTATTTAAAAAAATTTTATTTATTATTTTTATTTTATGTGTATGAGTGTATTGCCTGTGTGTAGGTAAGTGCACCCATGTCGTGCAATGCCTGAGGAGGACAGGAGAGGCCATTGAATCCCCTGGAACTGGAGTTACGGACAGTTGTTAGCTGCCATGTGGGTGCTGGGATTTGAACACGTGTCTTCTGCAAGAACAACTAGTGTTCTTAACCGCTGAGCCATCTCTCCAGCCCCCTTAATTTTATTTATTATTTTTATTTTATGTGTATGTGTGTACTGGCTGTGATTATAGATGCAATGTGATCTCCAAACCCTGCTGACAGGACCTTCTTGTCATAATATCATGATGAGAACTGTTGTACTCTCAGACAGTGAGTCAAATGAACTCTCTTTTAAGTTGCTTTTATCAGGGTATTTTGTCACGGGAAAAAGGAAAGTAAGTTAGACATTATGAAAGGAAGTTATTCCAAATGCTGTTCCCTGTTTTTCAAGACGTTTTCCTAAATCTGCTCAAATGATCATATGGAAATTCGGCTTGCCTTTGAAGCTGAACAGCAGTGTTTGGTGATGTGCTTTTGGGGGGAACAAAGAAGTCCAAAATAGGAAAGCAGTGGATGAAGTCCCAGGATGCCAGCCAGCATGTCAGGATGCAGAGAGCGACCAGTATAAACAGAGCCACGGAAGCGGTGGTGGGGCTCCAGCAAAGAGCTGCAGAAGAATAGAGACAAAATTACCGAAATAAATTCAATTTTATCATTTGGAACAGGGGCTGGGAAACTCCAGCCAATGGGCCAAATCTTGTCTGTCACCTGCTTTTTGCTGATAAAATTTTATTGGACCATAACCATGATCATTCCTTCCTAGACTGTCTGTAGTTCATTTACATGTTGTCCATGACCTTTTTCCTCATTGTAGTCCTGGACTGTATAAGATGATGACCTTTTTCCTGCTGCCTTTGCTACACTGTTCCTGAAGGCTTCTACCTCCACATTCTTCTCCTTCGGCCAATGTCAGTCACTTCAAGTCCCTTAAGTTACAGTGGTGCTCCATCTCACCCTGCACAGGTCTGTCTCTCTGTCTGTCTGCTTCTGTCTCTCACTGTGTGTATCTCTCTCTCTCCTCTCTCTATTCTCTCTCTGGAGGGTCTCCCTCTCCAACTGGCTGGCTAGTTTTCAAGTTTTCACTCAAGTTTCATTTTCTTAGAGCTATATTCTCTGAAGGCAGAAATGAATTTGTAGTTTTCCCCAACATGATTCTGCCTGTCATGGAAACTTGTTTGGGGAATTCATATCACCTATCGTATTTTGTCATTTTTGACACTGTAGTTTTGAAAGTTAATTGGCACTCTATAAAACAGTATGTATGAACAGTTAAAATGCTAACAGATTTATGATGGAAACAAGTATCATCCTTACTACTAAAACTTCGGCTCACTTAGTCCTGCTCACTGGGTAAACTGCTTCTCCTTTTAGCTGTGTCTTCTAGCTACAGAAGATGAAAATTTAGACATTTTATTCTTGTTTTTATTTCTCCTCTTCTCCAAATATTTATTTCACAAGCTTTGGATAGTGCAGGATCAGTCTATATTTTGATGATAACACAAATATTGTTTACCGAATTGTTCATGTACTATATTGTGTCATTTCTTGTAAAATTTATATTTCCTAAGTTAAAATTTCCTTCTTTATTCCTGAATAGTGCCTTTATTTTCTTACATTTCTTTGTATCTTTTTTTAAACCCATTCCATCAAATCAGCAATCTTCCCACTTTTAAATCAGAGGTTGGCAATTTTTTTTTTTGTAAAGGACCTTGCTGTCAGTGGAAGTAGACCAGAGACTCAACTCCATACTGCTGAAGAGCCTAAAAACTTCTTTTCAGAGACTTCTTGGGAGAATCTAAGATCCTTGACTCTCTTGCAGAAAGGAATTTTGGGATGAACCAGTATGACACTGAGTTGGAATTTACCTAGAAGAGATTTTCACATAGATTTAAACACTTGGGGTTTATAGATAGAGAAGCACTCAGAGAAAGAACATTACACAGCCAAGAGCAAGGGTGGGCTTCTCAGTGCTAACCATGTTTTGGTGGCTTCTGAAGTCATTTTCAAACACTTGCCAAAGAGCTAAGATAAGGCTATAGTGTGGTCCCCTGGTGGATGGCATCATAGCTGATAGGGTAAAACCCAAGTCATAAGGGCTTCACAGGGAGTTAGAGTATATTTTCACTGTGAACAAAATTTACAATCTTGTTTGTGAAATTCCCAGAAAAGTTTAGGTTTCCATGTGGGAAATGAATAAGACCAGACTCAAAAGTCATATGTGCTCAGGCCCTAAACACGATTCATTATTATTTTAATTACTTATTTGAAAATATCTTATACAAAAGGAGTCTTCTATGTACGCAATCTTCATAGCCAATTTTGCTAACTATGCTGGGATCCCTGACTCTCAGTTGGCAAGAGACTTGAGCTAGATTGTAGGGTGAACGGCTCCTTAATTTTCTGTCTTTCTTTCCTACCTCAATTTGATAAATGGTTTTCGGGTTTTCAGTTCAGTCTGTGGCAGCTGTGCTGACTGCCCTGTTGCAATGAGAAACAATGTTGTACGGTATGTAAATGAACTGCAGATGGTCTGGGAAGGAATGAGCATGGTTGTATTCCAATAAAACTTTATTGATAAAAACAGGTGACATACAAGATTTGGTTCATTGGCTGGAGTTTCCCAGCTCCTGTTTTAAATGATAAAGTTGAATTAATTTTGGTAATTTTGTCTCTATTTTTCTTCTGCCCTTGGCTGGAGCCCCCCTACTGCCACCTCAGCGGCTCTGTCTGTATTGGTCACTCTTTTTGCATCCTGACATGCTGGCTGGCATCCTGGGACTTCATCCACCACTTTCCCATTTTGAACTCTTTACTTTTCTGCCTCTGCATCTTCCTCTTTTTGGTTTTACTCCTTTATTTAGCAGGAGGATATTTTCTTAAGTAACTTCCTGAAAAAGAGGGCGTGTCTAGGAGGTAAAATATCTGAAAATGTCTAAATGTTCCCTTATATTTGTTGATAGCTAAGTAATGTATTCTAGATAAAAGATTTCCTCAGAATTCTGAAGGCTTTCTTTAATTATTTTGTAACATGCAGCATTTCTGATAGGAGTTGGATTGTCATTCTGATTCCTATTTATACATTATCTTTAATCTCTCTCTCTCTCTCTCTCTCTCTCTCAGCATGGATATTTTCACCCCCATGTGTCACTGTGCCTAACACATCTGAGTCTAGGGTTCCTAGTCCTGCCTGCAGGTGGCAACTCACAGTGAGTATTCTGCGACTTTGTGTGGTGTGTGTATAGAGTGAGTGCTGGGGATTGAACCTAGAGCTTCATGTGTGCTGGATAAATACCCTATAATTGAGCTACAACTATGTGCTGAATAAAGAAACACACTGAATGAAATGGCTTGACAGGGAGAGTTCTGGGAGAAGGTAATGGAAGAGGAAGCTGAGCTCAGAAGATGAAGAACAGCCGGCCAAGGACAATGAATTTGTCTTGACCAAATGTTCATTGATGTAGTCTTAGTAGCGGTGGAGTTGACAGTTTGCTTTGGCCAAAGTCAGTCAGAAAAAATATATTCTGGCTGTGGCATAAAGGCTGGTTCAGAAGGAGTATCGTGTAGTAGGGTAAGATGCTGGTGACTAGAGTTTGCGGAGGAGCAAACAACAGGGTCTGAGGTCTGATTCAGTATGGAGACTTAACAGATAGTTCCGTAACTGCTGGTTCCATTAACACAAAGAAAGAGGGTGCAAAGGATTCAAGGAGCATGAGGTTATATTTGGGACAGTAAAGAAGATTCCAAGTAGGAATGCTTAGCACAAAGATGGCTGTACCATGAGTAGGACATGAGAATAGATGAAACATTAAGGGAAAGAACGGAATGAGGACAGATGGTCACCCTCTCAAACTGGCAACCGGCAGACTCAGAATCCTCAAAGCCAGGTCTGTGTAAACCCACAGCTCATGGTCAGATACAAGTACATAATGACTCTGGAACTTTGTCAGCATGGGACTCAGAAGATCAGAGGCCTGGGATTAGCCTTGGGAGCACTCACATTTATCAAGGCAAATGTCTCCCCAAGAATAAAGATGCAAACACAGTAGAAAGCAAGTGAAGTGGAGAGAAAGATGCTGATGTCCCGAGTCTCCAGGGTCTGGGCCGCGGGTTAGGACCTGGCCAGGTAGCTTCCTGGCTGAGGTCAAGACGGCCCCAGCTTTCACTTGGAGGACTTCCGTAACTGCAGCGGCTGCACTTTCTACTGTTCACTTTCTACCCTGCCCACTGCTAGTTCAAGCCAGAGAAGCCTGTGGCCAAGCAGCGATTCTCAGAACACAAGCGGGTATGACATCCTGCCGCTTTTCCTCCTCCTCCCTCTTGCTCAGCAGCAAGGCCTAGAGGACTGCAGAGAAGCCCATCTGGAGTTTCACGAAGGGCTCCCGTGCAGGCTCTGCATTCTGGTTCTTCTCGCCCAGCCCTCCTCTCCCTTTGACGTGCCATTGAGTTCACAGTATAGACAAGGGAAGGAGGGGAGGGCAGACTCTTCGGGAGGGGAGATGTGGAGTGTGTAGGTTGTGAAACAGTAGCGAGAAGCCTCCAGAACCAGCAAAGAAAGTTTTGTTTCTGGAATTCGAAATTCATGGTTTTCACACTCAACATTTCTGTGACTAGAAGTTATGATAAAAATTTATGTCATTCCATGGGTTTTCATGTGTTTTATATGAAACAGAAATTATCAGCCTCATAGTGCTTCCTCTTCTTGTGTGGTTTAATTTCGTAAAGAGCAGAGTACACGGCAAAGCTGAATCATAGGAAATGTCAGCATGCCTGCTCTACACCCATGATTTCAACACCCTGGCAAGCCTCTTGCTGAAAAGATACTCCTTGGTCCTGGGGACTGTGGTCAGCGGGAGCTTTTCCTCTTCTGTTAGTAGATCCTCTTTCACTTCATGTGTCAGAACAAAGCATGGGTTCTGTGTTTGAATCTCACCTCTTTTTGTTTATTGGGTACCACTGAGACAGCCACTTGACCTCTCTGAACCTCAGTTGTCTCTTCTAAATGTAGATAAGATCATCTTCATACACACAGAGTTAACTGGCACTTAGGAGGGTCTGAAATCATGTTAATTGTTTATACAACAGTAGATAGTTTGCTTTTTTCCTTTTGATGGTTACTGACTCACCAAAAACAGAAAAGAAAACAAAAATCAGCTTACTGTACACTGCAAATTCAAAGAAGAGAATTGTGGGTGTTTTTGTTTTGGGTTTTATTTTTAGACATTACAAAAATGTTCCATTTTTGAAATTAAGAATGAGGAAACATCATTTATATCTGAATCTGAAATTACAGAAAATGAAAATATGACATGTATGATTTCAGTTCTATAGTATTGGTATTTAAAAAGAAGAGGGAGAGAGAGGAATGAAGGGAAAGGAGGAAGTGGGAGGTAGGAGGCGTAAACATGTAGGAGGTATGAAAGGCTTGGAGAAGGCAACAGACAATGAACTCAAATGCCAGTGTTTACAGATTAATGGTTTTAGTTTTGCAGAACTGACATTTGATTTATGGGTATTAAGGTCATGTATCTGCTGTTGCTTCCATTTGAAACCTGTTGTTCTATATTCCCTCCCTTCCTTTGCCCTCTCCTTGTCTCCCTCTCTCCCTCCTTCCCTTCCCTTCCCTTTTCTTCCCTTCCCTTCCCTTCCCTTCCCTTCCCTTCCCTTCCCTTCCCTTCCCTTCTGAGATGTTAATTCTGTGTGTCTCCTTCCCTTCCCCTCCCCTCCCTTCCCTCCTTCCCTCCTTTTCTTCTTTTCATCCTCCTAACTATCCACCCACTAACTCATCTAGTTCATTCATTTACCCATCAACCCATACATCCACCCCATCTACCTACCCACCCTGTCTATCCACTTATCCATCCATCCCCCATCCATTCCACCATCCCATCCATCCATAGTCCATCCATGCACTCTTCAACACACATATCCACTGCATCTAACTACCCACCAACCCAGTCCATCCACTTATCCATTCATCCACCTCATCCATGCACTCATTCATCCACTCATCCAACAAGTAATTAATTCATTCTTTGATTTAATAAACAACTAAGTAAACCTATTGGTGGTATCCTAGGTTCCAACTGATTAAGCCAACCCTGCCTTTCACAAGCCTGTAACTTGTAGGAGAGACAGTCAAGTAAAGAAACAGCAGTGGTGAATAATAAGTGTCTGACACAAGTTTGTGATGGTAAAAGGGCTTCATAAAGAAAATGTTCATGTGCTCGGTCTCAAAGAAAATGGCATAGTTTGTTAGGCAGACAAGGTTTCTAGGTGTTAGAGAGATTAGGAATCTGTTCTTGGCATATTAAAACCCTGAATAAGTTTTAGAATGATCTAGTGCTTTCTGAACAGAAAACCAGTTTATTTGAAACAGTTCTGTGTGGTCATGAAATCAATAAAGCAGGTGGTTAAGAGCATAGAGGATGGAAATGGAAAGACTTGACTTTGATTCTGATGTACTAACATGGCTTTGGTCAAGCGTTTTAACTTCTGTAAGCTCTAACTTATCAATATTTAAAAGAAAGATAAAACTTAAGAACATAATAAATTAGAAGCAGATTGAGAGAACACATGCAATGCCTTTGTCCGCTGTTCTGCATAGAGTAGACCTTCAAATGGGAGCCATTTAAAACTTCCACGAATTGGATCTTTGGTCTAGTGGTGTCTTGATGGCACTGTGAACAAACTGGATAAGGGTGGGAGACAATGCGAACAAAGCAGAATATATATGACTTATGACTTTCCAACTATTCTGCTGAACCATTTGGAAACTTCTCTGAATCATAGTAACTCAACTAATTATGTAGAAATTTTCCTTCGGAGTTCATCTCCCTCTGTTTTCTAAGACTGGAATGAAATCAAACAGAGGGTGAGGGATTCACCATCTCTGTTTCAGAGTGCAGTTTGGTGAAAACACACACACACACACACACACACACACACACACATACACAAAAACACCTAAAACTTTAACTTGGGAGAACTAAGCTCTTTGGAAGACAATAGGTTAAGGGCAGAGCCATTTCCTAGCCTGTAACTGAGTAGCACAGAGTACTGAATGGAACAGGTACTGAATGGAAAGGATGCTGTAGATTTGGCTCTGGTCCAGGATATAGGAAGCAAGTGAACAGGCTGGGAATATAGCTCATTGGTAGAGCCTTTGCTTAGCACAGGAAAGGCCCTAGGTTCAATCCCTAGCACTGGAGAGGAAGTGACAGAGAGGAGTTATTTTTAACTCAGAACACTCTGAAGTTAGCTGTTTCTTTCATGGGAGTACTACTAATTACTAGGGCACTGGAGAGCAATTCGTAGCCACAGAATGGGTTCCTAATTTAGAATTCCTCCTTCTTGGGTAATGGTTTAAAGAAGTCAGCTCTTAATTTTGAGTGTGCATCAGATTCTCCTTGTTAGAACCCTGGACCCACCTTAGACTGTCTGATCTAGCAAGTCTAGGATGGGACTTGAGGAGGAGCATTTTCTTAAGTCCCCAGGCAGTGCTAATGCCACTGGTCCAGGGAGTTTTCACTGAGAGCCACTGATTGAAGGGGAGCGATTTGGGCCATCTCAGTGTTGTCCCAAGCACCCACCTCCCTCAACCTCTCACCTTTATTGTGTTTGCCAGGTACTTTCCATTGTTTTCAGAAGAGCCATCTGATGAATGCCGGAGGGAAGCTTGTCCACAGCCTGGGGAAGAGGAGGACCAAAGTATGAGAAAAATGTACAAGAGTCCTCTAATGTCCAAAGAGCTGTATGTCAAAGCAAAGACAGGCAACTCTTACAAAGTTCCAACGCTTCCTTCAGCTAACAATGTAAAATGTCCCCAAATGGGAAATGTTTCATAGAAGACGATATGTGAACACCCCTGCTTTCTCCTTAAATATAAATAAAATGAAAATGATTGGCATTCTTGCATGGAGGAGTGTGAACTTCCTCTCCAAAAAAAGAGGAAAGGGAGAAGAGATAATAAGAATATTTGAAATCAGGGGCTAGAAAGATGGCTCAGCAGGTAAGCACACTGGCTGCTCTTACAGAGGATCCAGATTCGATTCCAGCACCCATATGGTAGCTAGCAACTGTCCATGACTCTAGTTCCAGGGAAATCCAGCACTCTCTTCTGACCTCACAGGCATTGCATGATACAGGTGCACTCACACACATGCAGGCAATACATTCATACACATAAAATAAAAATAATAAATAAAATATTTTAGAAAAAATCATTTAAAATTAAAAAGCAGATAAAAAACTGTTCCAACTGACTTTTGAAACCCTGAGGGTGATCTCTAGGCCACCAGAGCTGGAGAGCAGTATTTGTACCCCATAGTCTGAGACAGTTCTGGATTCTGGAACTTGTAAACCACTGAGGTTGAACCTAAAAAGAGAAAGATTAGTTGAAAATGTGGGTAAGGAGTCAGGAACATCTAGCTCTGCTCCAGTCCATTATATTAAGTAACACCTCATCCTATGTGCTGGTGAGAGAGCTGATAATTGAATCTCTGAAGACATCCAATCAGAGAAGTTCTGGACCAGCACACACTGTACATAATTGGAAGAAAGGGTCCTCATAGAAAATGGGTTGGATTAAATGAGTCAGCATATGAAACCTCCATAACCCTAGTTTTTGTCCCAAAAATGCCTTCATAACTTTGTCAAGTAGAATCTATTTAACAGCCAGTAGCTATCACAGAAAGACTGGGATATGGGGTGGGGATTGGACAGGACAAGCCTATTCAGGGTGTCCTCCCGAGTTTGAAGTTGACAATATTTACTGAGACAGTATTCTGTCTAAAGAAAAACTAGATGCTCTGATGATTTCAGTGAGTAAGCTTCAGTGTTCCCATCCCCCAGTGACCTAGACAGGACAGGTGGAGGCGGGTACAGCTTTACACAGGCAGACAGTACGTTGGGTTTTTGTGGAACTGGAAGCAGAACAGAATTGTCGGCATGGGAAATGTGGGTGCATGGGGGGGTGTGGCAAGAGTGGACGTCAAACAGAAGCTGTGACCTTTCTTCTCTTTGCCCATGTTCCATCAAAACATTTTATCTTTGTATACATGCTTCTTGAATCTATGTAAATATAATCCATTCTGTATTTTCCTAGTTGAGGGCAGTGTTTTTGTTTGTTTGTGTTTTGAGTCAAGGTCTCTGTGCAGCCCTGGCTGGCCTAGAACTCGCTACATAGGCCAGGCTGGTCTCAAACTCACAGACATCTTCCTGCCTCTGCCTCCCAAGTGCTGGGATTAAAAGCGTGCATCACTACACGCAGCTGGAATGCAGTGTTTCTAAGATCCATTGACAATGCTGTAATAATACTCAAGGCAATTTCTTTCAACTTCTGCCTGATGATTTATGACTTTTACAGTGTGCAAACACTTACTTTTATCTACTTGTCCTGGAATAGATGTCAAAATTATTTTTGTTCTCGCCTTCCTCCTCTATCTGTATTACCATCTTTCCTCACCCCACCCCTTTACTCCATAAAAAAATAAGACAAAAATCCTATCCCTAGAATTGTCTCCTGATGAACTCCTGTGACCATTTCTTGTGTTATGTACACTGGAGAAAGGCTTCTGGGCATTCACACATGTAACAGAACTGAATATTGATGACTTTTCCCCCAAGGTAGCCCATCACTGGGGTGCGATGATGCCCACTGTGGTCCCACCTCTCTGCTCATCAGTTTTCCCCCACACAGTTACATCATCTTAGCTAGTACAAATATTCATTTTTTTAGGTGTCCAAAAGATCATTTGCACTTCTCCAGTTGCTGGTAAGTTTGAGTATCTCTTCACAACCTGTTATTTTTATTTTATGTGTATGTTTTGCTACTGTACGTAAGTGTACCATGTGCATGCAATTCCTGTGGAATCCAGAAGGTGTTAGATCCCCTGGAACCATGTTGGTGCTATTAACTCAAGTTTTCCTCCTCATTGAGCTTAAATTATTTTACAGTCTACCCTTTACATATGATGTTAATCGGGGACCCAGATAATTTTCTTTCACACATACTGTATCAGTTAGGTCCACCTAGGAAAGTGTTTACCATTTCTAGTGCTTACAAAGGGAAGAATTTAATGCAGGGACTTGCCCACAAAGTTGATAACATCATAAGCTAACGAGGAAATGGTGAGATACTCTTTAACAACAGCCATAGTAGGAGCCCACTGCAACCCTTAAGTTGGATGGTAAGCAATGGAGGAAGCACTATTGCTGAAACCCAAACCAGGTCCTTCTGGAAGGAACTGGAAGGAGATATAACTGTCACCAAAAGTGTCTAAAGGCACAGAGGTCAGGGAGAAGACCCTAGCTTCTTCATCTCTCCCTCTGCCATTCTCTCCCTGTGCCTCTCATTGGCTTCACATGGATGGAAGATAGGGGAGGTAAGAGACACGAAAGGTGGCTTGCAGTTTGTGATATAAAGCCAAGGAGAGCAGGACCTGAATCCGAGGGCAAACAAGACCAGCATTGTGAGCCAGTATTAACCAGCATCAAGTACTAAAATCTATCCTTTCCTAACAATTTTTGGTCCAACTTTTAACACATACCAAGTTCATATCGATCAATCGATCAATCGATTGATTTATCTATCATCTATCTATCTATCTATCTATCTATCTATCTATCTATCTATCTATCTATCATCTATCTATAATCTATCATCTATCTGTCATCTATCATCTCTCTATCTATGAGCTCTCTTCTGTTCCACTTGCCTATTTGTCTGTTCTTGTGCCAACTACATGTTAACATGACTATGGTTTTATAGCATGTTATTCCCAATAGGGGAATTCCCTTTCTTTATGCCTCTTTTTTTTAAGTTGACTTAATTATCCATAGGCTTTATTTCTCCTAATAAATTTTAAAATAGATCTATTTACCAGTTAATTTTCACACCTGTTATTAGAATTTTAAACTTTTATACACAGTGATTTTGTATACATGATAGCATAAGAAAGAAAAAATCCTTACCAATGTCTCACAGTCTCAGAACTGACAAGGGCTCTCACTCACATTTTTTGGCCAAAGTAAGTCTCCAGGTCACCTCGATCTTAAGAGGTTGGGAAGGCGCAATTCTACTGTGTTCCTTGGAGGGGAATTAGAAATCTTTGGCAGAAAGCACTGTTAGGGAGTGCAGTCTATTCTTTTGGTCATTGATTATTTACTACTGGCTTTTTTCGTGAATAACACAGACATGCAGGAGAGCAGGGAGAGCACACAATAGTCCATGTTATCCCTGGAATGTACTGGAACACTAAGATCTCCAGGGGATGCTAAGTAACTTTCCCCTCCAGGTCTGAATAAGTCTCTTCTCACTCTGATAATGTGTAAACCATAAGGAAAAGTTTTCTATGCGTCCCTTCCCCACACCTAATCCACCAAGACAAGAGAACTAAAACAAAATTTCCCATCAGAAAGAAAAGGTAGGAGACGTGTAACAATAATTAGCCTACTGTAGTTCTGTAATTGAATGATGCATATTTGGCTGGAGCTGGCTGCTTACACTCGAGCTGAAGAACATTTTTAATTGTAGGTCCTGCTTTCTTCTAGCCATTGAGCCTCAGAGTCTGAAAAAATGACCTTAACACTGGGATGGTGGTGATCTGTGATATACATTTGCTTGAGGACTTAAGGATCTTGTCCTTTTATATCCAAGTATCTGATGTCATTCTCAAACTTTGCCCTTCATTACTTCCTTTACGTAGGGTATCTGCTGTTGTATTCCATACTACTATTATTATTATTTAATTAGATGAATAAGAAATGCTTTGCTATTAAGGTATTAGAAAATATTCAAGCTGAGAACAAAATTATTAAGAAAAACCGCCTGCAAATCTATTTTCTAGAAATTGTTGCAATAAATCTTGCATGAAGAATTCGAGGGGCTGGAGAGATGGCTCAGTGGTTAAGAGCACTGGCTACTCTTGCAGAGGACCTGGGTTTGATTCCTAGTACACACATGGTGACTAACAACTGTCCATAACTCCAGTTCCAGGGGAATCCAACACCCTCTTCTGACCTCTAAGGGCACTGCATGCATGACACGGGTGTACTTACACACATGCAGGCATTATATTCCTATACATAAAATAAAAATAATAAATAAAATATAAGTGAAAGAACTCTAACTCTGGGAGTAAATGTTTGAGGGGCTGTAAGCATTATGATAATGAAAAGGGGACCTTCCTTATCCCAACTGTGGATGAGTCCATCTTTGGAACTCTATATTTTAATATAGTATTTGTCAGTGATCTTTTAGCCCAGGAGTCAGATGATTTACTTTATAGATTCATCTTTGGTTTGTAGAAGTGTTTTTTTTTCAAAGAGAGAAATAGATAAAAAATCAATGCTTTAAGGGGTTTGGACTTTTCTACTGTGATTGGGACCACTGAAGTACTAAAATTGGTTGAAATATCCAAATTATTTTTTTTAAAGGAAAGGTCTCTCTGGAGGCAATGATTTATGGACTTAGTCCTGAATAGCTTTTTCCCTCCTTACTGGTCTGAGCATGGAACCTAGTGCCTTGTATGAACAGAACACTGCCTCACACTGAGTTATATGCTTAGCCCTATGATGCATGCATTTAAATGAACAGAAATAACATTTATCAGGTGTGACACTGGGCTAAATATATCATCAATGATTATGAATGTATCATCATTTAAATGAACAGAAATAACATTTATCAGGTGTGACACTGGGCTAAATATATCATCAATGGAATTTCACTGGGTCTTTTTCATATTATAGCTGAGGAGAATCATCCCCAAGTTAGAAAGAACTAGAAACTCAGCCAGAGTAAGCAATATGTTCTGAGATAGGTAATGAGTGTTGGAGGAGAAAAAAAAAAACCCAGCATGCACAACTGACTAATTTCTTTCTAGGCACACAGGTTGGATTGAAAGGTGCTTCAGCAATCTAGGTGGGCCCTGTGCACATTCAGTGATGAGATGTCAATTTGCCCTGCAAGCTGCGTTCTTCAAACAGCAGTATGAGCTGGTGGCTGTCCCTAGGGGTTTTTCCCCATGACTCATACACAGCAGGGGAATCCTGAAGGAAGCTCAGCTTTTACTTCGTAAATTTTAGACTCTTGCTAGACTCTGTTGATCGCAGACAGAGATATGAATCCTTGACACAGGGAGATGAAAGCAGGGACCCTGGGTAAGTCCCTTTCTTGCTGGACCTGTTTCCTGAACCACAAAGGATGAAATCATCTCTGAAGTTTCTTTTTGTTCTAATACTCAAGGATGATGCTGAGTGCTTACGGTGATGCTGAGTTGTAGGTAGAGGTTTACCAATGGTGTTACTGCTTATAGGAATTTAAAAAATCCAATATTATTAGGCACAGTGCCAGTTGAAACAAGTTGTAAGAATGGGCAGAAGATGTGTGTTCTTAGATACTCAAGCTTTATTTACTTACTGGACTATGAGATTCAGGTAGGACTTTCAAGCCCATTTATCTTACATCTCAGAGATGATCACGAATACCTTATTATAAGTAGACCAAAAGTTTTACTGACAGAATAATAAACAATGCAAGAAGATTATTCCCCAATATCTCTTCTTTTCTTCCTCATAATGTACCATCTAAAATTATCTGCATATTCAATGACAGTAGAGGAAAAACCACTTCCCAGATTTCTTTGCACCCAGATGTGATGATGTCATTAAATTTTGGCCAATGGGATAGAAGAGGAAATAGTTTTGACTTTTTTTTTGTTCAAAGTGTTTTCTAGTTTACTTTCATAATCAAAGTCACATAACATACACAGAGATCAGGCCACATTTAAAGACCTGAAGGATACAGCCTGGGTGGTACCTGTGATTTTGTCACTAATTCATCATTATACCCTTACAAAAGACAAATGGTCCTTGGAACATGAAGGAGACCACTGAGAACTCAGCAGAGTAGGAACTGTAATCGCAGTCACCGTGTAAGATATCATGTATGTATTAGAACATATTAACAGCGTCTCATATACTCGGCATGTGGCCACTGGCCACCATGGCAAATGAGTTCCTTTCCATTCCTATCAAGGATGGAAATGAGATTCAGTTTGTCTTCACTGAGAATGCACAGAGTCTACATTTAGTCTTAGCATAGGTCTATAGTAACTCTCATGCCTCTGTCACAGCACCATTTGAGAAAACTAGCAGTGTTTGGACATCAGAAAGAATAGCATACTTGTGTATTTATAACAGCATAATAATTAAGCCACATAAGTAAGGACTGTCAAGAATGTTAGAGACGATGGACAGGTCATGCAGGAGATAAACCCTATGATCATTCATGGGTCCATATCAATAATATTTCCAGAGGTCTGGTTACCTTTATTTCAGTAAGCCATTGTGTTTGAAGAGTTACACCTTCTATTTCCATACTGGGACTACTGCTTTCCATTGGCTCACACAGAAGGCTGACAGGTTTGAATAAGCATGCAGCTGATTGGTATTTTATAGCTGGTCTAGATTGTCACAATAGTAGTCTTGCTGCTTAGGTTATAAACCCACAGACCATAGCAGACAGGTAGCAGAAAAATGCATTGGGTGGGGTTAAATATCAATGTACAAGAACATCCATGGCATCTCCAGTAGAGAATTATAATAGAATAGTTCCTGTCTTTCTACCTAACTTTCCAGGTAGAGATGGAGCACTTTACTAGGAGTTAAGCGACTATGGCCAGCACTGCTGTCATGAACCTGAGGACCTGATTTCTGTTAGACTCAAGCCATAAGGTAGACGAATGTAGAAATAATCCAGTGTGAGGTAGAAGCAGTACTTTGTAAGGTAGACGTATTTCTGGGATAAGATATAACATGTAAACTCCGGAAATGCGTGGCTCAGATCTGCATGTCACCTTTCCACATTGACTAGCATTTGTCTCCTAGTTTATACCAGTGAATGCACAAGAATGGGCATGGGTAGCGAGAAGGAGATCTTTATGATTAGTTCATGGTGGGAGAAAAAAAAGCCTCTCTGCTATACTGCTGTGTTGGTACTTGAGGCCAAGCTGGGATGGAAAACACTTGCAAGAGGAAAGGTAGGAGGAAAGGTAAGTTCACATGCTCTGAACTCTGCATACCTGTCGTCTCCACACTCCATGGAAAAGTAATGACTCAAGGTTAGAATATATAAAACTAAATGGGCGGTGGGATGGCTTGGATATTTAATGAGGGGCAGGAAGGAGAAATGTTGGAAGATGAGAAACAAGGAGTTGGAAACATGGGACCGAAACTTTGAGAATGGGCAGGAAATGAGATCTTTGCATTGCATTCATCTACTTGGTGTAGATGAAATGACTCAGCAACTTGATGTCAGTGGCCTGTCGTTGGCCATCCCAGTGCTAGCCCAATGGGCTCAGGAAAGAAGTAACCATGGTGGTGAGGATAGAAGTTACACAAAAGCCCAACAACATGGACTCCTATTCACCGAGACTAATCAAGCTTTAGATATTGCTTACTGTCCAACCTGCTGTCAGTAGGGAATCATGCTGGGCCTCTGATAAGGTGCCATTCTTCAATGATATCAGTCTTGTGACTGGTGGTACATTGGCTACGTTGTATTTATTTCACCTCAAAAAGGCAGTGGTTCATTTTGACCAGTATGGGACAAATGCGAGATGTGGGGTTGTTTTTTCTGTGCCAGATGTGGGGTTGTTTTTGACCAGTATGGGACATATGCCAGATGTGGAGTTGTTTTCAGGGCCTTATCTGGCATGGAAAACTGCAGACTTACAAACTGACACAAGATCCCCTATAACTTTGTGTCAAACCAAGGGGCAGGAGACGAGGCAAAAGGTGTTTTCTTGTCCCATCAATTCTACACTAGCCTAAGAAAGTTAGGGAATGGCTGTTGGGGACACATCCTGGGCATTGGTGATAAGGATGGTGTGTCTTGTTCCAAAATGTACAGTCTAAATCAGTGATGTTTATTTGTACTGGGTCTTGGGTAGGTAGAATGTTTGCTATTCAGGTGATGTGTTTGGAATATTTTAAAGGCCTTGTCCACTGTGAGGGTTGGTTTAATTAAAACAAGATGTTGATTCCATAAATTCCACTCTAACTGATAGAATAAACTGCATGTTTTACTGTATCATAGGAAGTGATGAATCATCCTCATTTTTCCAGACCTTTTGTATTTTCTTTTCTTTCTTTCTTTAAAAATTGTAACATTTCTTTTTATTATTTATTACTTATTTATTTATCTATTTATTGTGTGTGTGTGTGTCTGTGTGTGTATGTGCACAAGTGGAAGGCAGAGGATAACTTTCAGGTGTTGGCTCTCTCCTTCTACCATGTGAGTCTTGGGGACTGATCTCCGGTCTTCAGGCTTAGCAGCAAGCACTTTTACCTGCTGAACCATCTTGCTGGTCCCCTTCACATTTTCTAAGATTTCTTGCTGTTCAAAGTATAATGTGAACTGTGGTTCACAATAGCCTGTTAGGTATTTTATGAAAAAGGAAGCTCAGAGGCCCCAAATACAAAGTAATAGTAAGGACATGGGAATGTTAATTACCACGGTCTGTCTGTACATATTGCATATCAACTGTGCTATCAATTGTATTCCATAAAAATATATGATTGTTATGTGTTAATAAAAATTTTAAAAATGCTTAAGGAGGTGGAAATGCAAATATCTGAGTTGTTCATTGCACATCTATATTTGTACAAAAGTATCTCACTGTACCTTATAAACAGTTAAAATGATTGTTAATGTAATTAAATTGCAATTAAAATGATACTAATAATATTAAACTTTAAAATCACTAAGTTCTATTAGATAAAAAAACAAAACAATAAACAGTGTGATGTGAGTGTCAACAGGAACTTACTAGAATGTGAAATCTTGGGCGCTATCCCAGTAATGCTGAATAATAATTTTCATTTTAAGAAGAACTTTGGATGAGTCATGTACATTAGGTTTTAAGATGCAGTATTGTAAGCAACACAGGGCCATCTGGCACAAGGATTCAGCGAAGATGCCACTACATCAAAATTTGCTAAGCTTACTTTCATATATTATTAGATATAAGTAAATGCAGTGCCTTAGTCAGCTTTCAATTACTGTGACAAAGTCTTTGAGATAATCAACTTAAAAGGAGGACAGGTTTATTTTGGCTAATGGTTCAGTGCGTAGTTGCTTAGTAGAACACATCATGGAAGAACTGAGGTGAAGGGGACCTCTTCACTTCACAGTGTCCAGGAAGCAAAGAAAGAGAAGGGTCTAGGATCCCATTATTCTCTTTATAAGGGCATGTCCCTAGTGACCTAATTTCCTCCAAGTGGGCTCCACCTCCTAGAGGTTTCACCACTTACCAGTGCTGCCATGGGCTGGCAGCCAAGCCTTTAACACATTGGCCTTTGGAAGAAACTCAAAACCAAAACCATTGCAGCATGTGGGCATTTTATATGGGTCTGTGGTTGCTATGAACAAAACAATGGTTCTCGGCCTCCTCGTAGATATCTGTAGCCATCTGGTTCAGTACTGGCTACTGGAATGGAGCCAAAGAGACACACAAGGTAGCTGGACTGAGGACTTGGCCCTCAACAATGTGAGCCAGAGCAGTGGGCTTCTGCTTGTTTTTCTATAAGACTGAGCTTTTGTGTTAAGGATGATTGAAAGAATCTGAGTCCGTGATGATGATGAAGCCTCCATACTAGCCTTGGAAAGAGAAATAACCTGGGACGTTGGGCCATTGTTGATTTGAGTGTCTGCTACATCAGCCAAACCTATATAGTCTGTTTGGTGCAGTTTTAATTCTGGAAATATGACTAGCATCTCAGGATGCATTGAAATTGCTTCAAGGAAATGAGGCTGAGGTCTCTCCATGAGGAACCAAGCTCTGCTCAGACAGCTTTCGTTTCTTCTCTGATAATCACTGAATCTCCTAATAAATGTGTTATTTGTGTATAAGGTCTCACGCTGTGGTTTTGGTGGGCCACTTGGAGATATTTTTCCCTAATAGTTTTCAGTTAAAACCATTTTCCATGGCTGGGGAGATGGCTGAGTGGTTAAAGTGCTTGCTGAGCCTGAGTTTGGATTGTCAGCACCCTCATAAAAATCCAGGTGTGGTGTGTATGCCTATAATCACAGTGCTATAGAGGGGAGTGCTGAGACAGGTAGATTTGGGGGCCTGCTGGCCAGCCAGCATAACTAAATGGTGAGCTCTCCAAAAAATGAAGGTGGAGAACAATACAGGAGGGTCCCTAAAGTTGACCTCTGGCCTCTACCTGTGAATGTATACATGAGCACACCCATACACACACATGCATACACACATCACCACCAATACCACCATGACCATCACCACTACCACAGTCACCACCAACATTTTTTTTTGTCTCTTTTGAGAAAGTTTGAAATTATCTTTCAGTCCCAGGGGATGCATGTGTTTCTAAGTGTTCACCTGTCCTTAGAATGTATAAGTGAAAGAGTTTTATTTGGGCAACAAATCACCTCAGTCAGTCAACTTCTCACCGGTAATATAGGATGTATATTTAGGCAAGGTGAAAATGATCCCTTTGATTACTTGGAGGACTTGAGTGTATTGCTGAAGAACATTCAGGTCGCTTTGGGTGGACACACAGCTTGGACCCAAGGCTTACAAGAGGAGGAGATGACAAAAGATGGGCAAGGCCATTGTGTCCATGTGTTTGAGAGCATCTATGGAGAAGAGAGGGTGTGGCCATGATAATTCAAATGAATGCTATAAATTACAATATAGGCCTGGTGCTGAGACTGAGAGAAACAGATGATGCCGTATCCTCACTGTGCTGGGAGACAGAAAACTTAAGGCATTTAATGTGGTCCTTGTGTCCATGTGTTTGAGAGCATCTATGGAGAAGAGAGGGTGTGGCCATGATAATTCAAATGAATGCTATAAATTACAATATAGGCCTGGTGCTGAGACTGAGAGAAACAGATGATGCTGTATCCTCACTGTGCTGGGAGACAGAAAACTTAAGGCATTTAATGTGGTCCGATTTCACACTACAGTAAAGGAATATAGAAAGAGCTTCAGGGGCTGGATAGATGGCTCAGAGGTTAAGAGCACTGGTTGTTCTCGCAGAAGACCTGGGTTCGAATCCCAGCACCCACAATCATCAATACCTCCAGTTCCAAGGATCTAATGCCCTCTTTTGTCCTCTGTGGAACTGCACATGGGTGAAGTTGCATACATACAGGCAATACACTCATACACATAAAATAAAAATAAAATTTAAAAACGATGGAGCTATATGAAAATGAAGGGGTGAATGACCTTCTCTTCCTGGGGAAGGGATAATGGCTTAGAAAAGGGTCAGGGAGAATTCCAGCAAAAAGAGCAGCATATGCAGGAGTCAGTTTGTATGGGACAGAGAGGGTTGAAGATTTAGACAGCCTCTAAAGTATGACAAGTGTTAAATTCTGTAAAGCATTTGCACCTATGTCTTGGACACCATAGATGGTATCAGCCTCTTTCCCATCTTGTGATGGATCTATTTCCAATGGCAATACATAGAACAGGTCAGAACCGCCTTGGGAGAGAGGGACTGTCCCTCACATACAGGCTGTCCTGTCCCTTGTTTGGGACAGATAGACAAGAGACAGCTACTTCACAGGGCATGCAACAGGACTTTTCATCATTCCCACACTCAAGTAATGGTCTAGGGCTCTACCCTACAGGGAGATGTAGATAAGTATTTTTCTCTGTGAAAGAAACAGCCTGGAGTTATTATATGCTTTTACTTTCTAACTTAGCAAACTTTTAAATATCTTAACAGCTTATATTAGAATGCACCTATGAAACTGCTGTAATGGAGTATCATAGATGGAAGAGGGAGTCTTTGAAAGAACTACAAAAGAACCACAATTGTTATCTCGAAGTTCTAGGGTCTGAAAGCTCAGCGTCAAAACACCACTGAGTTTGAATGTGGTGTATGATGAGGGGCCTGCTTGCTGGTTTGTAAAGTGTCATCACACGGAAAGGGCAACGAAGGTCCCTGGGGTCCCTTTTATAAGGGCATTAATCCCACTCATGACATCTCCACTCTCATGACTTTATCACCCCCAGAGGTGTCACCCCTCCAAATGCCTTCATGATGAGGAATAAGATTTTAACACATGAATTTGTGAAGGAGGAGGAACAAATATTAGTTTAGAGCACTAAGGATCTTTGTATTCATGAAGGTCATATGTCAAGTCTCGGATAAGACCCCAAGGAACTATGAGAGGAGCCGGAGCAAGAGAAACATGACAGCTAAGCTTGGGAACAGAGTGGACTTCAAGACATGTCTCTGCCTTTCTATCAGTGAAAAAAAGGAGAGAACAGGGACCTAACAGGGAGAAGGGACCAGGGAGAGGGACTGTGGCTGAGGATTCCCCAGGGAAAAACTAGAGCCACCACATGCATGGTCATGCAGGTTGACACTGCTCAAGTTGGCTGGCTGACTGGTTGGGCTGGGGCTGTGATGAGGCCAGGGTCCTGCTCACTGAGTTATATGCTCTTGGTCTACCGGCATTTGGAAGAGTGTGTCTATGGCTAGTGGTGACTTTTGTAATAAGGTGGTTATTATATATTGTCAGCTATCCCCTTACTCCACAATTTATGTGTTGAAATACCAATTCCCAATGTGCTGGCATTTGGGCCCGGGGCCTCTGGGAGGAAACTCTAGGAGGAAACATGGGATCTCTCTGTTATGTGATGATGCAAAAGGCTGAGGCACGTCTGGACACTAGGAAGAGCTACCCTCACAGACAGGCCTGAGATTCCCAGCCTCCAGAATTGTGAGGGAATGATTGTTGTTTAAGACATTCTGCCTATGATAATTTTTAAATAATATTTTCGACTGCTTAAACAGCGGCAGCTGGTAAAGTTCCACATGGGGTTTATCTGATGTTCGGTTTGAAGTGATAATAATCCCTTTCCTAGTGGTTACAGAGTTCCTAAAGCAGTGTCCCATACTGCTTGACTCTTCTTGTGAGATGTCCGAATGTGAGTGTGGAAGGGCTGGATTTCCTATCCTGGAACCCACGGAAGCCGTGGGATCTTCCAGCTTTCCTCTCCCAGGAAGGCTTTGCGCTTTATAGGTTTTGATCTTCCACAAAGCATGGAATGGATGTTGAACCATTCTATTTGGATCTGAAAGTTCAAAGAGGAAGCAAGTGACATGAGAATGACATGTCATTGTTTTGGTGCCTCCAGCAAGATGCCCTTGATAAGCTCATTTTATAGCTGAGGAGGCTGCTCTTGCATCAGAGAGCGTTTACACAAGACATTGTTTTAAGGAAGCAGTCAAAGACATCAATTACAAGGGCAAATTGAGATTTTTATCTCTAGAATCCAAGGAGGAATACTTTATTAGTTTATTTATGTCCTTATCAGCTGGAATGTATTTTTTATGATTACAAATTGGATAAGCTAGCTGAGTATAATGCCTGGTATGGAAGGAGAGATAAATGCCCTGGGTTTACAACCCAGCTCCCATGCTAAGTTGCTGCCTGCTGCTTCCTAGTACTTTCTGTTATTATCCTGTATTATAAATGTGTTAAGCAGGGATTGGGGACTTAGCTCAGGGGCAGAGCTTTTTCCTAGTATGCATGAGTTTGAGCCCTAGAGCCACATAAAAGGGTTGTGTGTGTGTGTGTGTGTGTGTGTGTGTTTGTGTGTGTTTGTGTGTGTATGTGTGTGTGTTAAACAAAGATGACTCCCAGGATCTGTAAGGATCAAGGTTAAATTAGTTGCATAAAACGACTTATCTAGGGTAGAAATGTCTTTTCCCATATAGAGTTCCAGAAACACTCTAAATGCATCTAAGTTCAGAATCCTCTCATGTTTTTTCCAAAAGCAGGAATGCATAAAGACCCAAGAAAAGCATACCATCTCTAAAGGTTAACTAGCAGCCCACACAACACTTCATGATCTCACCTCGTCTGTCAGGACTGTCATGTGGCCTCACCTAAGCAGCAAGGTGGATTCGGAAACATAGTCTTGTTCTTAGCAGCTAAGTTGCTGGGCTGAAAATGGAGCTCTGTCACCCTGAGAGGGTAGAGGCATTTCGACCAACGAGAAGTCTGAAACACAGTTGTTTTCAGGCCTAACAATCAGGGATTCTAGGCAGTCCGTAGTTTGGAGGGCCAACTGTGAAACCTCCCTCTGCAAGATCCTGTCCATTGAGAGATCTAGGATGCCTCAGTCACAGAATACTAAGTAGTCTAGACCAATATAGTCCAATAGAAACATATGATCAACATAGAAATTAAAAATTTTCTAGTTGCCATAGGTAAAGAAGGCAAAAAGAAGCATGCAAGTTTATTTTAGTTATCGATTTTATTTAACTTAATCATATAACTAGAGTGAAAAACTATTAATGAGATTTTTTACAAATTAAGTGCTTGAAAAGTGGTTGGTAGCTTCTCTCAGAGAACGTCTCAATTTGAATTAGCTGCTTTGACAATGGCAGCTATGTGTGGCTAGTGGTTATCCCACAGGACATCACTGCTGCTGGCCGTGTCTGCTAGACCACTAGCTTTATTGTTTTATGATCAATTATGTTATCATAAAGGGCCTCTGATTAATTCATATTGAACTCAGTATTACAATCTACACTAATAAAAAAGAGAATATTAATTTTCTTTCTGGGAGCTTTTTAAGAATAAGCAATCATAGACTATTATTTTTTTCTGGGTCATCAAAGATTAACTAAATGGTCTTAGCTGTTACCCAAGTCAGACAGACCCAGTTGGAATCAGTTCTGCAACCGATCTCCTCTGAGTCTGATTTCCTTGCCTGTAGACACGTCACGTGTTCATTCTCTTTTTAATCTTTATTGTCTGAAAGCTGGACTCAGTCGACATAGTAAAGAATAAAAAATTTGAATCTGTCCCCCAGACACCTTGAGATAAATCATCTCTCTTTCTTTTTGAATCTTGTTTATTCCATTTTAACTGGTGGGGTTGAGTGTATCAGATGTGTGCCAATTCTTCTTTCCAAATGAAATCACTTGACAAGACTAGAAAACGAAGTAGTCATATTTCAGAGGCAGGTATCACTAGGGAGACGATTACTTTCTCTCCTTCCAAATCCTTCCAATAATTTTATCAAAAGGCAAATTGAAATCTGGAAGGCTGGGACGTCTACAGTGGCATAGTGCTTCTGAATTGATACCATCTTTGAAAGAAGGGTGAGAGTGATGAGGGAGAAAATTTCAAGAGCTTTGGACTGACTTTAGCATCAATTTCTCTCTCTCTATCTTTGCCAGTGTGAGCATACATTGCAGAATCTTTATGGAAGCCAATTTGGCAACATATCTCAAAAGACATAAAATGTGTACATCCTGTCTGTCATGTAACAGTTTTATGTCTAAGAATTTAAGGAAACACTCTGGTGTTCACATAGTTCTATTTATAGAAGTGCTCATTTTTTTTATTGCTGATGCCACCAGAAAATTAGAAATACTCTGGCAGTAAAAATAGACCTGAAACAATGTCCAGCATGGGCTCCATCATGTGACACAGACCTTAAAACCAATCATAAAGTGGTTGGTTACTCACATAACATCCACGCCATTATTGTGCCAGTGGGCATATATTGCCAGGACAGCTATTATTATTGTAGCTTACAAGGTTCATAGCTGGGCAAGGTTGATGAATATTTTTCTCTTCCAGTAACATGCATAGCACTTTCCATCATTATGAAAGCTAACCAGTAGAGATGAGGCTTTGAGTTCAGTACCAGCCTGAGTTCCCCTTGCTCATGTATCTTGCTCATGTATCTTCAACAACAGGGTCTTACCACCAAGTTCAGGTGGGAAACCAAAAGCAGGGGCCTTAACCAACATTGTTTGAAGATCTATAGGATCCCTGGTCAGCAGCTTCAAATGAGGGTGTCCATTCCTGGCGCTGGGTTTTTTAATGGCTAACCTGTGATGTCTGGTAGGGGCAAGGTCCCCTGTTATAGGGTAACTCTATTTTAAGAACTTTTGTATTGTGTATATATATACTTTAAGAAGCTTCTAGAGTGGTAGGTGTACATATGACTTTATGCATTTTCTTTTGTATTTGTTAACATTCAACATTAAAATTAGACATGAACATATAACTATTAACCATGAAACTAAAATATCTTTTTTCCATAGAAGAATTAAGAGTATATTTTATTGCTTAGATCTTTGTAAAAAATTACATTATTTAAGAAAATAAAACATTTGGTAAAGTAAAATAAAACTGGTAGTTGATATGGAATAATAAAGTCATCTCCATTTTTATTTAACTTTATCTAGTAATTCTATGTCTTCCTTTATAAATAAAACCCTTAAGATATTTATATTTGGAAAAAATCAAACCTAAAAGTATAGTCTTTTGTTTTTATTTTTACTGAATTTTTGAGTTTTTCATATACTATAATTTGATGGTATTGAGATCCCCTACCCTCTCTGAACCTTCTCCCACTTCTACCCACCTGATTTAATGTATATATATATATATATATATATATATGTTTATGTATATAATACTGCCTATAGTCTGATTTGTGTCTTCAAATGTCCTTCAGTGTGGGTCCATCTACTAGGCCCTCCAAGCGTCCCATCCCTGTAAGACACTGTCTTTCCCCCTCCCAGCTGCTTTTCTTTGTCTACCTGACCTAAACTGTTTAGACTACAAATACCTATCTAAAATACTTAAATCTAGATCTTCAACCATATAAACAATAGCCTTGCCTCTCCTTTTTAAGGCACACTAAAAGTCAAGAAGTGTTCTCTTTCATTTGGCAGTAAGAACTGGGACTTTTCCTTATGAACAGAGTTCTTTTGGGAAGCGTTGGCCATCTACAGGGCCTGCCTACTTTTAAAGAATGGGACACCATCAAGAAGACATTTACTCACTGAGGCTTACAAAAAGACCAGGGAAAGATTTTGAACTGTCAGGTTTTCTGCATCTTAGGCCAAATAAAATTCTTAGGTTTCCCTTGAACCGTATGGTCTAAGGAGAAAAGGATTTATCATCCTTCTACCCAGGGAGTATGAGTGTGAATGGAGAATAGGTTGGTTCCAATTTTACAAGCATGGGAAAAAGGAAATCACAAAATTATAGCTCTACATAAATGCAGGGTAAACACACACACACACACACACACACACACACACACATATATATATATATACATGCATATACAGTGTAATTATAGGCAACTTCATTTTCAATTTAAATATTTATTTTATATGTGTGAATGTTTTTTGATGTGTATTTAAGTACATCACATACATGCATGCAATGCCCACAGAGGCCAAAAGAGAGAGTGGGAGTCAGATCTCCTGGAACTGGAGTTATGGATGGCTGCTAGCCTCCATGTGGGTGCTCAGAACTAAACCTGGGTCCTCTGTAAGAGCAGCAAGTGATCCTAACTGCTGAGCCATCTCTTGAGGCCCCATTTAAAAATATTTTTAAAAATTCAATTTCAGTTTTATGCTTCCCTTTTCCATATTTTAAATTTTTTCTTAATGAAGATGCGTTCCTGTTTGTTAGCATTTATTTTATTGTAACTTCAGGTGAAAGAGTGTGCTCACATAATTCTATCCTAGAATACCCCAAGAGATCCAGAGAGTTGAATTCAAAGAATTCTCTGGGAAGTGAAAGACAGTGCTGGGAATCTTCCTCTTTCTGCGTAGTTCAGGGAAGTACTAGGAATATTGCAGAGTTGGGAGCCTATCCTCTGTACTGAGTGTGAACCATGTTTACCTAACATTTTCTTAAATTCACACTTTCTATAATAATCCCATAGCTACTCAACAGTGAGATGGGATGGGTGACCCATGGTATACAGGACAAGAAACAATGTCCAGGTACTAAAATAAGTTGTGCTCCTGGATATGTGGGGTATAAAAGAATATGTGACTGATTTTGCCCTTCGTCCAAGAGGTCACCGTGGTGTTGAACCCTCTAGGGTTAGCATCTCATTTTGTGATCATGAACAAAGTGTTTTATTTTTTAATTGAAATTTCTTCACCTGTGAAAGAGAGATACGTACTGTTGACCAGTAAACCCTGTGAATTCATTGTAAAAATGAAGATAATAGCTATGTGAGTACTTAGAAAATAGCTGACACCAAAGTGTTTTATTTTTTAATTGAAATTTCTTCACCTGTGAAAGAGAGATACCTGCTGTTGACCAGTAAACCCTGTGAATTCATTGTAAAAATGAAGAAGATAATAGCTATGTGAGTACTTAGAAAATAGCTGACATGCACGGAATCATGGGAGTAGATTGACATTAACATAGATTAAGAAAGATTAGCCCACATCCAATATAGACTGTTAAGCTCTTTGAGATTGCTTGAAGTAGAAACTTTGGTATGTGGGGATCTCCACCTTGTATTGGAGCACATTGGCCTGGCACCGCACCAGGCATCTGGGTGAAGGCCGTCAACATGGATCATTGTGGCTCCTAGGTCTACGTGGGTGCTGGGGTGTGCCTCCTGAGTACACACCTAGGGGAAATGTTTAGGGATGATTAGTATAGCTGCCCACCAGCATGTAATCCTCAAATTGCATTTCCAAGGTTAGTGTCGGAAAAATGAAAGGAATGAGGAGGAGGCAACAGATAAGCACATCTTTTGCATTGGGCCATTGTTTATTTATTTTCCACACACCATTTCTAGTAAGTGAGATTTCAGGTGTTACTGAGAACAATGTTGGTATAAAGTGTAGGAAACCAGCATGGCATGTCCTAGGGCAAGATGGACCTGAAACTTTTAAAGTCCAGGCTGCGATCTCTGCTGAAGGGAGGGGTACTGAATACAGCAGCCCTGAAATCCCTGTCTTGCTGAACACTGCAGGATCAGCAGGAGAAAAGTATCCAGGTCAAAAGTTTAAGTTCCTTGCTCTGGAAGAAAGCATTTTTGTCAACAACCTTTAGCCCATCTCCTTGTTCTGAACAAATAACTCTCGGCTCTCACTAGTCAAAAGAATAGGCCAGGTTAAAAGTTTACTCCTGGGCTAAAAGCTAAATGTTTACTCTGCTTTTTGTCCTACATAAGAAAACATTGCGGCCAATAAATTACCAGATAGGCACTGGTAACCCTGAATAAAAGTTCAAGCATCCTGCTTTACAAACACCACTTAGCTGGCACCAGCTAAAAACTGTATGTCCTCTTTCTCATCTAGTCGTGCCCTAAACCTTTGTATGTAACTGCCAAATCCCACATGACTACCAGTTCCTTGTAGTGCATAAAAACATACTGAATTTTTTAATAAAGTTGGCTTGCTACAAAATGTTTTAAGTCCCAGGGCTGGACCCTGCACCACCACCGGAATCACTGTCACAGAAGCAAGGTTCTCCCATAAGACAAAGCGGGACCCCCAAAGTAAAGTCTACCTGATTGTGTTTACTCACAGGCTTCAAGAGCTCAATTCCTTTGACCTAGATCCCAGAGCTCAGTAACAAAGCAAGAATCCACACTCACTGCCCAAGATCCCTTCTCCTCACTCTGTTTGCCCCATGGAATTGGCAGATTAGTCACAGTGGACCAAGATGGCATTGGTACAGGATTTCTCATTCTTTCAAAAAATATTTCACTTATTATTTTTATTTTATGTGTATGAGTGTATTGCCTACAGGTGTGTAAGTGTACCTGTGTCATGCAATGTCTGCAGAAGTCAGAAAAGGGTGTTGGATCCTTTGGAACTGGAGTTACAGATGGTTGTTAGCCATCACATTGGTGCTGGGAACCGAACCTAAGTCTTCTGCAAGAGCAGCTGGTGCTCTTAACCACTCAGTCATCTCTCCACCCCATCCCACTCTTCGTTCTTTATATTAGCTGCAAAAGGCTAAGGGACAAGAAGAAAAGAGGGAATCGGAACTTTAATACACAGTCATCCTATTTGTTCCCCAGGAGCACAGTGAATTCATGCTTGACCATGCAGGATGCTTGGATATACATGTCACTCCCACTCAGGCCAGGTAGTTTCTGAATAGACACTTCATATGTGTTTTCTCTGTATATATCAACATTTTGATGTCTCAGAGTCATCATCCAATGTTAACTGAATGACATGTGCATGATGCATGAAATGTCACCAGAATAAACAAATAGACCTTACGCTCTTCATTTAAATTAACCTTTCTCTTGGTGAACTGCTTTCAATGCCATCAAGTATCTGGAAGTAACAGTTTGACTTTATAATACAGGGCTCTGCTTCTGGCTTTCCTTGTTCTAGAAGGCATCACCTCTGTGTATGTAATTCAAAGAACCCACTGAAATGCATGATGCAGGTGGTGTCCTTTTCTGAATCTAAATAGAAGACTGGCATCTATTTTAAGTCCACCCCCTCAACAGAGATTTATCCGATGTTTTGACAGGTACCTTGTTGCAATATATTGCATGACGTCAAGACAAAAAGCTTGGTGCTTATGGTCAGAGCATCTCGGGCTTTGCAGCCCAGCTTCCAGTCATTATTGGTGTGCTGGGATCTTTGCTATCTTCAACCAGGCTCATTCCTTGTCTGGTTACTGCCCCACCTACCCAACCTACACAGCACAGCCTGAATGACTTGCCTAAGCCATCACTGTGTCACTGGCCTTTAAAAAAAATCTACCCTTTGTTAATTCCAAGTTTTCTATATTCATCATGTGTTGCTTTTATAGTCTAGAAAAACATTACTGCATGGGAAAAAATAAATAAAAGTGGTGGCGTTCTTTGTTGCAGTGAATATGACTGAACTGTGTCTTTATGTATAGACAGCAACTAAGATAAATCAACTCATTCTGATGAGCGAGGAGAGCGTGGTGCAGATAAATACTAATGCTTTTATTTAGGCTCACTTTGGGGCACAGAAAGAGGAAAAGAAATTGGAATTTGCTTATTTATTGAAACAGGGTCTTACTATGGAGCCTAGGATGGCCTTGAATTCCAGATCCTTTTTCCTTAACATCCCAAGTGCACGTGTGTGCCACCATACTGAGCAGTAAGTTGAAATTTAGAGGGTCCAGCAGAGAGTAGAGTTCAAAACCTCCAAACACTTGCAGCCCAGCTTCCAAGTAAATTCTTAAGGGCCATTCATTTGAACTGAGTTGGGGAAATTGCACCCTTCTCTCATGATGGAATGAGGAAGGGGAAAAAGTCTAAGCACCCTGGTGAATTATGTCTCTAGAAAGTCCTCAGTATCTTCATTTGCTGAACGTAGGAACTGGAAGTCCTCTCATAAAGCCTGTGCTGCGTGATGGGGTTACCTATTCCCAGGTCTTGCCTGGGTTTTTCCTTGCTTTAGAATACAAATATTGGATAGGTTTTGTTTTGCTAGTGGCTTTGGGGGAATTTTTGTAAAACTCACAAATAGGAGGTGAGGCTGCTAGGGTTTTTACATGTCATTAGGACCAAGAGGTTCCAGCCTGCAGCCAGAGTCTCTGGCCTTCACTCAGTGCTTACAAGGCCAGGCTCGCAGATTTGGGGGTTTCACTCTGGGTTAGCATCTCCTAAGTCAGTTCTCCACAGGTATTGCCAACAAGCTAAGCCTCTGTCACAGGGCTAACTCACCAGGATCATCCCATGTACTTTCACACCTTGAGACCTTTCTGCCTATGTCCCTGTGTGTATGGTGACCTTTCTTCCTCCAGGGAACACATGTTCAGGCTGAAGACCAGAATGCATTTGTTATTCCCACTGTACCTTGTCCATCCTGACCATTGGCGTCTTCCTTCAAACTCTTCATACTCTGTTCCTAATCTGTCATGAGGTGGATGGAGCTAGGCCCATCTGACCCAACGGATGGGAGAATAGAACGGGGAGACCTCGGCTCTTTCACTGTTTTGGTGAATGGATGAGACTTAAGTATGCTGCTATTCCATAAGCATGCTTGAGTCCCAGCTGTCCTCCCTCCTTCCTGAGACTCTCCTTTCCCTGAGGCCTTGGATTTTAGGGGGATTTAGGAAAAGCATCTTCATTAATGTGTTGGGAGGGGCACAGAACAAAACATTAGAGGGCTGAGGTTTTCATCTTTACTTTCTGGACCACAAATGGGCAAGCCCTTTCCCTCTCTGAGCGTTCATCTTTGCTTCTCCATTGGGGACCTGTCATTTGCAGCTCTGAATATATACAAGTCTGTTGCCATTTGCCGTATGTTTTTCTGAGCCAAATTTGTCTCCTCTGTCCCTGCTCCTCTGTGTTTCTCCTCTGTCCTTCCTCTGAACTGTACACTAAACCAAGAGTTTACAGTAAAAGCACGGGAAGAATCAAATGATGTGATCTCTTTAGTAAAGTGCCTGTTCCCCTGGGGAGCAGGAGGCTGCCCTGGGAGCCCCCGACTCCTGAGCCACGGACTTTCAAAAGAGCAGAAGTGGTAACCCACCCTCAGCCTTTGATGTGGCTTGGCTAGCACTTGATGCCCAGTGGCCCAGACTCGGAGCTGTGAAAAGCCTCGCCCCTTTTCGCTAGGGACGCTGGGACGCACTGGCCCTGGCCTACATCTCAGTCTTGGCCAGAACTGACTTTCACAACTACTTCTTTCAATAACCTCAGATTGGGGTAAGTGAGCAGATGTTTAACCTGAACACCGCTTCTTTGGACCAGATCAGAGCAGACTGAGTGCTTAGCCGTTGTTTGCTCGGCTGTAACTGAATATTATTTCCTTTTCAGTCAACCTTCTTTTCCATGCCATTTTATTCTTTCCCTTTCTTTTGGCAGTCTGCTTTTTTGTTTTGGAAGCAAACTTCCAGGAAGTTCCAGGAAGTTCCTGATGCCTGCCATTCAGAGATTGAAGAGTAGGTAATGGGGATCGGGAATTCTGAACAGAAGACGAGGAACGGGGGACAGTCGTTCTAGAGCTTGGTCAGATTGTCTAACTCCTGCTACGACTGTCCAGATTTGGATTTTTTAAAATTTGATTTTCCAGCTTTCTTTGAGGTCCCTGGAGCCAAGGCGTCAATTCCCTCCTCCTAGGTGCCTCACAGAAGTGCACACCCTGGCTCTTTGCTCAAAGCTAAGTCTAGGATGGAGGTCAGTCATCTTTTTCCTTCTAGGTAGTTGCCTGTAAGTCTGCCCCTTCACACTGCATGGTAAACCTCCCTGAGAGAAGACATTGCACTGATTCATTTTCAGGTCTCTGGGAGAACCCACACTGAGAGTTGCTAAGGGGGTGGCATTCCCCTAGAGGGAGCCACTGGGAGGGAATTCAGTACCATTTGGAACTCTTGTAGGCGCTCATGTCAGAAGCTGCATACTTTAACAGTGAGCACTGTGGAACACTTACTGTGCTGCCCTGGAATGTTCTGAGGAACTTTATACTTGCATTTCTATTGTTTGTGGATGGACAGCTGTGTTATTAGTATCCCACGTATTAGGACACAGTGTTGTTATTGGTCCCAACAGCCTCTCTCACTTTATTTTCATTTTAGCCTTTAGTCTCTTCTCCTCGTCAAAAGAATATATTTAAGTTTTTAAAGAATGTGCAGTGTGTGTGGTGAATGGATAGGTTTTGAATTTACATAGATGCTATTGTGACATGTACTTTGCTCTTTTTCTTGTTCCCTCTCTCAGCATTCTAAGGCTCTATTCACATCATTGGATGGACTTGCTCCATTTCTGACTGCTGTCTAACCTCTCTCTGGGTGCAGCCACTGCCCCCTTCTCCCCGCTTCTCCTAAGGGTGGTCTGTGTGTTTCTTTCCACTCTTGGCCACAAGAAGCAGTGGTGCACGATTGCTCGGTGACTGACTTCCATCCCCCTTTCCCCATATTTTTCAAAAAGAGCCACTTGCCACCGACCTGAGGGTTTGAGAAGCTGTACAGACATTGCTGGTAGTAACATGGAATTGCTCAGTGTCTACATCATGAGTTCTATCAGTTTGGTACTAGTAAGCCATTACTATCTCTCTTTGCTTGCTAAACCTTCCTTTTGTAACAGATAAGAATTGAGCTTCAGGCTAAAATATTTGCAGGCAGCACACTCTAGCTGAAATTTAATTATGTTGAAAATTTAATTAAAATATAATTTAACAAAAGGTACTTATTTAAATGGTGCCCTCTATTATTAATAAGTGAAGCTGGTTTTCCATTTAAAGAAGTGACATTCCATATTTAATAGACTTCAAAATGTCACTGATTACAAAAGCATCATGATTATATATTCCATTAAGAAAAAGAAATAATTATACTAATTAAGCCATCATGCACCATTGATTGTAAGAAGCATGTTGCTTTTAAAAATATTAAGATATGAAGAAATGTTTATCTGTGTCTGTTTCCTTCAATAAATAAATTCTTTAAGTAAAGAAGAGAATTGGTTGACTGGGAAAATAAAGTAACTGACAATTTAGTTTAAGTGTGTTTGACAGAGATGATGGCAGAGGCACTGGTGTGAAGAGTTGGAAAACAGAGTGGTGGCATGTAGGTGTTCCTTACACTAGCTTGAAGGGGCGTGCTGTTATTTCACTTTAGCACGTGAGTAGAACTTTGGACAGGGGAACAACTCAGGCTACTGGGTCAGAATTCCTTATGTCCAAGCACCACAAGTCCACAGAGTTTGTCACTTATTCCCAGTGTATGTTGTCCCCAGTCCCTTGCCCTCCAAGAGGCCCTGGCAAATTCTTTTTGCATGGCCCATTTCACTCCAGTCCTGAGCCTTTCCACCTCAGCAGTTTCTCCTTCCTTCCTGAGTACAGATTGGCTTGTTCTGCTACCTTTTGTAAAGTCATTGAATTATTAAATGGAGACAAACGATGGAGAATGGCTGATTCTGATGCTGGTACTTCCACTAAGGGGCCGAGGACGGAGAGCAGTGCAGCATTAACTGTAGGAATATCGGGAATTTCCTTGTTACTTACAGGTTGCATCTCTTTTATTTTTACTTTATTCTTATTACAACCATGGGATAAGGATTATTTCCATTCACAGTTGAGAAGAACTGACCAGTCTCCCATGCCTCACAACTCACATTTAGAAACTGGTAGATCTGCCTATAGACGTCAAGGCACTGCTTCTTTTTTAAAAAAATTTATTTTATCATTATTTTAAATTATGTATATATGTGTACATCTGTGTGTGAGTTTGTGCATGTGGTGCAATGCCAACAGATGCCAGAGATGTTAGATCTGCCTGGGGATGGAGTTATAATCAGCTGTGAGCTGTCTGACTTGGGTACCGGGAAATGAACTTGGGTCTTCTGGATGATCAGTGCACGCTCTCAACTGCTGAGTCATCCATCCAGCCTCTGCTTTTCTTTCTTTTAAAACTAACTTTTAAAATATTTATTTATTATTTATTTATGTGTGAGGATGTGGGTGCATGTGTGGAGGATATCTTGCAGGTGTTGATTCTCTCTTTTTACCATGTGGGCTCTGGGGATTGAACTCAGATTATCAGGCTTGGCAGCATGTGCCTTTATCTGTTGAGCCGTCCTGCTGGCTCCGAAACTAACCTTTTCATTTTGACATAACTGTAGATTTGTATGCTGTTAGGAATAATGAAAGAGGGGTCTGAGAGATCTGATGTATTTCTGAATTTAGCACTTTTTAACATCTTGTAGACCATAATACAGCAGGAGGACCAGGATGCTGGCATTAATAAAACCAGGATGCTTAGGATGCTGCCATTAATAAAACCAGGATGTGGAGCATATTCGTAGTTCTCTCCTGGAACTGCCCTCTTGCCGCCGTGCTCACCACCATCTCCTGTAGTCCTCCCGTCTATGACTTGGGTAACCACTCATCTATTCTTCATTTCTATAGTTTTGTCATTTCAAAATCTAGTATGTGATCTTTTGTGACTGACTTTTTCTTACTCAGCTCAATCTCCTGAGCATTTGTGCAATTAAAACCTGCTTATGATGACTCAGTACCATTCCATGGTTTGAGTGTAGTGTATGGACTGCTACACCATTTTCCTGTTGAAGGGCATTTAGTTAGTTTCCAATTTAGGGCTGTTATGTCTTGGATGTGCAATGTCTCCCATAGGCTTATGAGTTAGAATGCTTGGACACCAACTGATGGTATTGTTTGGAAGGTTGTAGAAACATTGAAACTATGATCTAGCTAACAGAAGTGGGTTGTGGAGGGTAGGCTTTACAGATGACATCCACTTCCTGATCTGTCAAGATGTAAGGAGTTGCTGCCACATGTTCCAGCCATGGTGAACTCTGGTTATGCCTTCCCTAACCAATAGACTGAAACTGTGAGCCAAAAAACCTTTCCTCCCTTAAGTTGCTTCTGTCAGGTACTTGGTCACAGGGATGACAAAACTAGGCAGCACGTTGGTACTGGGAACAAGGCTTCTCTGAGCAATGACCTACACATTTCTGTATGAACATAAGCTTGAAATTCTGTGGGACTTGTACCTGCGAATGCAACTGGTGGGTTGTGTCACAAGTATACGTTTAGTTTTTTAGAAAATGATCTGCTAGACTGCTTTACAGAGAGGTTGCATTATTTTGCCTCTCTGACAGCAATGGCTAAGGGATCTCTGCATCCTGCCAGTCTTTACTTCTTTCATTAACCTTTACTTTAGAGAGTTTGATTGACGTGTAGTTACATCTAGTTGATAGATTGGGAATTTCTCTCTGACCAATGATGTTGAACATTTTTTCATGTGCTTAGTATCGTGGATAGCCTGTTTTTTGGGATTCCCTTCTATTTTAAAATAAAAGTATTCTAAGTGTTTTGTATTAAAAATAAAACTTTTATTGGGGTAGTTCTAGGCTCACATGTAATTATAAGAAATAATATAGATTATGAACAAAAAGGTGGATGATGCAATTAAAAGTGGGCAAGGGTTATTTAGACATTTCTCTCATAATATAAAAATGACCCATAAACATAAGAGAAGATGTCAAACTTCACTGGCCATTAAGGAAATGAAATTAAAACCACAACAGATACCACTGAGTATCCATTCCATATGGTTATAATAAAAAGACAGCTAAAAATAACTGGTGATGAAGATACGGAGAGACCAGAAGCCTCATGATGCAGATGTTTTAGAAAACATTTCAAGGGTTAAACATAGAGTTATTGACTATGAAATTCTACTCCAAAGAGAATTGGAATCACACACACACACACACACACACACACACACACAGGCACACACACACTATGTTCATGAATATTCTTAGTAGCGTCATCCAAATTGAAAAACTTAAATGTCTATCAAATGATGAATGGATGAACAAAATATGGATTTTCCACAAAATGGACTATTACATAATGATTTAACGAAATGAACTGATGTATTCTCTAATGAATGCAGGCAAAAGAACTCAACAAGAAAGGGCTGCATTTTGTGGTTCCACTTGCATAAAATGACCCAAACAGGTAAATCTGTAGAGATAGGAAGTTTGATTACTGGCTGTCTAGAGCTTAAGAGTTAGGGTAGCTAAGGTGTACAGACATCCTTCTTGGGCTAATGAAAATTCTGCTAGTGATGATGTTGGCAGATGCACAACTCTGAATATTCTGATAAACACTGAATTGCTCACTTGTGACTTATAAAAGGGAATTAATAGAATAAATCTGTGTTCTTCTTACCCAGTTCCTAAAGACACTGTTTTACCAATAGTTCAACAGAGCCCAGGATACTGAAATGGATACCATAGCATACTGCTTAGATTTCCCCAATTTTGTTTGCACATCTTTTCCTTCCCTCTCTTCCCACCTCTCATGTGGTTTATGTTTTATGTAGGCCTAAGAATGTCATAGTAAAAATACTGAGAAAGTACTGCCTGCTTTATAGCTTTGTCACGCCTTGATTATCTGTGATACAGGGCACTGGACACCTTTCAGATGCAAGGTAGTTCTCATCTCCCCTCTGAGAATCCTTTTTGTTGTTGTCAAAAGGCATAAACCATGGGAGGGGGGAGAATCCCCCACCCACACAGTAGGGAAGAAAAGTTGGAATTACAGGCACTGTTCATCCAGATTCTAGAACCACCCACATGCCTGAAAGAGTAGGACATTTTTTACCAACAGTGGGAGCATGAATTTCTAGTCTCCACACTCCGCTTTCTCCTCACACTGATTTCGGAAGTGATTTCTAGAACAGTCGTCAGCATTTTGGAGACTGGGTATTTATTGGGTTGTCACTAGCAAAGGCTCCCTAGGCAAGGACTGGCAATGATTCATCTGTGCTAATCCCTGTGTTCTCATCACCTTGCCTCTGTGCGAGGGGACAGCCCCGCGCGCCCTTCCACATCATCACTTTGGTTTCTCTCAAAATATTTGCTCAGAAAAAAGCCCATTGTTTGGCCTCCGTTCACTATGGGCTTCCAGGGGAATTTCCCGTCCTCCTCAGTGTCCATGAGAGAAGTTGTTTTAAACTTCACCCTGTCCTTACCCAGTGGGGAGAGAGAGAGAGAGAGAGAGAGAGAGAGAGAGAGAGAGAGAGAGAGAGAGAGAAGCTGGCTTTGGACAGACACCTTTTGGACTGAGGACACACTTAGTAGAATCACATTTGGGACATCAGATGAGGGAGGGTGTGGCAGCCACCACTCTCTCTCTCACTTATGACCTCAGTGGCCCCAAACACTTTTCCTGTGGTAGATAACCTCGTGCTAGTTCCATCTTTACCTCCTATTTGGACGTTATAACTCACCTGAAATTTGTCCAGCTAATACTTCTCTTATACCCACAGACTCCACATGACCCTAACTACAGCCATTGAACTGGGCCTTCATTGGCTAACACTGCAACACTTGTGATTCCAATGAAACCTGACATTGTAATTGGCATACTCTAAAATCTCCACTTACTACAAACTCCCTAGGACTGAGTATTCACACCTAATCAGGCACTATGTCTAGCCTTATGACTTTCTGAAACATAGACATGCAGAGACTTGTCTAAGGTCACTGAGTAAAATCATAATAGCAATTTATAATGATAAATTTACATTCTCCCCTTGAGTCATGGCTTCTCAGTGATCTAATTCTTTCAAATTCATTATCCCAAGATGAGGAACTTGACCTCTGTTTTAATTGCTGTGATAAAATGCCCTGGCAAAAGCAACATAGGGGAGAAGTTTTCTTCCTCACAGTTCAAGGTATAGTCAATCAAGAGAGGAAACCAAGGCAGCAAGAACTTAAATCAGCCGGGTAGATCACAGTCACAATCAGGAAACAGAGGGGCAAATGCATGCTCAGTTTGATTTCTTTATTTCATAGAGTTCAGGATCCACCATCTTAACTGTGGTCCAGTCCACAATTAAGATGAGTCTTCCCACATCAAGTAATTGTCCACAGGTATGCCCAGTGACCCATCTTGCAGGTGTTTCTAGAGTCTGTCAAACCGACAACACTAACCATGACAATCTCCTTAGTAAGACTGTAGTCTTGAAGATTGGTTCATATAGAGAAGAAAGGTGCTTCCTAAATGTCTTCATCTCTCATTTGTCATGTTGAAGACTTAGCATTTGCCTCTGTGTACCATTAAGACATGAAGTTGGTCCAAACTGTAAGAGTTCTTCAGAGACACAGAACCAACAGCTGTTCAGTAGAGCTAACAGACATGTGGGCTAGGAAATGATTCAGTGTTTGCCTCACAGTCTGAATTCCTGAGCTCAGGTCTTCAACACTCACACAAGAGATGAGTGTGGTAGCACACATTTGTGACCCTAGTGCTGCAGAGATGAGAGAACGCTTGGAGTTTGCTGGACAACCAGTGTAGTCAATCAGTGAGCTCTGCGTTCAGTGACAGAGATCCAGTCTCAAAAGACTAAGGTGGGAATGATAGAGAAAGAGACTCAATGCTGACATCCGACCTTCACATGCACCCCCCCCTCGCAGGCACACACACATACTACATACACATACACACACACGAAGAAGGAAGAAAAATAAACCAATAGGATATTATGTATATGGGGTGAGAGGTAAGAGGAAGAGAAGGATAGAGGAATGGAGGAGGGAGGGAGAAGGGCACAAAGAGAGATTAGAGAGAGGGAGAGACTGAGAAGGCCTGCAGGCTCCAAATCTCAAATCTGCAGAGCAGGCCAGCAGGCTTGAGGCCCTGGGAGGAGTTGATGGCGCACTTTGGGTCCAAAGGTTATCTGCTGGTAGAATTCCTACTGCTGTGGAGGTTATATTCCTCAATGCCTTCAACTGATTAGATGAGGCCACCCACACTATGGAGTGTAGTCTGCTTTATTCAAAGTCTTCCGATTTACATATTAACCCATGTTAAAAAGAAACCTTCACAGCAACATCCAGACATGTTTGATCAAATATCTTTGGGTACTATGTTCTAGTCAAGTTGATTCATAATATGAGCCATCATAGGAGCCTAGTGTTTTTTGGAAAGGAGAGAGCAAAGGAAAAGGGAAGGGAGAGGGAATCAAACCATCTCTTGTTCTAGTTCATCTCTGCCTGGGACTTTGACCAAGAAAGGAAGTGCTTTAGATACATGAAGGAAGCATCCAGAACAAAGGTTGGCTCTTTTCTGCAATCTGCTTGGGCAAAGCCACAGCACAGGATCCTTTGCTAATGTCAGCAGCACCTGAGTCAACGTGGCAGCTGGAAGCCAGGAGATTCACTTATCTCAAACTGTCCCTGGTAGAACTAGAAGTACCCGGGAGCTGGGGGAGGGCCTAGATGGTTCTGTAGAGAAGGTTGCAGAGACAGCAAGCCTTTTGGGAAGAGGATGAGTGGATCTTCAGTGAGACCTCAAGAAGGTGTAGAGCAGCAGGACTGAGTTAGGTAGGGAGTACCTGGACTGACTAAGAGGACAGAGAAAGGAGAGCGAGACAGATGCCAAGCTTCTCCTGTTATCAGCTGCACTTGGAAACATAAGCAGAAAAGTCTGCAATGAATGCATCTAGGCCTCTGGTATCTACAAGGCCTTGTGCCTCAGGGTGCTGATGTGCCCAGCAAGCCAGGTGCCTCCTTGGAGAGGAGTTAGGAATGGATGCGAAGAATCAGCATTTTCATATGAATGTATTATTTTTCTAAAGAGACTGAGAAGTTCCAAAATCATCTGTTAAAAATTATTGACCCAAACGATACATAAATCATACAGAATTCCAAGTGTACTTTTTATCTGCTAGTTAAAATAAAGGACTAGATTCATGAATCAAACAGTAGTGTTATCAGAGGTGAAGTGTGATTGCACTTGTGAGTTCGTTCTAGAGGTGGTGAAGCCAGGAATTCAAAACTAGGTCTCTACAACTTCACACCAAAGTTTGGTCCTGCCTCCTAGACCTTGTCAACGTGACTCGTCAACACTCATTATCTCCCAACATCCTGGTTAGTTCCTCCCAGCCTGGTCCTACCTTCTGGCATGGCTAATAAAGTCTTTTCATAGTCAACTTAGGCTAATAAATAGAGGACATCGCCATTACCTCTTTGGACAAACCCATTGCCAGATTTTCATCCCTTTTAGTGTGAGATATCTAAAAGGTACAGAAAGGTAAAAAGAATAACATCATGTATCTCATCCCCATGAGATAAATCCCCCCAGATAAATCTCTGGGGAACCCTCTAGAGAGCTTTTCTCTTCTCTTTGAACATTATCCCAGGACCAATTTTCCTTCTGCCTCATTTAGATGCCCAGGTTCATAAGACTGATGTGGAGTTTTGAAATCCACTAAAACATTTCCATGTGCACAAATACATAATCCATGAAAATACACAATCCATGAAAAATTTAATTTTAACAGAATGGTATCCAACCATGCATATAATTTGGTTGCCCTATTTCTCTCTTAATCTTAACTTTTGAGACTACATATTAATGACTAGATGTTCATTTATTACATTTTATTTCTTCGCCCATTGATCTTTTTGTATTAAACAAATTTATCCAGAACTGCAGGAGACATTCTTGTATACATTTCCATAGACATTTGTATGTAGTGCTTCACATCCTGCTTCTAGAAGAGCTGGCCGTCTCCTAGCTACCAGGGGTGGCTACCACACGAGGGGATCAGTACCTTGTGTGTGTGTCTGTTTCTCCACATATATGATGCATTTCTGGCGATCAAAGGCTACATTTTATTCATCTCTGCATTGCCAGTGTCTGACATATGACGCTGATATGAATGGATAAATACCTGAATGATCGAGATGTCTCTATCCTTATCCCTGATTTTCCAAATTAGCATTGCTCTTGACTGTAACAGGGTAAAAGTCAAGGGAATTCCCTGCTCCAATCTGTTGTGCATGCCACTCCACTTCTGTTATTAAAGTTTGTAAGATGCTCCTCTTTACATGTGGTAGGCAACGGTCTCCCACTTCACTGTCAAGAAGAAAAGGTGAGTTTGAATCCAGGTGTGCCCCCATCCAGAGGCAATGTCTCACTGTTCTCTTCTGCCAGCACTCAACAGTGAGTGCTCTCCATGGAAACCGTCTGCTCTTTTGCCTATGTGAACACGACCTCAGCCGCAGCTGTTTCAGCCCTGCAATGAGACCATTTTCCCCCTCCGAGTCTGGGGAAATCACCTTCAGTGATGATCCCACAGCCTTGACAACTTGACCCACATCCTTCTGACTTGTGCTCTGTGTCTGCATGTTAGCATTTGAAAATGCAACAGTGATGGATGCTTTGGTACCAGTGAGGACAAACTCTTAATTTTTGAGATGAAGCTGAGGAAATGTATTCAGGGTGACATAATGCGAGAGAATCCAAGCTAAGGTCAGTACCAGGTCACTTGGGAGACACTGGCTTTTCTAATAGAGCCAGCTTCTCCAGCAGGGAGGAGAACTGGTGGTTGGTATATGTCGTTGTCTTCCCCTGATTTGGGAAATAACAAAGACAATTTTGGGCAAAGACGGGGGATTGGAAACATCACAGAAACTAAAGAACATGCTGCCTATGAAGTCTAACTTAGAAAGTGCCAGGTGAAAGTTCTAAATGATCTCCTGGACCAGAAGGTGAGAGGAGAAAGCAGCCTGGGATACAGAAGGACTGTATTAGTCAGGGTAGGCTAGCCGCTGTAACAAAGATCTCCAAAAGCCCAGTTATATAACACTATAAACATTTAATGCTCATTCATATCACCATTCAGCACTACTGGTAGGTTTGATCTTTGCTCTCTGTAATTTATCAAGACAGCGTCCTCCTATCTTTCCTCACCAACACATAGCCTACAGAGTCAGTGTTGCAGGAGAACCAGGAGCCTGAGGGAAGTCAAGATGAGTGATGAACTAGAAGCAGAGTTTCAACTAGAGTAGGCATTGTTGATTCTGTGTCCACAGGCTGCTATTTCTACTGCATGGCTCATCCTTTCAACACCCCTGCTCTTACTCTAGGAAATGGGAATCACATAACCTATTTTGATCCCACACTCCCCCTCCCTGGCCCCCAGGATTGTGAATTCAGACACTGGAATGTTTTGTAAATAGATGTTGGCCACACATATAAGGATAGTAAGATTTCTATTCTATTTGTCTGGAAGCCGAGCATCCTGCCCACTGTGATCCACAGTCTTTTTGCTTGTGAGTGGGTGATGGATGAAAAATGTGAGAAACATTCATCTTGAATAGAAGGACAGCTGGAATGTGACGATCAGGACACAGATACCTGCTATGAGAAGTTCACCTGCAGGAGCACCTCTCCTGGGTGATGATGCTTCGTCCATGTCATATGTGCATCTTGACACTGACAATCAGTTCCTGCCTCTCCCAGGCCCTATCCTCTATTGCCACCAAGCTTAAAACTTGAGGGTCAGTCCTTGACCTTAAACCTGGGCTGCAATACCCTCCGATCCTGGTGGTGGTTGGTAGATCTGAGGATGGCACTTGGAATTCTATAGCTCTGGGTTGGAGTCTTGGTTCTAATGCTTCCTGGTCTCACTTTCTCCATCTATAAAATGGGGAGGATAATGTACAAGGCTGTTTTGAGGCCTACATGAGATCATAATGAAAACTGCTTAGTAGGCTGACTGTAAACAGGTAGCACCCAGGAAAGCTGCGGTTATTTTCATGCCATATCCAATGCGCTAGAGATGAGTTCTGGGCACTTGCATAACGGTTGAGTCAAACCTTCATCCTGTGGCTTCCCTGTTGGCCCTGTTTCTATGAGCAGTCTTTTGGCTCAGTACTTTTTCCTGCTGGTCTCAGTTCTTGCCCCGAGTCTTTGTCAGCTTATCTGAGCACTAGACTCCTTCTAGCCCTGGTGTGGACAGAGTCTATGTTCTTCCTCCTCATTCCTTGCCACCACTTCACCTGAGTCTTGCCTGCTGCCCTCCTATGAGGGCTCTGCCATGGTGGCCACTCACACACTGAAGTCTGAACTCTAAAGCTTTTCCAGGGGTTGTTTACTGTTTGGCTCATATTAGCCTCACTGATTTGATCTTGAGTCTCATATGTTCCAACCACAATGAGCTTCCTCCTTAGCTCGTTAGGCTTTAAAGCACAGCCTGAGATCAGGGCATGGGAGGTGGTCCCAAGCCTGGAGTGAGGGAGTGGGCAGAGTGTGGTGGGGAGGGCGAAGGGCTGACCTGGGCTATGCTATTCATTTGGTTCTTGTTGTGGGCAGCCTTGGCACCGTTCCCCTGGGGCATGTCTAAAATGCCTCTGAATTGTCTTTGTATAGGATAGGAGTCTGGGGCTTCCTCACTGGATTAGGGTCCCCATGGGTTTTCCACCTTGAAAATGACCCTGCCTTAGATCTAAGGCAGAGATACACATGATTAAAGGAGAGCATGCCTCACACGTGATGTAGAGCAAGCAGAAGCCGCTTTATTAGCAGGCTGTTTCCCACTCCAGGTGTTTTGCAGGAGCCGTAGATACTGTGGACCATGTCCTGAGTCTAGGCTCAAATGTTTAAGTTTTAGAGGCAGCCACCTTGACATCCTCTTTGCAGGCGGCCATCTATGTGGTTCCCTCATCTCATGCCAGTTTCCTTCCCATGACCCTTTCCTAGCATCTGGTACTAGACCTGACATGGGTAATTACATAAAAGGAGAGGTCAGATTCCAGCTCCCAGAAGCAGGTGTAAAAGGAATGGTATGGCTCAGGTGATTATTATGTGTGGGGTAGAAGGTATAAGGAGGTGAGAGGAAAGAATTCTACAGAGCCAAGCACAGGAAGCAAGGGGATCAGCCAGTAGGTAGTCAGTGGGAGACTGGAATGGGAGCTCAGAGACTAGAGAGGCCCAGGGTTATTTACACAGGTAGAGATGGGCTGGCATGAAGATCTGATTTTGTTTTAGGGAAGCTGGACAGTGCTTCTCTGTGTCTGGGTGCTGCTCCTTCTTATGACTACATGGATGATGCCATTGTAGGCTGAGAGGAGTGATCACTTCCTTACAGTCCTTGGTACAGATTTCTGTCAATCTAGTTACAGTCCTTCCCCCAGACCCAAAGGTTATAGGAATCCAGGATCTAGAAATGGGCCTTTTTGAGTCTTGGCTTGAAGTAAAATAAATAGATTCTATAGATAGCATTAGTATAGCCTGCAACGGAGTCTGGAATTCTGGAGAGTCTGGACCGTAGACCAACAAGAAAGCATCTTCTACCAACACTTGCTTTCTGGGCTGCAGGTAGACAGTCACTCTTCCATCAGCAAGACGAGCTCCTCTGAATATAGTTTGCTATCTTCCAGAGCTGAGGCTGCAGGTTCACATTTACATTGACCTCAGGATCCCTCTCAATTCTCCCCTCTGGAGGGAACCATCTCCACTCTGCAAGGGGGTCCACAGAGTGATGCGGCTGAGCTACAGGAAGAGAAATCACTGGGGAGTCTGTCCTTTTGCCTTACGGATTTTTTTTCTCCTCCAAATAGAGTTATAACAATAAACAACCCCTAGGTTTTCATCATGGTTGCACTCAGGTTCTTACCCTCTCATGGAGAGTTTAATCGTGGAAGAAAAGTAGACTGGACACTTTGTCATTGTTCTCTGCGTCTAAGCTTTGGAGAATGATGCTCTTCTACCATTAGTTTTGTGTTAATTATGTTCATGGCCATGGTATGCTCCTCCTGTGGTGAAATTCTGTGCGTTATCCTAACTCCAACTGCATGAAGTAAAGCGCCTCCTTAATGACGCAGGCTTCCAGTCATGTAATCCTCCCATGCCTCAACCCTGTATAATGGAGACTATAGGATTTTGATGAGGATTAAATGAGCTTTTAATATGAGAAGCAGTTTAAACACCCCTAAAAGCAGGAAATGCTTTAGTTTTAGCATCGTTGTTCATTTCAGGATGTTGAACTTGAACAAGAAGCAGTAGGAATTTTTTTTTAAGTGAGAATCTGCAGAATCTCATCTTTGGAACATTCTTCTGTCTTGGTGGAAGGACTTTCAGTGGCTTATGGATTAAACAGAAAGAAAACTTGGGTCATTGGAATGAAAAAGAGAATGTAAACCAGTGGAAGGGACTAGAATGAACAGACTACTGAAGACCTGAGCCAGGATGACAGAAATTCACGACCGACCTATGTATCTGCCCTTTCTTTTCTCCTAGTGAAGGAAGCTGGAAAATATTGGCAGATATACATTCTACTTCCTGATCAACATCGAATGTGTATTCATTTGCAGTAACATATTCTCTCATGGCCAGATGGGGAGACCAGATGCAGTAGGAATCTCTTATATGGTTCCCTTAAGGACATAGGACTTTGAGCATGTTCTATCATAGCTACAGATTCAGCTTTACCATGACAAGCCATTAGAGGTGAGCATCCTACATGATCCTCTGGAGGATCTCGAGACTTTGCTTCATGAGATTAGAAAACCGAAGCAGAAATCATAATGTAAGTGGACAACAAATACAAGTTTGGCTGTCCCTGGTGCTTGGCAGAGTTATATTTACATTTTCTGTTTCCTTTCCTCTGTAGTCTTCAAACTCCTCTATAAAATAGCTGCATGACACTATAGGCACTTGATCTGACCATCTAGGCTTCCTCCTTAAGTAACCAAAAGCGTTCATAATAGTTCCACCTACTGACCAGCCAGTCAAATAGGTATAGATCATTCACTCTGTATGAAGGAATGTTGTGGGGAAGAAAGGGAAGTACCACTCACGGCAGCACAACTCCGTGGAAGACGGTATCTGGGACACTGTACGAGGATGACTGCATTTGCTGCAGGTATGTAAAGTACTTACTGTTATTTCTCATTTGTAGAATAAAAACCAGAGACTCAAAGAAGTCACGTAGCTTGACCAAGCTCGTGTGGCTAGTTCTATAGTTGTAGAACCAGGATTTGAAATAAACAGATGAATTCATCCGTTGATTGAGCATATTGCCATCTTTATTTTTTTTCCCCAGGGACTGTTGCTACAAAGAATACTAAGAAGTGATTTCTCTTTCTAACTCACCCACCATCTGGCAGCGGAGGCAATTTCCTGACTCCATGTCCAGGGGTCTCATTTTATCCAAGCTCTAGCCTTAGCATTGAAATCATCTGTTACAAGAAATACATCAAGCTATATAAATTCTACTTGAATACCCTTGGAGTTCAATTTGGCATGAAAAAGGATGATATGGTGACTGAGGTTGGAGGTGAATGAAAAGCTGTTTTTATGGTAAAGATCTCTTTTATAGGCATAAGCCCTTAAGCATGATTCTTGCAACTCCCTAGGTGGAGTTTGGAAAGACTCACCTAAAAGAAATTTGAAAAGGCTGAAGAATAATATCCCAACCAAGAAGGCAGGGACATGCTCAGCAGTCAATTACGACTGGGGATAATATGCTTTGGGAAAAAATAATTAGATTCAGAAGTATTAGAAGGCTTAGGGTTTTGTCACCTTGTAAGTGTGGCTCCTGATGGCAAGTCCCAAAGAGAAGGGCTCTGACTTCCTTGTAGCCCCTCTTTAAGAAGAGCACTCGTATTTCCATTCGTCTCAAGTCTTCAGGATTGTCCTTCATCCGTTGAATTTGAGATGTAGGCTGGGTCCTGAAAACCTGGAGCAGGAACATCTTCGACACCTTGCATACAACAGTGAGCCCAACTAGAAGCTCAGAAAGGGCTGGAGGGGGCACTACAATAACACCTGGTTTGCTATCTGAGCCACCAAGCCACCCCTAGGACCTGGGACTTGTGATGACAGCTCAAGGGCTCACTCCTGCTGTGATAATCTGTTTCTTTGGATGACTTTGGTCATTCTAAGTCTCCCCACCCCATGCTTTAAAATGCAGTTTGTTTTCTTGTAGAGTTCACCATTAAATTAAATTTCTCTCTGTCATTCAACAGGTAAGTTTCCTTTCTCTATGACGGGGAAGTTTTGAAGTATATATCATGCCTCTGCTCACTGTTCCATTCATCTCTTTCTCAAGAGATAGCCTGTAGTCATCCCATTATTCAGGAGGTCTAAATATGTATGCTTCATTCTAAGGATGGCAACCATAATGTCACATCTATCAGTTGAGTGTAAACCTCTTTCCTACCATGTTTTTTTGTGATCTCTGAATATTTCCCAATAGCTTCCAGGCAGTTATAAATGGCTTTGTTTTTCTTTTTTAAATTTTTAAAAATGATTTATTTTTATTTGTGTGTGTGTGTGTGTGTGTGTGTGTTTGTGTGTGTATGCTATGTGTGTGCTGACAGAGACCAGAAGAGGGCTGGAATTACAGGCAGTTGTGACCTCTCAGATGTGGATACTGGGGACTGAACTCTCGTCCTCTGGAAGAGCAGGAAGTGTTTTTAACCACTGAGCCGTCTCCCCAGCCCATAAATTGGTTTCTTAATGAAGTCTTCTGAATGGTGTGACTACTGTGCCTAACTGGGGACACTGCACTGGAGAGACAGCACTTAGGATGCAGTACCAGAGTGAAATCCTACACTGGGGATGCAATGCTGGATATGTGATGCTGGAGACCAACACTGGTGATGTGGCTCAGGAGACGCCGCCCTGGAGACTTGTCAGAGGAGATGCAGCGACGCTGGAGTGTTGAACAGAGCACCACAATACACGTCATTAAGAACCTGAAATCTGCTCTGAGTTCTCAATAGTGACACTGAATTGAGGCTCTGTGATAGTTTTGACTTGGGCTTTTGGGTCGAGGCAGCTGTTCACACTTGGCTGTCTTGTTCACCTGAAGTGTGTCAGGTGGAGCATGGTTCTCAGCCTCTGTGGAACTGGCTGTACTCGCTCTTTCTCTCTCACAAGCTCTTTCTGTGTATGATGGTCCTCTTCCTTCTCTCCTCTGCTAGCTGCTTGGAAAGCCTTGGTCACGGGACATCCAGAGAAGGTTGAGTGCCTCTGGGAACCATCGACTGGTCCTCCTGAGCATCTCTAGAACACACAACAAAGGGAGTCCAGGCAGTGCTGCTCCCAGTGGGAAATTCCCCTCTTCCTCCCCTCATTTGCTTATCAAACTTTAGCATCAATTGAAGGCGTCAGAGGTCAGTGACCTTTGCCTCCTTTGCTGCCAATCCTTCAAGAATGAGTTTCCTCAGTTTTCTTCAGGAAATTGGGAGAATGCTTTCCAAGGGACCATGTGGAGGGAAAGCCATGGGAGAAGTTATTCTAGATGGGCATGCAATTTGTTCACTCTCTGTTAGAAAATGCTGAAATTCTTTTCTCCCCCCTAAATATTCTGCTAGATCTGTCTACTGGAGGACAATCTAGTCCTCTGTGGGAGAAGCTGTCTCTAGACATTCTCCATAGAGAAATTGTGCTACTATTTCTTTAAATCACACTCTTCCATTCCCTCCTGCTGAGCTGACAGTGTGGGTGAGCATGGTATGAATTCAGATCCAGACTGACTACATGTGTCCTCAAGTTCTCTGCTTGTTTCAACTGTACAATGATGAATGGAAGACAGAGAATGCAACAGCCTTCAAATCGAACAGATAAGGAGAGGAGCTAATAGAACTGCAGCCTTTCCTCCTGGGTCTGCTCATATGTTCAGTCAACAGGTGAGGGCCAGGAAAGGACAGAACAGCTCTGTTCTGGTGCTGTTGCTAAAGCAAAGGAAGCATGATTAAAGAATGACTTCCAAAGGGCATACACACAAATAAATTAGGAGGTGGGAATACATTCTATGGAAATTGAGTGCTGAGGATCGAGAGAGAGAGAGAGAGAGAGAGAGAGAGAGAGAGAGAGAGAGAGATATGTAGGATGGTGAAGGAAAATCTATGTAGGATGGTGAAGGAAAATCTCACTGAAATGATGGTACTGGGGGATGCCTCAAGGTTGAAATGAGCTATGCCTGCATCAGGGGAAGAATATTCCTGACCAAGGGCTTGCAGTGGGTGTGCCTGCTATATCTAAAGGATAGCGGGAGGCCAGTATACCCAGAACCTCATCACATGACAGGGGTTGCAGTCTGGGAAGCAGGTACCTTTCAGGCTACTGTTATGTTGTAGGGTTTTTCCTGATCCAGAAGGCAAGCACTGGAGGATCTGAGCCACAGAGTAGTGTGACATGGCCGTGTGTGAAGAGGACAGTTTACAGTGCTTTGGGATGGAGACTGGTTCTAGCAGGCAGGTGCGGAGAACCCGAGGCCCTTGACTTCATGCTGACTGGTGCTCAAGACACTAAAGATAATGCCCAGGGACCACTATCTTTACAAATGGTGAGAAAGCTTACAGCAACAGCAGAGCAAGGGAGACGGGAACAAGCCAAGTCTGCGTTTTCCTGCATTCTGTAAGTCAAAGGCTTCTAGTGAAGGAGAATAGCAGTTGCAATGCAGAGGGGTTAGAGATGAGCCAGAGGAACAAACACGGGGCAATAGAAAATAATTGAGCTTGTCTCTCATAACCAACAAGAGGGAATTTGTACAAACAAATTAGTGATGGGGCAGAGGTACAAAGAAGCTGTTCAACAGGTTGTGGAGGGTGGGTGATCCTCGCCAGGGTTCTTGCTGAATTGGAATGGAAACAGGACACTGGGCCAGAAATACCTCCCTGCCATATGGCACTGTCACCACCCTAAGATGCATTTGTAGTAGGTGACAAGGAGGTTATGAGCAGCAGCAGATGGGGAATTATGGAAGAGGTAGTGGCCGGTTGTGCTACTTACCAATTTATGAGCAGGATTGTAGTCTCTTGTGGAAAAGGTCAGTGTCAAGATGAAGAAATTGTTTGCCCAAAGGTGTCCAGGAGTTCAGACCAGTTGCCAAGAGCCCTGGTATCCATCAATCATCTGTAAGGAACCCCCAGGGTCAGTGCCCTCCTAAGGTGGGAGGAGGCTACCACCTGCTGGTTGACTTAAGTACTTGCCCAAGATACTCAGCTTTCAGTTTCAGGGAGAAACTTGTTTGGGCAGAGTTTTCCTCAGGCCCACCCCCCCCCCCCCCCCCCCCCCCGCCTTAAGTCAACACAGAATCTCACCAGGATAAGTATTCTTCATTCTCATTACAGGGTGCTCAGAAAACAATGTGACCAGTCAAGGATGACTCAGCATTTGGAAAGCTTGGCATATAAGCTTAGCTTCTACTATGAAGATCACTTCTGAGAGGGTGCTCTGGCAGTGGGTTATGCTATTTTTGAAAACTGTGACTCAAAGTGAGGGAGCAGGTAGAAGGGAGGGGTCCAGAATGGAAGAATGGATAAAGGGATAATGATCCAGATGAGTGTTCCTCAAGGTGCCTGGGCCAAAGGAGGCTTTAAGCACTGTGGACTCAGGCACTAGGGGCTGAATAAACCTGGGGTAGCTATTTCATTGCTCAGAGACACGTTCCAACCTATGGTTGAAAATGTGCTGGGTGAATGTGGGAGCTACTTAATTCTCTCTCTCTCTCTCTCTCTCTCTCATGCATGTATGCATGTGTCTGTGTGTACTGTTACTGAATTTTATTCTCCAGCCCTAGTGGGATTGAAGTGATTCACAAGGGAGCCTCATTCAGCTTCCTTTCCAGAGATTTACTTTGTATGTGGGCTTCTTGGGGAGGCCAGAAGAGCAGGGGAGTGAGCCCCCTGCTGGATGTTAACACAAGCACCAGCCCAAATGCTGGAGGTAAGCATACAATTCTTCATGCTCCTGAGGCAGAAGGACACAGGTGGATGGGGCACTGACATTCTAGTAAATGGCTGAGTTTAGAGAGCAAGGCTGATTGTGCCAGGCCTGGCTTTAGGACCTTCAGCAACTCTTAGCAGTTTTCTGTGGATACCAGCCCTTTAAGTCAAGGTCCCAACAGCACCCTCACTTCTGTTCCTCATCATCTTCACCCTTGTCAGCCATCACAGACCTCACCTGACCTCACTGCTAGGTATCATGCTAAGCACAGTCACTGCCAGGGAACCGCTCACATAACCTGGTTCCAAGGATTTCAAGGCTTTAGCCTTACCACCTTAGGACCCTGTTGACTCTCTGTTCCTGAGTTAATGAGACCTCTACTCAGCTTCGTACATCCTTAATTGGGCTGTCCTAATTGAAACTGACACCTGAGTTTAGAAAAATAGCAGGCAGCTCAGAGCAGGGGTGGGGCACGGAGAAGCTCCCTGGGATCCAGAGTCTATGAGAGCTGCCTGGGAATGCCTCTCAGAACCCCATGCTCCATCTACACAGTCCACTTAGCTAGAGTTTCCCCTAGAGCCCTGAGGCAGCCTCCAGGGTCTTCTTGTTCATCACATCTCCAGCTTACACCCAAACTACACCACAAAAATGATTTTAGAGGAGGGGCTGGAGTGATGGTTCAGTGGTTAAGAGCACTGGCTGTTCTTGCAGAGGGCCTGGGTTCGATTCCCAGCACCCACATGGTAGCTAACAATGGTATGTAACTCCAATTCCAGGGGATCCAACACTGTGGAGAGCCACAGCCTCCGCCGCCATTACAAGGTGGCGCCGGTATCCGGACCTTCTTAACAGTAAACATCCTGCTGCGCCCATAAGGGGCGTGCACAAGAGCCTGCTCTCCCTCGCCTCCTCCCGTGGCGTGATCTCCAGCAACCAATCCACTTCTTATACGTCATAAATGGGACCTTTAGGGCATATATAAGCAACAGCTCTCCCACTTCTCGGCGTCTTCGGTCTTCATCCTTAGTATGCTATGTAAGAGGCTTATGAAATAAACTGCTGCAGAAGGATCCTGACTTGTCCTCCCGCGTCGTTCTTGCCGGCGAGACGGAAAGCGGTCGGGGACAGCTGGTGCCGAGACCCGGGAATCAACATCGCTGGCGCCGCCCGAAGACCCCTCCAATACAGGAGGAGGATTCAGAACTGCAGGTAGGTTCGGAGAGGTATGGATGTTATGGAGGTTGCTGGAATTGTTTTCGCCTTGATTATGGGAGCCTTTGTGATTCTGCTTCTCACCCTATGCTTCCACGCGGGTTACTGTCAGGAAGAAGGGCAAATGGTTCTAGAGGATCTCCAGGACAGCCTATCAGAAACCGAACGAAGTGAAAGGATGGGAGCACGTGCAAAAGAAAATAGGGCCCAAAGTGAAAATGGACCTCCCGGTAAGCCAGAGGAAGGCAGGGGAGAGAGCACTGTCGAAAAGGACGGAGCAAGAAACCAAGTAACAGGTTTTAGACAGGGAAGAAACTTACCAAAGGGGTATTTATACCCCACAAGGGAACTTGCTGCTCTGCAGTTAGAAGAGAGCAGTTTAAGCCCAGAAGAAGAGATAGAATTAGAAGAACAAGCCGCAAGCTATGAGGAAAATAGATATAGGCCACTGGAATATAAGAACCCAATGCCCTATGTTCTGGGGCAAGGGGCTGCTACTGCCCCCCCACCTTATTCAATACAGCCATCATGTTCACTCCTCCCTAAAACTGTGAGGAAAAAGCTGGATATGGCCTTCCCAGTTTTTGAAATGCCTATAGAGGGACAAGAAGGCATGGGACGAGTCTATGCGCCTGTAGATTATAATCAGATAAAAGAATTGGCTGAAGCAGTAAGAAAATATGGAGTGAATGCAAATTTTACTTTAGCACAGCTAGACAGACTGGCAAGAGATTCTATGACGCCTACTGACTGGCAAACTATTGCAAAGGCTACGCTTAATAGCATGGGCCAATTTTTAGAGTGCAAGGCGCTATGGTATGAGGCTGCACAAGAGCAAGCCCGAATCAATGCAGCCTCCTTAACCCCTGAACAACAACAATGGACATATGAAATGTTAACAGGACAAGGAAGATATGCAAATGAACAAAATACTTATGCCTGGGGAGCCTATCAACAGGTTTCCATGACGGCAATTAGAGCATGGAAAGCTTTAACTAAAAAGGGAGAAGGAGCAACCCAGCTAACCAAAATTATACAGGGCCCACAGGAATCATTTTCAGATTTTGTGGCCAGGATGACCAAGGCAGCAAACAGAATTTTTGGAGATTCAGAATCTGCAATGCCTCTTATTGAGCAATTAGTTTTTGAACAAGCAACACAAGAATGCCATAATGCCATTGCCCCTCGAAAGGGTAAAGGATTACAAGATTGGTTAAGGGTATGTAGAGAGTTAGGGGGCCCATTATCTAATGCAGGGCTGGCGGCAGCTATAATGCATATTGCCAAAAATGCTCCTCAAGGAAGAGGCAAAGGACCTTGTTATCAATGTGGCAAAATGGGACATTTTAAAAAAGACTGCAAGAATGCAGCCCCAAATAATCTTACAACTAAAATCTGCACTAGATGCAGAAAAGGGGCACACAAGGCCGAGAACTGTAGATCTATAAGAGACATTGAGGGAAAACTTTTGGTTCCCCCAAGGCCTTGGAAGAGCCCAAAGCAAGAATTTAAGCCAAAAAACGAGATGAGGGGCCCTCGGTTCCAGGGGTGGTGAGTGTGGGAGCGGTTTTTTTCTCTCTCTCTCTCTCTCTCTCTCCCTCCCTCCCTCCCTCTCTCTCTCTCTCTCTCTCATGCATGTATGCATGTGTCTGTGTGTACTGTTACTGAATTTTATTCTCCAGCCCTAGTGGGATTGAAGTGATTCACAAGGGAGCCTCATTCAGCTTCCTTTCCAGAGATTTACTTTGTATGTGGGCTTCTTGGGGAGGCCAGCAGCTCTCTCTCTCTCTCTCTCTCTCTCTCTCTCTCTCTCTCTCATGCATGTATGCATGTGTCTGTGTGTACTGTTACTGAATTTTATTCTCCAGCCCTAGTGGGATTGAAGTGATTCACAAGGGAGCCTCATTCAGCTTCCTTTCCAGAGATTTACTTTGTATGTGGGCTTCTTGGGGAGGCCAGAAGAGCAGGGGAGTGAGCCCCCTGCTGGATGTTAACACAAGCACCAGCCCAAATGCTGGAGGTAAGCATACAATTCTTCATGCTCCTGAGGCAGAAGGACACAGGTGGATGGGGCACTGACATTCTAGTAAATGGCTGAGTTTAGAGAGCAAGGCTGATTGTGCCAGGCCTGGCTTTAGGACCTTCAGCAACTCTTAGCAGTTTTCTGTGGATACCAGCCCTTTAAGTCAAGGTCCCAACAGCACCCTCACTTCTGTTCCTCATCATCTTCACCCTTGTCAGCCATCACAGACCTCACCTGACCTCACTGCTAGGTATCATGCTAAGCACAGTCACTGCCAGGGAACCGCTCACATAACCTGGTTCCAAGGATTTCAAGGCTTTAGCCTTACCACCTTAGGACCCTGTTGACTCTCTGTTCCTGAGTTAATGAGACCTCTACTCAGCTTCGTACATCCTTAATTGGGCTGTCCTAATTGAAACTGACACCTGAGTTTAGAAAAATAGCAGGCAGCTCAGAGCAGGGGTGGGGCACGGAGAAGCTCCCTGGGATCCAGAGTCTATGAGAGCTGCCTGGGAATGCCTCTCAGAACCCCATGCTCCATCTACACAGTCCACTTAGCTAGAGTTTCCCCTAGAGCCCTGAGGCAGCCTCCAGGGTCTTCTTGTTCATCACATCTCCAGCTTACACCCAAACTACACCACAAAAATGATTTTAGAGGAGGGGCTGGAGTGATGGTTCAGTGGTTAAGAGCACTGGCTGTTCTTGCAGAGGGCCTGGGTTCGATTCCCAGCACCCACATGGCAGCTAAAGACTGTCCAAAACTCCAGTTCTGGGGATCCTATGCCCTCTTCTGACATCCATGGGTATTGCACGACACAGGTGCACTTAAATACATGCAGGCAATACACTCATACACATAAAATAAAAATTATTTTTTAAATGTCTAGGGAAAAAGGTTTCATCAGAATATATACCTGCTTCAAACACTCATTATTACCCAAGAGTGTATGGGTGACAAATTGGGCTCCATGGGATTAAAAAGAAAAATGAGAACACAAAGTTAAATGGGGAGGGAAGGGGGGTGGATATGGGAAGAATTGGGATGTAAATATGATTAAAATATGATGTATGAAAATCTCAAAGTTAATAAAAATAAAACAGAAAATATTAAAAAGAATAATAATATAAACAGAAGATAAAGTTATCTGTAAAACAAACAAACCCCCAAACACCATAGCAGTTTCCTGTTGCATTTGGGAAAAAACATTCTAAAAATGCTTACTCTGTAGGACGTTTTTATCAAACTTTTGCCTCCCAAGGCTCAGGGATCAGAAGAGAGGGAGGAAAGATTGCAAGACCCAGAGGAGGTGGATGACCACAAGGAAACAGTTTTCCAGGCAGCTGGTCAGCTACTCACATGAACTCACACCAATGGTGACAGCATGCACAAGTCCCACGTAAACTCAAGCCAGACAAAATCCCAGCAGCATAGACATGGGAAAGTGGGTGAGAAACCCCAGCCCTACCTGAAGAAGTATTGGTAACTGATGGCTGGTGGGAGGGGGAGAGTCAGTTTTTTTTTAAGGGTAAGGATCTTGTTAGGTTGACCAGGCTCCAGTGAAGAGGGATCAAGGGTCCAAATATGATCAAAATACGTTGTATGAAATTCTCAAACTAATTTAAAAAATTTAATCCTTATTCTGGACCAGAGAGGCTGCTTATTGGGTCTTGCTGCTGCCCACTGTAGTCTTTCTGCTCCGAGCCTGTGACGCTACTTTCCTCTGACTAGTTGATTGGATTTGTAACCGCCTAGGATTAATGAGGTGTACCTTTGTGTATGTCGGTGAGGGTGTTTCCAGAGAGAAGGAGTGAAACATACCCTGAATGTGGATGGCACCTTCCCATAGGATAGGATCCTGGACTACATAAACAGGAATTGCAGATAAATGGCAGGGGGAAGCCTTTTATTTTATTTTATTTTATATCATCTCTCTTTGCTTCCTTTTGTGGCTGCAGTACAACCTGCTGCCTCCTGGTGTTACTGCCACAGCTACCATTGTTCTTGCCCCTCACCTTCCCCACTGTGATGGACTAAACTGTGAGCCAAAATAACAATGCTACTGTCAGGTATTTTTTATCAGAGCAATGAGAAAATAACTAATATTGTATTCTTCCTTGCCCGGGTGCCCTGGGCTAACTCTCTGTGCAGCCCCGTAGCCTTGGGCTTGTAGAGAGGCCAACTTTCTGCCTTCCTCTTCCCTGGCTTCCTTCAGCTGGTTAACTTCTACTTCTTAGAGCTCTGTTCCTTAGCTGTTTAAGTATCCTTTTCATAGCTGCAACAAATACCTGGATGAAACAGTTCAAAGTTAGAAAGATTTATTTTGGCTCAGAGTTTTAGAGGCTGCCATTTGGAATAGTTACTTTTTTCATTGCTGCAACAAAATACCTGACACGAAGCAGTTTAAAGAAGGAAGAGTTTATGCTGGCTTACAGGTCTAGGTGATATATTCCACCATGGTAGGAAAGGCATGGTGGCAGGAGCAGGAAGCAAGATGATCACGCTGTATTTGTAGTCAAGAATCAGAGAACTGACAGGAAGGGGCTGGACTATGAAACCAGAAGGCCTACCCCCGGGAGACTCTACCTCCTAAAGTTTCCACAACCTTCCCTAACAATGTTGCCAGCTGGGGACCAAGTACCATCTATGGTCTGTTGGCTCCATTGTTTCTATGTCTGTGGTGAGGAAGAACATCATGATGGAAGGGTAGAGTAGCACGGAGCTGCTCACCTCATGGCTGTTGGGAAGCAAAGTGAAATAGGGAGCGACCAGAGCCAAGACATACCCATGAAAAGTGTGTCACAGTGGCCAAATTCCCCAGCAGCCTGCCTTCCACAGTTACACCATCTCTTAATAGTCTAGTCAAAGTTTAAAGCCATCAATCAATGGATTAAAATGCCAGTTATTCAGATCTCTTATAATCTAATCTGTATGAATGGCCTCAAAGATGTACTCAGAGGTGTGCTTTACTAATCTCCTAAGCTTCTCCAGTCCAATGAAATTGGTCAAGGCTAACCGTAACATCAGGGAAGCCTTCCCCATGAGGTCTTCCAAAGCACTGCTCTTGGTCTGCACTTACATATTTGCTGGTCTCTTCTTGTGGCTGATGTCAGCCTTTGCTCACCTAGAGGCTGCACAGAGGCTAGGACTTTGTTTTGTTAATGTAGTGGTGGACTGTAAAGGAGGTGCCCAATATTAACTTTTAAGTTAAAAGAGTAATAAGAATCTTGGGAGAAGACTCATCCACTCAGCTCCCTAGAACCCCCGGGTGCTTTAGGGATCATTGTATCAGGAAAGGGACTGTCCTGAGTGGGGGAAGCTGAGGAGGGATAGTGGCAACATAGTTCCAAATGACTAGACTATGTTTGATAGCACTCAGACCACAGGAGGCTCGGTGAAGAGGAGCCACCAGAGTTTTGCAGTTCTTGTTCAGGTGGCCATGCAGCATTGGATGGGGTACAAGGCAACTTGGGTATGTATCAGAATTGGTTGCCAACATGCTGGGGTGCCTGGGAGATTCCTAGCCTTCTGAAGATATTGCTTCCACATCTTTAAAAGGAAAGAGATGATCACTAATTCAAGGCAATACAGATTCAGTAAATACATCATCTGTTCTTCCCTCCAGTCTTTCCCCACAAGGCTTACCATTGGATCATCACATATTGACAGTGTAGTTTGCGCCTTGCCTGGACACCTTCAGCCCCCTATGATACTCCACTCTGCCTTTTTCTCATGGTACTTGTCATATTTTCACAAACCATTTAATTTGGTTGTGTGTTAACGTCCCTCGTTTCTTGCTAGAATGTCAATTCCATGGTGCTGCCTGAAACTTTTTTCTCTTTTGAAACTGTTGAATCCCTTCCATGTGGAAGGTGCTCAGAAAGCACTCGTGAAATGAATGAAGGACTATTCTCAGTTTAGTGTGGTTTGTTGATATGACTGAGACAGTTTTGTTGCAAGGAACTTGGGTTTTGAATTAGGATACTTGTCTTTAAACCTTGGTTTGATACCAGCTATGTTGTCACCTGACCCCTTTGTGACCCTGTGTCCTATGGAAAATTGAACAATCATATCTATTTACAGGTTCCTATGATGATCAGATGACCTCCAGTATTCAACATGCAAAACACAGTGTTGGATCCACAGGAGGATCATAAAAGCTAAGGGCTTGGTCTGGGGCAGGAGTATATATTCAGGAGTATTTAGCTACAAATCATTTGGGACCATATTCTTACCCTCTTAAGAGAGAATGGGTTCATTTTGTCTTATGGTTCAGAGGGAGCAGCATAACCCAGTAGGAAGGCATGGTTGCTGCAGGTCCATCTGGGGAAGCAGGAGCTTATAGCATAGCTTGTTATATCTTCCAAGGTCGGGAATCAGAAAGTTTGGTCCAGAAATAAGGTGTGTTATAACCTCTATGAGATGTCCCTCTTCCTGTCCCAACAACCCACTTCCTCAGCTAGGACCCATCTCCCAAAGTTTTTAAGTCTCCCAGAACAGAGCCACTAGCTGGGGAATAAGTGTTCAGACACATGAGCCAGTACATTTCTGGCTCCAATGTTAGTACATTTCTCTTCCAATGTACTAACCACAAAGAATTCATGGGCTTCTTGGGAATTGAACTAATTGGGCTTCTTCTTCTTCCAAGATTATCATTTCTCTTATCATTTAAAAATCAATATTGGGACAGGCTGGAGAGATGGCTCAGTGGTTAAGAACACTGCTCTTGCAGAAGACCCGGGTTTGAATCCCAGCACCCACATGACAGCTAACAACTGTCTGTAACTCCAATTCCAGGGGATCCAACAGCCTCTTCTGTACTCTGTGGGCATTGCATGACACGGATGCACTTACCTACATGCAGGCAATACATGCATACACATAAACTAAAAATAAATTTAAAAAATTTAAAAAAATCAATATTGGGCACCACAGACTCATCAACTTTGAGAAAGAATTTTTTCGAAGGATCTCAGAAGTTCATACAATTGACAGGAAATTTAGAGAAATAGGCTCAGAAAACTCTCAGGAACCAAAGAATGCCAGGTGGTAGGAACTGCCAGCCAGGGTACTTTCGTACCTGCTGGGACTGGCCATCACCACTGGAGGAAGACTCAGCCCTTTGTGACTACTGTCTAGATGTGGGAAGCTGCTGAACCTCGGCTCCATCTCAGCAAACTGGACTGATCATTTGTGATCCTTCCAGCAGAATACCCTGCCATGATGGTGGTTACAGACACTGTGCAAGTGGCCTTATTGATAGACACTGTGGGGAAGGCAGTCTCAGAGGCCTTTGGTTTTATCAATATATTCCTTGGTCAAGGTTAAAAGTCCCTCTGTGGGTATCTTAATTGAGCAGAGGAACTGTTTTCAAAGGTAGGAGTGGCGCAGAGTGGCACAGAACCACAAGCCAGCACAGCTCCCAAGTCCGACAGCAGCTGGGCTGTAGTGGCTACTTAGGTCTGAAGGGGCAAATGAAGAGGGATCAGTTATCTGAAACCCAGAGAGGCAGAGTTGTGTAAAGGTAGTCAACTGATCATTGCTGAGACTCGGGAGAGATGTCAGCCCACTGTGATGGCACAGAGACAGAAATGTAAGATCAGTTCCCTGACTCACCCCCAACTCAGCACCATCCTTTAATATCCTTCTGGAGCCTCCCATTTTCATATCCCACTGGAAGCTGGAGATCATTGGCAGAACTCATATTGGTGGCCTTGGAGTGAGGCACAGAACCGGGGAAAGGAAAGTAAGCAAGAAGAGTAGATGACGGGAGGATCTGAGGGCCAACCGAACACCCCACTCCACCCCTCTCCACAGTGGAGATTGTCTGCTGCATATCTACGGTGGAAACTTGACCTTGAGTATGGAGTAGAGTTTGAGACTTTTTCAGATAAAGCAGTTGTCTAAAAAATGCCACAGGATCAGAGGCTGAAGGGCATGCTGAGAATGGTGCACTTTGAGTGTGGTCTTAGAATCTTCTGTTACCCAGTTCCCCTTTGGGGGCATCCAAATTCTCAAGTTCACGAGGAGGGATTCTTGTTTGATGTGGCTTCTTCACCAAGAGAATTTGTTGGATTCTGCTAAATATCTTAGCAACCAGGTCTATCCACAGTCCTGGAGAAGGCTGGGATTTGGGTTTAGATACTTCCAACTCTGTCCAGTGGAGAGTTAAGCCTCCCACTTAAAGCCTGGTTGTTTAGAGGGAGCCTGTTTGTTTGGGTTTGTGCAGCCAGGAGAACGTTGCTATGGTTGAGACGCAGGCGATGGATCTTATGATCTGGAACAGCAAATTGTGTATATAACATGACAGCATTTATTAAAGCAAGATAAACTCAGTGGCAAAGGATCTGGCTGGAGCTGGGAATTCCTCTGATCCTGGCTTCTGAACCATCACATTCCATTTGAATGAGGCCCAGGATCCAAACACTTTCATTAAATAAGTCAATTTGCTGAGAATCTCCAAGACAATGAGCTGGGAATTGCCCTTTCCCTAGTTTTAAGGGAAATGCTACATGCCCCATGATTCTGATTCACTGCATTGCTGAGCAGGCACAGACCTGCTGGCTTGGCAGAGAGCACCCAGCCCTACCAGTGCCTGAGCTGAGTTTGGGGACACTGGGCTCTCTTCCTTTCAGAGGGCCTTCGTGTAAAGCATAAAGAGATAATTCAGGCATTCTTTCTAGATCTAAGAATTCAAGAGTACCAGGTGCAACATCCATTTGAACTACTTCAATAATAATTTGCGCCTGGAGCGCTATCCCCTTGGCATAGCAAGGACCAGGGAAGAAGGAATTTTCATCAGGGGCCAGGAAGGGGACAGACATATTGGAGTCAAAAGGCATGGGCTTAAACCCAAGTTCTATTATTAATTGGGTAAGTAGCCACAGATAAGCCTATAAGTCCCAGGCCATGCCATATAGAATGACAGTAGAGACAGCTAACAATCAGATCAAACTCTATGTTTAAGGGCTGTCATGGATGTGTAATTTATTCTGCATGGAACTGGTATGAAATAAGGAGTGGGCATGGCTTTACAAGGAAACCAGGTACAGAGAGGTTAGGGAACGTGGGAATGGGTCGAGCTTGGATAGTCTGCCCGTGATGACAATCTTTTCCTCATCATAGAATATTTCTAGGTTGCTCTAGAAAATGGACCTCTTTAAAACACAAATCATTACTCTTACAATGCCAAGTGTGAAGCAGAATCTGAAGGTACGAATTTTTCCAATGTTGTTAAACTTTGTTCAGAAAAGTGTTTCCTTCTGTCTCTACCCTGGCCTCCTCTCCTCTTCCCTGCTGAGCACAATCCCTGTTTTCCTTCCTTTTCCAACATCCCTTTCTCTGATCATTGGCTTTGGTGAAAACCACACTCAACAATGAAAAGCAAAATAACAAACAAAATTCAAAAGTACTTGTGCTTTTATTAAAAAAAAATACAATCAGGTTCTGTCCAGATGCATTTGGGAAGGGAACATCTTTAAAAATTCTTAGTTTTCATTATCACCACCATCATTATTATATTAATAATATTAATCTTCTTGAAATGGAAACAGTGTTGCTTTTCTGAATTCAGTTGTATGTAGAAAAAAAGGGGGGTGGGGGGCAACATCCAATGTCACACAGTTTTTTTGCTACCCAAAATAATAATAATTAATTATGCAGCTTTGTGTAAAATATGGCTGGTTCTAAAACAAACTACTCCCACTGTATAGCCTACCCCTCTCCCATTCCCAGAGCCACCCAAGAGAATTAAAAAACCATTGTGTTGTTGTTACTGGAAGACTTTCGTTGAATCAAACAACAAAGCAGGAACCAGTTGCAGACTGTTGTCTTTGGTGCAAAGGGAGTAACTGCAGAGGACCCTATGCCAGTGCCTCGTGATTTGTAGTCAACTTGGACTCCCACCAGATGCCCAGGTATGGCTTGATGTTTAGACTGGTGTATCAATGCTTTGGTAAAAATCCATTCCTTTCTCTGGGCCCCATTCCTCTCTCACCCATGTGTCCTGGGATTTATGCTCGTTTGCGCCTGCCTTCAAGATTTCTGAAGTTGCTGGGTCTCAGCTTCATCTCAGCAAACTGGATTGAATATTCGTGGCCCTTCCAGTGGAACCAGTTAACACCCTGCAACAAGGAGAGGACCTCTGGGTTAGTTTCCATTACAAAACCTGTTTGTGGATTATCACCATTTCGTTACCCAACAAAAAAGGGTTTTATTTCAAGGTAACCGCTTGGCATTTCATAGGTATGCCTCTTGTTGATCTATATTGTGAAATCTTTCAAAAGGTCTGGTTGAATCTGACCCAACCTTTTACCCATCGTTAGAAATCACCTGGGTTTGTGCCGAGCTTTGGCTGGCCCTCTTGAAATAAAATGGTGGCTGATGAAACTTGTGTTTCTGAGAAAAGGCTGTGTAGGAACACAGATCATGACTGCAGGCTATAGGATAAAGTTAGCTAGATGCAGTGTGTGTGTGTGTGTGTGTGTGTGTGTGTGTATGTAATTTGTAGGATTCCCATGGAGCATTTTAATAAGGCATTGTCAGAGAAAGAACACAGGTAGAATACAAGCTTTGCAACCTGATCTACAGGGTTAGGGTTGTAAGTCTTATATGAGGGTGGGCACTTGTGTTTCTGAGAAAAGGCTGTGTAGGAACACAGATCATGACTGCAGGCTATAGGATAAAGTTAGCTAGATGCAGTGTGTGTGTGTGTGTGTGTGTGTGTGTGTGTGTGTGTATGTAATTTGTAGGATTCCCATGGAGCATTTTAATAAGGCATTGTCAGAGAAAGAACACAGGTAGAATACAAGCTTTGCAACCTGATCTACAGGGTTAGGGTTGTAAGTCTTATATGAGGGTGGGCAAGATAGTTCAATGAGTAAACGCTTGCCTGTCAAGCCTGGGGACCTGAATTCAATCCAAGAAACTTGTGTAATATAAATGTGGGAAGTGAGAACTGACTCCACAAAGTTGTGCTCTGGCCTTCACGTGTATGTCTCCACACATACATCATGCATACACACAATAAAAAGTATTCTTATGTGAGTTACAAATGGTTTTGAGCACGTGATCAGACCCGTGGACCTGTTTTACTACAGACACTTTTTTTTTTTTTTTTAAATTAGGAAACAATACTGTAGGGGCTGGAGACATGACTCGGTGCTTAAGAGCACTGACTGTTCTTGCAGAGGACCTGGGTTCGAATCCCAGCACCCACATGGCTAACAACTGTCCATAACTCCAGTTTCAGGGGCTCCAACATTCTCTTCTGACCTTTGCATGCATTGCACGACACGGGTGCACATGTGGACCATACACTCATACAATAAAAATAATAAATAAAATTAAAAAGAAATGATACTGTAAACCTTGAAAGATGCTATGAAGTTAAAATGAGATTATGAAAGTGCTACCACAGTGCTGGGGACTTTATAAGGTAAGTTTTACTTCCTTAGTCTCAAGGAAGGACACATATCCTTGAAATATGGGTCAAAGATTTATCTATAAGACAATATTTATGCCTGGGCTTTGTGGTTCCACATACAACTCTTTCACAGAGTGTATAGATACATATAGAACATGTGAGAGGGTTGGGGCTGGCTCACCACAGCTGTTCCTGGAGGCCACCACCCCTGACCACTGACCCCTCTACACTGCAAGCTACAGGGCTACAGGAAACATATCACGGACACAATAATGGCTAGTGAGGTGAGGGAAATTGCGAGGAATTTTATTTGTTTCCAGCATTTTTTGCATTCACAGACAGGAGGCCATCTCTGAGCCTGAAGGGAGGTGGGATTTAAGAACTGCTGGTTCATTTCATGTACACATGTACTTGTAAGCACTCAGTTACAGGGAGGCCCTGCGACCAACAGTTTGTCTCGCCTGCTGACATCCTCTGACCTCACTCTTTCCTTTTATAGAAGTTCAAGGATGGCTGGAAGGTAGAGACTGAAGCCAGAGAGGGAAAGAGAACCCACAGAGGCCACACAGTGATTTGAGTAGAGCCAGAACTGGGTCTGAGTTCTTGTGAGCTCTCTGTGGCCTATGATGCCATCTTTTTCTTTTGAAAATTGAATGGATAGAGAGTAAAAGAGGTGTCTGTTTTGATGTGTAGTGTTATCAGAAACACTATATCACACCGGAGTTAGGGAACTGGGAGTTAAAGATGGTAGAATAATGTTCAGAGTAGAGATGCTATAAAGGGAATGTAACGAGCTAGAAAGAGCCCAGGCCTGATGTGAAGAGGTGGCCTTCCACCCTTGCCTCCTCTGTAACACGGACATGAAAAGTCACTCCCTCATCTCTCAGGCTAAGGTGATAAGTTCAGGAGATACAGAAGGTCAGAGAGCTCTGAAAAGTGCCAGATACTAGTCAAGGTAAGAAGGTAAGGTCTACACTGAAGTTCATGGGTATTATTTGTTAGCAGCCAACTAAGTCATAAATACACATATCAAGCCTAATGGAGAATGGTAGCTCCCAAACCTGTTGTCTGCCAGTAATCGCCTGTGGAGTCTACCAAAATGCCCTGCCCCCCAAATCCAGAACAGCAAAAATATACAAATACTTAGGCAGTTGAGATCTCAGATGGGGCCACACCCCATCTGAGATCATTAAATCCAAATTCCAGGGCTTATAACATACAACCTGAGCCATGGTAGTTTTACAAAGCTGTGGGGACCCTCAGGAGCCAACCTGGCCCAGGGCTCAGCATAGTATAGCCTTGAGAGCACAGCTAGCCTTCCTCCCTGAGTGGAGATGAGTTCATCAGAAGGAGCTGGGGCTGGAGCCGGGTGTGATTAAGTACCCCACCCTACTTGGCATTGTTCACTTTTCAGATACCGGTAGGGTAGGCAGGGCTCAGAACAAGAAGGATTATTCTGGGTTCAGACAGAAATTGTATCTGAGGAAAGAATTCTAAGCTCAGGACCTATGTGTCCAGTAGTTCCTCCTGGGCTCTTCAAGGGTTAGCATGTGCTGTTTCTAGCTGATCTGCAGCATCTTTGAGATTTTGCAATGTGTTAGGAAGGTAACACAGTTTCTGTTTAAAGTGTGCTTCCCTCTCTCACAACCCACTTCCCCAGCCCTGTGTGCTGTGGGCCGTTAACAGTCCACTCACCTGACTGTGGTTATTGTCCCCATATCTCCCCATCAGGTTGACACGGTGACAGTTCTTATACCAGAACGCTCCTTTATAGGACAAAGCACAGTTGGTGATGGCTGAGTCTGTGTCCTTGTCATAGGTGGAGAAGGATCTGCCATTGTGGTAGTTCATGGAGTCACCTGAGTGAGAGTAAGAGAGAGAGAAAAGAGAGAATTAAGAACTGGAATCACAGCGGATGCAGTCCTTCATGGGTGTGAAGAACAGAACCAGAGATGACAACTGAAAGATCCTGGGGTATGCTCGCATTGAGCCTCAGACCCAGAGTCAGAGCTGGAGCCCCAGGGACTGCATGGTACATGAGTGCCACCCCCAAAGACTCATCTCTGACAGAAACACCTTTATGTGATTAAAAAAAAAAAAAAGGTTGCAGGTGGCTCTGGAAAGTCCAGCTTCAACTCCTATCTCTTACTTTCCAGCTATAAACTTGCACAAATCAAGCCTCCCGCAGACCCTCAGTTTTCTCATCTATAAAATGGAGCCAGCACATGGATTCTATCTACCCCAGCACTGTGGTGACAGTAGACATAAAGGTTCACTCTAGACAGGGAGGTTGGCATGCATACAGTCATGATTGTTGCAGTTGTACTTTTTCTGCATCTCCTTTATTATAAAAGAACTTCTTTGAGTTTACTCTCTAGTAAACTGAGAAATTTGCACTTAATAATGATCTGTGAGTCAGACATGGTGGTACATATCTGTAATCCATCCCAGCACTGGGGAGGCTGAAGCAGGAAGATCACAAGTTCAAGACCAGCCTGTGCTACATAGTGAGCCCTGTGACAAGAAAAACCCTGAAACAAAACCAAACAAAAATAACAGTGACATGCATTTCCCTCATATATAAGGACATTAAGACTATACTTATAATTAAGACTTTCAGTTAGTAAATATTGTCAGATAGCCTGGGTATCATATAGTTATCTTTAAAAAAATTTACCAATCTAGTGTTCTCTGATTCTTAGACAAGCATCTCATTTTCTTGTAGTGCTACTTGGGAATGTAGTTTGTAATTTAAGGTACTGAGTTTTGGAAGCGTTTCAGTGCATTTCTATATGGGTCCTCTTTATCCCAAACCCTGGCTAAGTGTTGTAAGCTTTTCAAGACATTCTTGCTGAGATTTTTGGGAGAAAGTGGTCAAAAGGACTCTGGTGTCTTTTTCAAAAAAAGATTTATTTATTTATTTTTATTTGTGTGTATGAGTGTTTTGCCTCCATGTATGTGTGTACGCCATGTATGTGCTTGGTGCCCACAGAGGCCAGAGAGGGTGTCTAAATCTCTAGATCTGGAGTTACAGATGATTTTGAGTAACCATGTGGTCCTGGGTACTCTGTAAGAGAAACACGTTTTTCTAACCCCCTGAGTCATCTCTCCAGCCCCTCAAGTGTCTTTAAAATTTTTGAAAATTATTTTATGTGTATGAGTGTTATGTCTGCATGTACATAAGTGTACCTTGTGTGCAATGCCCACAGAGGTCAGAAGAGAGCATCAGATCCCCTGGTATTAGAGTTTCAAATGGTTGTTAGATGCCATGTGGGTACCAAGAACTGAACCCAGGTCCTCTGTAAGAGCAACCAGTGCTCTTAACTGCTGAGCATCTCTCTAGCTCCCTCAGATGTCTTTTTAACTGATGATGTTCCCCACAGCATAGAGACTGCAGGTAGATATTGGAGAAGTAGCATGCTCTCCTGTGGGAACCTGGATCCACCAATACTAGACCTGAAAAGGATGCTTCCAGGGAAGGGAAAGAGCAGAAGTGAACAGAGCGTGAACACAAGCCATATTCTTGGTCCTTGGTTGGTTTTCTTGCTATTTAACAAACCCTGTCTGAAGCCATCTCAACTAAAGAGGTATTTATCATCAGCTAATAAAATGTCAGAATTCCTTGATGCATGCAAGCGCTAAAATAATTTCCACCCCTGGCTATCTCTTCTTTCCCATCCAATTTACATCTCAAAGGAGCTTTGTGCCTCCTTCTACTGAAACTTGGCTTTGGAAAGGTTGAGGCTTTTCTTTCTGCAAGTTTTCTTTCAGGACTCAGAGGGGTTGCAAATTTGCTCTTAGATCCTTCTTTTCTGTTTTCATAGGCATAAAAGAAGGCCACCCAAAGAGGGCCTGGCTTCTATGAGGTGGTCCCCACCCCTGGTCCCTCTTTGTCACCACAACTCTCTGCAGGCATTCCAAGTGCCTTCTGTGAGCTGTTTCACCCTGGCAAATAACTTCAGTGTCTCTGAACCAGGTTTAGAATCTTTACAACACCTTCCAAAAGGTGTTTGTGAGGATTCAATGGGGGTGATCCAGGTGAAATGTCTACCAAACAGGATGCTACTTGATAGACCTTGATATGAATATATGAATTGTTTCCTTATTTATTTTTTCTCTAAGGTAGAGTCGCAAAGCTGCACAAGTCAAAGACATCCTCAAAACCAGAACTAGGATCTAGGTAAAGAATGAAAGGCTGGGGGCAGGAGCGATGGCTCAGAACTTGCAGAGGACCTGGGTTCAATGCATCCACATGGTGACTAACAACTGTCTGAACTCCACTACCAGGGGATCCTAGGCCCTCTTCTGATCTTTGTGGGCATTGTGCAACATGGATGCACTTACACATATGCAGGTAATACACTCATACACATAAAATAAAAATAAAATATTTAAAAAGATGGGGCTGGAGGGAGGACTTGGCAGTTAAAGCACTGGCTGTTCTTGCAGAGAACCCAGGGTTCAATTCCCAGCACCCACATGGTGACTAACAACTGTTGGCAACTCCAGTTCCAGGGGAATTCAACATCCTCTTCTGGTCTTCACTGGCATTGCACAACACAGGTGCACTTATATACATGCAGTCAATACCTACATACACATAAAATTAAAAATAAGTAAAATATTAAAAAAAAAGAGAGAAAGGGTCACTAGATAGTCAGGAGACCAGCCAGGCCAGGAATATGGGCAGCACCAGGGACTATGTAAGAAATACAACATCTCAGTGCTGCCCCCTGACATCCTGTGTCAGAATTTGCATATTAGCAGATCCCCAGGGTATCTTATTCCTGTCATAGGAAAGTACTAAAGATACTCAGATAGAGTTGGAGGCTTTGAAAGTCCATTTTTTTCCTATCACTCTACAGCTGCTAACTACAAAGGAAGAAGAAACACATTGTGTGTGGATACGTGATTGTACCTCATCCCTAGTTGCCTTGATTCCCAACCTGCTCTACATTTCATTGACCAAAATCCTTGCCTCACCCCTTTCAATAACAGTTATTTTGGATTACCACCAAGGAGGCATATGGATATTAGTTGATTCCGTAAGTGGCTGGGTCAGGGAAGGAAGGAGTGAAGGAATGGTGAATTGAGGAGTCCACAAGCAGTCTCCTGTGATTTCGAGCCTGCAATGCATCTACCCCATACCTGCTGTCCCACTGTACCCTTCCACGTTCAGCTTGTAGCGACTCTTGGCGTCTCCCACGCTGAACTTGTCATAGACCGCGAACGCTGACTCCCCATGGTCCTGCAGGTCCACCCGGAGCTCGTACTGCCCTTGGGCTGTGATTTTGCTCAGGTTATCCAGTCCTGTGGATGACAGGCAAGGGCTGGTAAGGAAGCACAGGTGACTGAAGCATCAGGGGAATGCTCAAAAGTAGGGCATGTCACACAGACTTGGGCTTGGAACCTTGCTGGCACAACGCCAGGCAAAACAAATCTGATGTTCCTGAGTCTCAGGGGAGAATAGTTAGACACCTTTGATCATCAACTTCCTTTTGTAGAGTAAAGGTGATAAGACCATGAACATGCTCTTTATGTTCTAAAGTCCCTAACCAATATTAAGGCAATGAATCACATTGGGACGAGGAGTCCCAGGCTCAGGCAGTGGTGCATACAGTGATGCTCAGTGGGTACATTGCCAGAAGTGTCCATGCCATGGGCAAGTAGCTGTAAATATGCATGTAGTGTCTACTTGGAAAATTTCAAATTATAGCTTAATTGGTCATTGTCTAGAGATCCATAGATAAACCACAAAATCTTCTTGAGGATCTGTTTCCTCGGGTGTAAAATGCGAATTCTGCTCTGTTCTGGTGAAAAGTTATTGCCATGAGATGCATCTCAATGCATCAAGAGGGAAGCAGTCTACAATACCAGTGAGATCAGTTCTGTGACTAGTCCAGTGACTGACTTAATGCCAGGTTCATTCATAAGGCCTGGCTTGATCATACTTTTATTTTTGGTGGCCTGGATCACTTCATTATTTTGACATTCTGTGTCTCCTGAAGACCTCCTTCCTTTCTAATCTGTTCCTCTCCCCATAGATCACTGAATGAGGATAAATGACCACAAGGGCAGAAACAGGGAAGTCAAACACAGACTTCCAGGGCTGCATTACCGAGCCAGAATTCTTCTCTGCGGTCCCCAAATCCAGCAGCATAAGCCTTCCAGTTTCGGTAGAAGTCCTCACGTCCATTTTTGCGTCTCAGGAAAACCTATCAATGTAATCAGTGAATGTGGGTGCACTTAACGGGATGGAAGGAAACAGGATATCTTTCTGCAAGAAGGAACTTGAGACTGGAAAGAGCCCGCGTCCCCAGCTCTCTCTGTTGCTTATTCTCCATGTGACTTTGGTCTTGTCACCTCCTGTAGCCCCAGCTGACTTGGAACTCAGACAAGGCTGGCTTTGAACTCACAGAGATCTACCTGCCTCTGCCTCCTGAGTGCTGGGATTAAAGGCCTGTGCATCACACCTGGCACTCATTAATAATGGGGGTGAGTTTGGGGGGATGGGGTAAATGCCCTAAATATAAAATTTATTAATAAAAAACTATTCTGTGCAGCCAACATGGTTATAGGATTAAATAAATGCTGAAAACATTCTTAGCACATGCCTGGTAGGTAGTAAATGTTCAGCTAGGGCTACTTATTATAATGAGCAGGTCTGATCATCACTGTCATTCATATCAGAATTGTTTGAAGAGAATGAGAAAACATAGATTATAACACAATTTTTCCAATCCCAATTTTTTTGCAGCTAGTTTCCCTATATAGCCTCTGGTTGACCTGTAACTCAAAAGAGGTCCACCTGCCTCTGCCTCCCAAGTACTGGGATCAAAGGCATGCACCACCACATCTGGCCAATCCTCTGATACATTTTATACCCAGCTTCTTCTTCGTCTATCCACCCCCCCTCCTTTTTTTCTGACAGGGTCCCCCAGGCTGGCCTCAAACTGCTACTTCAAGATGACCTTGAATGCCTAATTCTCCTGCCTTCACTTCCCGAGTACAAATAAACATTTGACAGCATGCTTGGTTTTATGTCGTATTGGGGATTGAATTTAGGGCTTTGCACATTCTAGGCAAGCACTCTGCTAACTGAACTACATCCCTAGACTTTATTTTATATTTTGATAGACAATTCTGAGGAGCCTCCATGTGACAGGCACTGTCTTTCATGGATGCCAGAACACACAGAGAAGGACACACTACCCATTTTCCCTCCCCAACCCCTATCTGAGAGCTCTGGAGTCTACTGTGGTACTCACGATCCATCCACCTCCATCCGAGGTCATATCACAGAAGACTTCTAGAGCTTGGGCTTTGTCACCATTTATATAAATGGTGTAAAGGCCAGAGGTGGTGTCACCATTCAGCATGGCTTGGGAGCAGTCCCTGGGGAACGGGTATAGGAGTCCAACTGCAAGATAAAGAGAAAGAGAGACTCTCAGAGCAGAGGATGGGGTAGGAGCTTTGAGGCTAGACTGAAGCTCAGCTGTTCAGTGGCTAGATTCATAAAGGCAAAGAACCCAACCTGAGTCTCTGTTCCCTCATGCTGAAGGAGAAGGGAATTTACATTGAACTTAATGATATAAAGACCTCACACTGAGCTAGGAATTCAAACATAACACCTTACCGTCCTGTACAAGGTACTTGTGAGGAAGGGATGGTACTGATCACATTGTAAAGATGAAGGAACTAAAGCTTATGGAGTAGAAGATATCTTCCTAGTGGTACCCAGTAAATGATGGAGATGGGGACGGAATCCAGATAGGCTCACATTAGCTCTTCTTCCCTTTTACCAGGATGCCTGTAACCTCCTGCATCCAGCCATATGCCCCAGGCTTCCACACAGTAGTAAGGAATTAATACTTTTCAGCAATGTGTTTGAAAAATGTAAAATAGAAGCTGGGGAAGTGGAGGGTTGATTCAGTGTCAGAAGGTCAGATCTCAAGGCCAGATTGCTCCCTGGAATCCTTACTTGTGGTGAAGATGGTCTGGATCAGCTTGCTTCTCAGGGACCCACTCAATGCCTGGATCCTGGCGGTGTAGTGGGTGGATGGACTCAGGTCTGCCAGGCTGTAGGAGGTGGTATCTGGCCCCACAATGACTTCCTAAGGGAAGAAGAAAGAATAGTGCAGTTTGGTTCCAGGGATTCTCAAAGTATAGATGATGAACTTATTTACTCATCCATACATTCATTTATTCACTCAACAAGAATCTACTCAGTACCCACTTCATGCCAGACCCCATGTGCATATCTGGAATGTCAGAGATAGAAAGAAGGCAGCGTAAGCATAGGTTCTAAAGGCCAGAAAGGCAGAGAAGTTTAAAACAACGCGGAGGCAACGCTCTGCTTCAGTTGTGCTTAGTTTCAGGTGGGGAGGAGGACGAGGAAGCGGTCGGCAAATGAGAAGATCTGAAAAGTTTTTCAACAAGATTAAGCTGTTCAGGCTTAAGAACTTAAGAAGCTTAAGCTGATGGTGAGACATATTGCACAAGGGCCAAGGGGTATTGAGACCATTTAGGGCAGCAGTTATTAGTAACTGCTGTGGATCTTTATCACAAGCCTTAATGCAGTCTGATACCTGGGCTCCTTCCTACACGGACTAAATTATGAGAGAGAGAAGGGGGTGGTGGGCACTGGCTAGATGCCTATCTAGGAAGCTAGGGGTTGGGCTGGGGAGCTCTTGACTTAGAACATGATGATTATAGTTCAATAAACAGGGCTGAATAAAGGCATGAGCTAACCCTGTGTGTTCCTTCTAGAACAGAGATTTCCAGGAGGGACAGATGTGTGACCCACTCTATGTATGTCTGTGGCTGATCCTTGGACTGCTGTCTGGATTGGTGATTGGGTTCAGTTTCAGGAGATCCTTTTGTGCTCAAATACTCAGTAGGTTCCAATTCTTATTAACAGATGATCTTGGCAGCTGGACCTGGAATCCAACCAACATCCTGGTAAATCAAACACAACTCTACAAGCCACCGATGTAGTTGACTGGGTTGAAGCAGTAACAGGCCAGTATGGAGACCCCTGGAGGGTTCTCTCATATCTTGAGAACTGGGAGATCTGTTATTCAAATTTTTCCAATGGGGAAGTAAAGTTCAGAGAATCTGAGAGACTTGTTCCCACTCCATAATTTGTTGGTGGCAGAGGAGGATGTGCCCTGCTAGCCTCTCAGCACCCTATCCAGGATTCTTTTCTCCTATGGTAGTTACTTTTTTGAGTGAGACATGTCAAGCTGGGGTTGGATATGTAAGAAAAAGCAATATGGATGGGTGTCCACTTAATGCCAGTGACACAGTGACCTTTGTGTGGCTCTCAGGTTTGGTCCCTGGAGAGAGATCAGCTGTCAGTATACAGCTAGGCTCATTGAATTGCCTGAGGCTACCGCTGCCTGTCAGCTCTCTAGGCTGCTATGCTGAATCTTCTAGGCAATTAGGAGAGCTTGAAATGAAACTTCGTGATCCAGGAAAACAAAACGCTAGAACCCTAGACCTACAGGGGGCCTTAGGGATTTGTGAGTGCAATTAACTCATCTTATAGATGGGAAAATGGATACTGGGAAGATAAAAGGCCAGCTTAGAACTAACTCATCCTGTGAGTTAGTTCATTGTACACCAATTCCAGAAAGACTGTGGTGGTATCTAGAAATGTGGTTAAACAGGACAGATTGGAAATGTCCGTTTATCAAGAAATATAAATAAGGTGTGAATGCACGAAAAGGAGGAGGAGGAAGAGAGAGGAGCTGGGAACAGGCAACAGATAGGTCTTATCTGTAGAACCTTGGTAGATAGGTGGCTGGTAGAGTAATCCCTCAGGGGTCCATGGAGAGAGCTGGTGCAAACTAGAGTGCTCAGGGCACCAGAGGTTGGCTATGTATGCCACAACACACAGCAAATTTCTAAAGAATATGTACCGTAGGCAGCACAACTGCCTTTGAAGGCAATATAGGTTGTGACCCAACAAAAGTTCAGTTCGTTAAGGGAGTTAAATTCCCCAGCTCTTGCCATCACCTCCTAGGCCAGATAGAAGGGTGATCTTCACGCTCTTGAGAAGCTGAGCTAGAGAGGAGGTTCTGGATTCAAATCCACCAGGATTAGCTGGTGAGGAAGTCAAGGTACTACAGTAGAAGCAGAAGCTGAGAAGAAATATACACAGTAGGAGCTCAAGCTCTATGGGGTCCCCTGCAAATTGCTGCATCCTTGCCTCATCTCTCTACCCTGAACCACATCATTGACAAACCCTCATGTGCACCCAAACTTCCAACATTCTTCATTCTTAAAGGATAAACCGTGACCAACAGACATTGGGAAGAAGTTTCAAAGAGGAAAACAGGAGTCCTAAACCAAACTAAACTAAACCAAACCGAATCATAGCAACCAAAGTAAAGAAACTTGGAAGCAATTTAATGCAAGTTGTAGACTAAAATAGCAATAACGTTTTAGAAATAAAAAGAATGAAACACAGACAAGATGCTAGGAAAAATGAATGTTAAGAAAATAAAAGAACTTAGATATACAAAGTATGATGACAAAAATGAAAAACTCAGTAACAAATGTGGAAGGTAAAGTTTAGAAAATCTCTTTCACTTGTCTGAAGTTGAAGAGTTATTGTAAACTTCTGACCTCCGCGGCATTGCATGACACGGGTGCACTCACATACATGCAAGCAATACACTCATACACATAAAATAAAAATAATAAATAATTTTTTTAAAAAGTACAAAAGAAAAGTTCATGAGAGAGAATACAGGTAGCATTAACAATAGATGTAAACAATATCAATAAATCATAAAGATGCGGTGTGATGCATCACAGTACCTCAGTTAATGACACTATCTGTTACATAATATGCAAAAGATGCTGTTGGTCTTTTCTCAATAAAACATTAAATGACCTTGAGTTCAACTCCTAAAATATCAAGTCTTATAAACAGTGGCTTTTGATCTTGGCTACCTCTCAGAACTTGGGTCTGGTTAAAATGAGAGAGTAGAGAGCAGGACTCACAGGGTCTGGTACTATATCTAGTTTCTATTAAGTTTTTTTAGGTCCCCAGTTGCACTGAAATGGAGAAACAGCATCAGGTAATTCTTCCTTACATATATATTTTGCCCCACAGTAGGGAGTGGCTTATATACTTCAAGATACCTTGACTGTACCATCCACAGATTCATAGACCAGTAGGTAACCAGTGACAGATGCTCGGGGAGGTTTCCAGGTGAGGAGGGCAGTTTCTGACTGAACCTCAGTAGCGGTCAAGTCTCTCGGAGAATCAAGGTCTGGAGAAGATAATTCATATTAAATAAGTCATCAAGTGTAGGACAGAGAACAGAAAGAGGGCTGAGTTCAAGTCCTTTCCCTACCACGGAATGTGACCATGGGTAAGAACCCTTCCTGACTGTGGATCAGAAAGCTGAACCACATGATCTCCAAAGGCAAGTTGAATATGGTTCATATCACCCTAAGAGATGGGTGTCCGTGAATCCAAAGCAATTCTGGTTTATTCAGGTTAGATTTGGGGAGGAAGACACATTTGTGAAGATCCTTATTGAGCTCCTTGTTTCTAACTAAGAGGACTGGTGAGGGCTAATACTGGTGCTCACTCCAACAGAGAGGACAATCCTTTATTTCCCTAATTTACTGAACTTTGTAAAAAGATGTCAATACATAAAAATGCAATGGACATCTAAGAAAACTTGCCTGAAAAAATCTCACTCTTTAAAAATATTTCCCTGTCTGGAACATGGATCATTAAATACTGGGTTTAGGGCCAGTAGGAACTGTTTTTCCACTTAAAAAAAATTCTCCTTTAAAAATCCTCATTCATTTGGAGAAGTGGGTCATTTCGGTTCAAGAGGAAATGGTATGTTTCTTTGGGTCTTGATTGAGTGGGTGCTGTGAATTTAACTCATGCTGATGTCATTACATTGCAAGGGTCTGGCTTGAGGAAGAACAGGCTCAGGGTTGCGGTTTAAGATGCAGGCTGTGGGTGGGTGTTTCAGAAATGATGACTTCCTGAGGCTGGAGAGATGCCTCAGTGGTTAAGAGCTGCTCTTCCAGAGGATCTGGGTTCAGTTCCCAGCATCCACATGATGGCTAAACACCATCCATAACTCCAGTTCAAGGGGATCTGACGTCTTCTTCTGGCCTTCGTGGGCATTGCACACATGTGGTGTACTTATACACATGCAGACAAAATACTCATACACGTAAAATTTTTTAAAAAGAAATGATGAGCTCTAGTCTGAGTGTACTTGTACCTGTTGTGAACTTGGTAGTGATGGTGGAACTTTTCTGGGGTCCTTTCTCTGCAAAGATCCTCAGTGTGTATTCTGTGGCAGGCTCGAGGTCAGCCAGATCATATTCCACCGTATTCCCAGACACTGTGCGTGTAACTTCTGGTACTAAGCATGAAACAAACAGCAAGGCAGTTAGCTCTTGGCAAACAGCATGCATGCCTTCTTCTAAGACAGAACCTTTCAGTGACCCTGAAGCAAAGTGGGTTTAAGTTCTGAGATGACTCCCAGGTCTTTCTATCTCTTGAGCACTTACGTGTACAAAGGATGGATCATATAGAGACTGGATTTTTCCAGGCACCAGATCACAATGACACGAAGCTGGGGGGGGGGCGTCAAGGATACTATCCCAATATGGTGTACTGGCTGAAAAAGCTTTGCAGCTAAGACACAGGAATGAGATATAGGGGCGTCTCGGGTACCATCCCAGAGTCTTGGGTTACTCAAACTGAGTTTGTCCCACTGTTTGTTCTCCATTCTTTTATTTTGTGCATGAATTCTCTTATAAATTACCGAATGCTGTCATATCAAGGATCACTAAATCCTCAAGGCTGAGGGGTCACAATAATCATAGATCCTCAGAGTCTGGCAACGGCCTTTTAGGTCCCTTGGTTCCTTCATAACCAATAGGGGAAACAAACCATAATGCCTTGGCAAAAATATTTATCTTCTAATCAGGGAACCCCAATCCTGTTTTGTTAAGATTGAAGTTTCCCCGGTATGGAATTTCAATGTTAAAACTGGGAAAGTCCCTGGCAAACTAGGACAACTTGATCGCCTTACCTCACTATCAACAAGCCCCACTATGCCTCTGGCTCAATCCCCTTGTTAGTCCTAAATCCCAAATTTCCAGGATTCCTACCAAGTGTCCACTGATGGTTTTAGGGGATGTCAACAGCATCTGCCTGTCTCTGAAGAATTTACTCACAGGGAATAAGACAGAGTAAAATGAATAAGCCTAATTTTCCCCCTTCTGCCCCACTTTTGCTCTGTCCTCACAAAGAACTTCCTCAGATTATTACCAGGGCTGAATTAAAATTTTCAGAGGCCCCAGGCACGAGTTGTGGTATCATCTTATATTGTCAGTAAAAGCAAAACAACACTGAACCATAAAATGTAAAACACATTTATTTGAAAATTGAAATAGCAAAGTAATTTCTAGAATAGCTCATTATGAAACTATGGATGAGTTTATTGAAAGGGGTTTGGCTTTGGTCTTGTTTGCATTTGATTTTACTTTCTGGTGATGGTGCTTGGCTGGTGCTCTCAGCAAGAGCTCAATCTACCCACTGGTTGAGTTGGTACAGATGGTTATAGAAATAGGAAAAGAAACCCCAGATTTTCCAATCAAATTTGTCCCAATTAGACTCTCTGCAGGCCTCTGAGAAGCCGTGGCATCCCAGGAGCATCTCATGCAGTCTTGTTAAGACTTTCGATTCTAGACACTTCTGTAAAGGATGAGAGCTCCTTCCTAGAAAAGATGGTCTACTGTGGTGTGGTTTGAATGTAAAATGTCCCCGTAGCCACATGTGTTTGAGTACTCGGTCCCCAGTTGGTGGTGCTATGTGGGAAGGTTGAAGAGTCTTTAGGAGGTGGAGCCTTGCTGAAGGAACTGGGTCAGTCCAGATAGGTCTTGAGGTTTTACAGCCTGAACCCACTTTCTGTCTACTCTGATTCCTGACTATAGATGCAATGTGACCAGCTGGCCCCCTGGTCCTGCTTTTCTCCGTCTGATTTCGTGCTTTTTCTTCCTGCTGCCATGCTTTGCCTGCCGTGATGGAATGAACTTCAACTGTAAGCCAGAATAAAAACCCTTCTTCCCTTAAATTGCTTCTCAATATTTTGTCACAGAAACTAGAAAAGTAAGAAATATACATGTGACCAGGCAGAACCCAGCAGAAGAGGAGGATCAGCTAGGAAATCATGCAGAGGCTTCAGAGGCACCTGCTTATGTTTTCCTCCTCAAATGGTTTATCAGATTCTCTTGAGGATGTAGTGGAGAGTTACAAGAACATTACTGGCTTTTCCAATGTACCAGCAAGTTTTGTCATCCTGCATACAATGAATGTGCCATGTTGAAAGAATGGGAAAATTTTGCTGTAAGACAACCACTCACCAAAGTGACAAGAACCTGGGACAAGACCGTACCTCTCTCCCCCGTGTAGGAGATGACATAATTGTCCACAGTAGCAATGGCTGGCTGCCACATGGCTAAAGCTTCTGAATCTGTGATGTTGGCTGTCACCAGGCCAGAAGGGCCATCCAGAGCTGCAGAGAAAGATGGTGGGAGAGGAGTTGGTGATGGTGGAAGACCACATCAGAGGACAGTGGTCCTGCTGGTGTGGATTCACAGGGTCAGGTGCATGGAAGAAGATGCAGCCAGCCTGACCTGGCTTTATACCATGACTCCTTCACACGTTGGTGGGGTTAGCTTGGGTCTCTGTTTCCTAACCTGTAAAATGGATGTGGTAATACCAACTGGGGTTTTCCTCAGTGTTATTTTAATTTCCACATGTTATTACAGTGCTGGAGTGTTGAGTGTGTAACAAGGGTTATCAGTTCATTTCCCCTTTGCCAAGAAAGGAACATATGAAGTAGGCTTTTTTTTTTGGTCTTTTAAGACAGGGTCTCCTGTAGCCCCAGCTGGCCTGAAACTAACTCACTATGTAGACCAGACTGGCCTTGAACTCACAGAGATCCTCCTGCCTCCCAAGCACTGGGTTTAAAGGTATGCACCAGCACTCCTGGCCTATCTGAAGTAGTCTTGCATGGTCAGTACTGCCTGAGGCTTTTGTGGGCTTTAGGTGGTGTCTCTATTTAGGGTGCTGATAGGTAGTGATCTTTGGTCTCAGATTCTGTCTTTTTTTGCCTCCGACTTTGTGTCCTTGGGAAGGACACCTCACATTCATCACTTGTCAAAGTATGGCTACTGTAAGAATAGACTAGATGACGCATGTAAAACGTGCTGGGGAAGCTTTTGGGCTTTCGGCTGTTAAAAATAAAATATTAAAGTTTTTTTTTTTTGTCTGTAGGAGGATCTTGAGTTCAAGGCCAGCTCGGATTACAAAGACTGTCTCAAAACAAGTTCTTTAAAATCTTAGAGATGATTTCAAATGAACTACACTGACAAAAGATATTCAGGAGTGTAAATCCCTGACTTCTTTTAACTGATCACTTTCTTTCCCAGCATCCCTTTCTTGGTAGCTGACCTGAATGAGGCACCCTTCTCTCTTGCTTTTTGTAACCTCCACCCAATTTCTCCTTAGATGGTTTAGAAAATGAGGGCAGCCATCAACAACTCATTTCACAGAGGGGCACCCAACCCTCAGATAATTGGCCTGAGAGTCAGGACATGACCAAGCAATCTAGAGAGCCCACATCATCCCCTTCAAGTGCCTTCCTGCTTCATCATGCGTGGACAGAATGTCCTTTAATTTTGATGACAATGAGGCCTTGGAAGGAGACACACCCAGCTTTTGTGTCTGTTGCTGTGGAGAATCATGAATAAAAGATTTCTTTGGGAAAACAGAAGCCTGAGTGGAGGGGTGGATGGGACTCTGGGTCAAGACGGGATGTTTTAACTGCACATGATCAACTCTTGTAAGCAATTAGGATATTTTTGAAATTTCCTGTGAGGTATATTCTTTCAATCCCTTAATGGATTAGATTGCATAATTTGCCATATCTCAGAGGATGAACTGTTCAGAGATAAAGATGTCTAAAGAGAAGTTTTCCATTTCATTCTCCCTCAGTACAATTCAACATTTCCCCTCCATTATAGTAGATGGTACAAATCAGGCTTTAATGGGAAAACAAGCTTTAATTTTAAAGGGTTGTTAGGGTTGGCAGTCAGAGTGACCTTGTTCAGTTCTGATTCCACATTTGTGAGGTATATGGTTGTGATTTCCCCATGTCTCAGGTGCCTCAGGCATAAGCTGGGAACTAAAAGTGTGGTGGGATGCAATGCGAAGAGTCAGGTAACAGTGCATCAGATGCCGGGGCGGCCAAGCACAAAAGGGCCTCTTGAGAGCTCTTACCACCGATATTTGGGGAAACATCTATTTTGAGGGTCTTCGCCATGGCTGCAGGCAACAGAGGGGAAGGAAGTGATGGGTGAAGAGGCACAATTGTATCTACAGACCCTTATACTATCCAGTGAGGGAAACAGAATTGTGCCCATGGTAGAGAAGGAAACTGGACTAATAGCCCACGTGACTAGCATATGGAAGAATATGGATTTCAACTCAGCTCAGTATGATTTCCAAACTTAGACTCTTTTCCACAATAGCCAAGGAACTAAGGCCTGAGGAAGCTAAGGATGTCCCTGAGATAATACAGCTCATAAGAACCAGGATGGGTGGAAGGGAGGCACCAAGCACTTTAATTCCAGCTCACTTTTGATTGGGGTTTCCTAAGTAACCTTTTCTGCAGTTACTGAGTCATGAGCCATAATGTTGAAGGCAGAGATGAATTGACACAAGTGTCTCTGAACAGCTAAACCAAAGCCCAACGCACCTGTAGTGAGTGACCCGGAGACAGGATCGCTTTCCTCGAAACCCTTCATGGCAATGACGCTGACGTGGTACTCCGTTCCAGGGATGAGCTTCACCAGCCGGGTCTCAGTTTCTGTTCCATCCACAGTTACCATGGAGGGGATACCTAGAGACCAGCAAAAGCAAGATTGGGAGTGGAGGACCACGCTGATGCTTATTCACTAGAGCCTCCAAAATGGTTGTATCCAGTTTGGAAATGAAATTATGTCTTCATTCAATTCCACTTTCTTGACTTCCTCTCATTTTTCTCCTGCCTTCTGGCATGAAAGAAGAGGCCTTACTTTTTGTATAATGCTTTTTCCATTGGTGCAGATGCCAAAAACCAAGCCAGGAAAGGAAAAAATCATGAAGTCACAGCATACTAAAATGGCAAGTTTCCTTTCGGGAAAGAGCTGGAATGTTATGTTAATTTTATTTTCTTTACTTTTCCCACCATGAACTATATGGGAAATCTCACTATGAAATGTACACATGAACTACTTTACTCATTGACTTGACAGGATGACACACACTCCTTTATTATAGAAATTCTAGTCATAATGAAAAAAGATAGTAAGAGTTAAATTTGTGCTCTTATATTTATTAGGAAGTCTGGAATTTATATTTCTTAGAGTTTCAGGGTTGACGACGAGTTTACATACCGCCTGGTCAAACTCCACATGGAGATGCTATAGTGTTCCTCTTCTCTTTACACACCTCTAATAACAGACAGCCTACCACTTGGCAAATTGTCTATTTAGAGTGCAGACTATAACCTATGCGTTCTGAGCCATGCCTCAGAACTGCTCTCAACTCTCCATGTTGTAGTGAGACAGGCAGATGTGGCATCCAAGGGCCAAACCTCACAGGTAACCAAGACTAGGTTTTAGATGGCTGTGCTCAAAGGAGAAAAAGAGACAGTTTACATAGATTCCTTTGTCACTGTGTTTAAACAATACCAGGAACCTATTTCTTGTAGAATTTTAGAATTTCAAGGCTAGAAAGGTTGTGAAAATGACTTTTCTGAAGATAATTTCTTCCAAAGATCTTATAGAACTTTACACAAATGAGATCTCTCAAGATGGTCTCAAAAAAAGGGAAATAATTGTTGTTGGCTATGATGTTTGGGGTTGGGGAATAAGAGAATTCAGGGTTTCATTCACTATGTAACCCTAAACTCATGCTCTTCCCACCACTTCTGTCTCCAGGTCCCTTACCTCCTGTCATAGGCACATATGTAATCCGGAAACTCTCCACCTGGGCAGTGGGTGCCATCCAGCTGACGGTGGCTGCATTTTCAGAGATGTCTGAGAACACGATTTCCTTGGGAGGGCCCATGGCTGTCAACGAGAAAACACAACAGAAACCCAGAAACATTATCTATCTTGTCCACCATTTTTTCCCCCGAATTTGTTATCCAGGAGTACTTAGTACCTAGAGTTGATGTATGAGCCAAGCTGTTGGGATTAAGAATGTGTGCCAAGAAAAAATAAAGATAAAGAAGAAAGAAAGAAAGAAAGAAAGAAAGAAAGAAACAAAGAAAGAAAGAAAGAAAGAAAGAAAGAAAGAAAGAAAGAAAGAAAGAAAGAAAGAAAGAAAGAAAGAAAAAGAAAGATAGAAAAATCACTCCAGGGACCGGCGCCAGGAACGACTGAGGAATATACAGTCACTTGGATTCACTCAAGGTAGGTGTTAGCATCTAATTAGCTTCCAAAGAGATGAGGAGCGTGGCTTTTTTTTTATTTATTATTTTTAGCATTTTAAAACCTTTGCTTTCTGTTTCTTTTTAATGGTTAAGACACGAAAAGATTGCAACTCTTTTCTACTTTCAAGGCTTAGTTCCCACCTAGAACTCCCTGAGGTGAAAGTGTGTTTGTAGCCACTACACAGGAGAGCAAAATGCACTCTTTCTGTAGCCAACATTCTTGTGATGGGACCTAGGACCTATCTGGATCTCTGGATTGGGCAGCTGAGCCAAGCATAGCCTGGCATCCTGGAAACCATGTTCATTTGGAAATTAATATTGAGAAGCCCACCCCTAGATCTGAAAGGAGGTCCAAAGTCAGGTAGCAATGTCAGGCCATCACCAAAACAAACACTGATGGGCCCGTCTGTGGGAAACCCATGCCCAAGGGGCATTTTTTCTCCCTTAATTTGCCTTCTTCAAACCCAGTTTCCTTTGGCTTTTCTCTGTGTAATTTTTGGCTTAAGATTTTGCCCACTTCAGCTGACCATGTTAACCAGAGAACTCAGGAAACAATTTTCAGGCTCTAGGGAGCTTGTTTCTTCATCCGTTCCCTTCTTCAACCCACGTTGATCATTAAGTGTGGGAAGACACAGAAATATGGGGAGAGAATTTTTTCCAACCCATTTCTGTCTTTTTCTCTCATCTAAGGCATCTCCACCTACAGTTTTCTTCTACGACCTGGAAACTACCCCAAGTCTCTGTGGCTGCTGGGCTTTTTGCCTCGTCCCTGGAAAATTTTTGAAACCACAGGGTCTCAGGAACCTTCAAGACCTTCATTGTCCAAATATCATTGAGAGGCTGGGCAACCTGGGGCAAGTCCCTTCACTGCTGTGAGCTTCAGTTGCAAAATCTGTCCAGTGGAGAGAGTGGCACCCACAGGAATGTTCTGCGGATTAGTGAAGATGATGGATATGAAGCTCTTAGTCTGGCCTCTGGCATGCAGAATATTCATGAAACGTGTTTGCCTTCTCTATTTTCTTCCCTTATAACCCCTTCCTCCAGAGGCCACCCAAACCTTAGGGTATTCCCCAGGAAAGTTCTAGATGAGTCTGGCTAAGAGCAGACCCTAATGATATACATCAACTTTGGCTTAACAGATTTTCCTCTGCCCACCCAGTTCACTTACTTTTACTCTGACTGCAAACCTCACTGGTTTTTACAGGTTATGGCACATTTTAGACATTGTACTTTATAATCAAAGATTTCTTCTCTAAATTCCAGTTGTTGTTGTTTTTTTTTTTATCAACAAAATGGCAATAATATCTGCACTGCTTTAAATGCTGGGGCTGAAGAGATGGCTCAGAGGTTAAGAGCACTGGCTGCTTTTGCAAAGGACCTGGGGTTCGATACCCAGCACCCACATGGTGACTAACAACTGCCTGTAACTCCAGTTCCAAGGGATCCAATGCCCTCTTCTGACCTCCGTGAGCACTGCTCAACACCCACACATATGCAGGCAGTACACTCGTACACATAAAATAAAAATAATAAATAAAATATGTTAAAAAAAACTATTAGTGTCCTTATCCATTACATACTTAGAGGAATGTGCTTGAAAAAGCACACATTTACCTGATAAAAGTTGTTTTTTAATTGAGTCTGATTGTAAAGAAAGCACTGCCTGGGTCTCCCAAACTTTTTTGCATCTCTGTGTGTGGTTTGCAAGTGTCAGCATGCACAGTCATGCATAATTGGCAGCAATCGCATGAGAGTGGTGGAATTCTAGAGAGAGTGGGCATGAGAATTTTGCACCAAAGAACTTCCTAGGTGTTAAAGACCATTTGCTGTTTCGGTGTCACTTGGTCATGAATAGGGACCCTAAACCTTGAGGTCTACAGCAGACAGCTATGCACAGAGCAACTGAGCTACAACTATTAACTATTACAAAGTTGGGGAGGGGCTAGGGAGATAGCTCAGTTGGTAAAACTCTTTCTGTGTAAGAGTGAGGATCTGAGTTCAGATGCCCAGCATCCACATAAAAGTTGGGCAGATGTGGTAGCCCACCAGTAATCCAAGCTCTCAAGAGACAGATCCAGAACAAGCTAGAGCTAGACTAGGTGAACTGGTGAGTTCTGGGTTTAAGTGAGAGACCCTGCCTCAATAAACAATGAGGGTGATTGAGGAAGATACCCAATAAGAGCCTCTGCCTATACAAGCATGTGCATACACGTGCACCTGCACCCACATATACATTTGCTGACACATGCAAACCACACACACATACATACATGCAAAAAAGTTGGGAAGACCCAAATAATGCTTTCATTATAATAATATGATTTAAAAAGCCCTTCTATTAAGTAAGTATATAAAAAAATTTTTTTGGTCTCTTTGAGACAAGGTCTCCCTGTCGCCCCAGCTGTCTTAGAACTCACTGTGTAGACCAGGCTGGCCTCAATAAATATATAAAATTTATAAAAGCTCTCAAAGAGGCTGAAAAAGGCTGCTCTCCACAGAAACTTTGTCTCTCAAAATCTAAAACAAATTTCTTTCATTAGTGGCAACTGACTGTCATTTAAATTTCTACAAACTTTCATTCATCACTTAATATGCATTAGGTTTTGTGCTAAGATAAGAGTATGGCTGCAATGAGCATATAAGCAAAACATTTGGCATTAGAATAACCTGAATTAGAATTCCAGGATGGCTTTACTTTCTGCAAATTTAGCACAGTGGGGCTCAGTATCTGCATCTGAAACGGGGCTGCAGATGACTCGCCTTTAGTCTGCCTGTGTCTTGGACAGTCAGCAAGGCACCTGCTTGTATATGACACAAAGCATGTGCTTTTCAATTGATGGCTGCCATCATTATGCTTCCTGGGGGAAGGTGTGAATCTGTGTCAGAGGTGTCAAGCATGAAGAGTTTGCATCATATGGAGCAGAGGCTTGCCAAGTATTTCTACAGATGTGCTGACCAGGTCCCTAGGAACAATGTCAGTACAGTTTTGTGGTCTGGCTTCAAATTCATCTGAATTGGAATGGAACTGAGGAGTTGTGCGGATGCCTGACTGGGAAATGTGGACAGGTTGGGAGTGGGGATATGTTCTGAAGGAAGGCAAAAGGGATATTGATTACTCTTTTGTCCTTAGGACTATAAGAGAGCCCAGGAATATATGTATATTAATAGATAGGGACACAAAAAAGAAGTATGTCCAAGTCCTAACTCCAAGCACCCTTGGTGGGTTTCAGGAGTCTCTGGAAGAGAACAGCAGTCATGAGATTGCTGGGATGGCTTGCCTATTTTCTGGAGACCTTCAGGATGGTGCACAGGGCCTGGCAGCATTTATCTTCAGTGAGGAGAAAGAAGTTCTTCTCTAAAGGAGACTGACTACATGGGAGAAAAGAAGCTACTGTAAGCACAGAGATGGACCGAGGAACAATCCACACAACCCAAGCAGCCATCAATAGAAAGATGCCTAAATGAGGACTAGGCGATCATCTCAGATAAGGCTTATCTCAGATAAGACAGTCAAACACCAAGTGAAGCAGGAGAAAGTGGTGACATGCTAAAACATCATGCTCACAGATTTCAATATATGTTGCATTTTGTCTATTTGTATTTCTGGAGAGACAAGAAACTGGAGTGTTTATGGCCTCTAGCTAGAGCCACTATTCAGGAACACAGTCAGACACTCCACTGTATATTTTTCTTAAATTTTGATTTTATTGTCCCTTAAAAATATGATTTACAACCTACCAAGCATGTAATATCTGGATTATTACAAGAGGCAAGGAAATTGCTAAGTACTCACTATTCCTGGTTGTGTTTAACTACAAGGCTGACCTTTGAGTTAAATTCTGTTTTGTAGATCAGAGACTTGAGACTTGTCCCAGGTCACACCACTGCTGAGAAAGAGAGACATGACTAGACTCCAATTGTCTGCCCAGAGACCATTAGGATGCACTTCCTTCCCTGCTGCTCTGGGCACTCAAAGAGGTCAGCTGATGCCCAGACAGATATCTCGCAAGGAGGAATCACAGTAGACCTTTATCAGGAGGAAGAGGGATAGCATGGCCACAGGTGTGAGGGAAGAGCGAGCAGAGCAGGGATGAATAAACAAAAGGGAAACTTTCTGAAGTTGAGGAACAAAAGGTGAATTTAAGCATGTGCTTGGGTGCTTAGATCACCTCTTCTGGCCTCTCCTGGTCCTGGAACAAGGGTGTGTAGGTACATATGGACACACATGAGTACACAAAAGCATATTCAGGTACACACACACACACACACACACACACACACACACACTCTCTCTTTTATCTTTGGCTGTGAACTCCAAGACCTCAGAGAGGGGACCCTAAGAGAAGAACTTCCCAATAGGCAAGCCTGCTTTTTATTTTCTTTTGTTCTTAAAAAAAACCCAACAAATCAAATCAGCTCATGCTTATTCATTCTTTTTTTTTTTTTCTTTAGAACTTCAGAGCTTCTAGGAAAAAATACCAGTAAAACAAAATCGGTGATCAGAAGTAAACTTTGAAGAGAGTGTTTATAAACCAAGGTCAAGATCAGCCTCTCTCTCTGATCCAAAGTCATTCTGTGGGCAGCCATGGGGGGAGGAAGGTCATGGTTGGCAAGGAAGGCAGCTATGCTAACCACTGCATCTCCAGTGCACGAGGTGGGGACTGTGCAGAAGGAGCAGGGCTTTCTCTTTTGCTGCGGTACTGCCTTAGGCCCAGAATTTTCTCCATGTCAACAAGAACTGGTTATGGTATCTGCAGGTGGACTTTTGGAGTTTAGTATATCTTGTCACTTAACATTCTAAAATATCTGTCTTCGGGCTGGGGAAATAGCTCAGTCTGTAAAGTGCTTACAGCACAAGTCTGAGGACCTGAATTCAATCCCCAGAAGCCATATAGAAAGCTGGGCATGGTGTCACACCTGTAATCTAGTCACTGCAAGAAACAGAGAAAGGAATAGCCCTGGAGTTTGCTGGCCTCCCAGCCTAACTGAACTGGTAAACCTTGTGTCTCAGTGAGAGGTACTATTTCAAACAATAAGGTGGGTGTGGAGAGATGGCTCAGTGGGCAAGAATGCTTACTATGTAAACATGAAGATCCATGTACCCATCTAAAGAGCCAGGAATGCCCATGTGTTTATAATCTTAGTGCCGTGTGTGGAGGTAGAGGCATGTGTGAAAAGATGTATGGATGGAGCTTGCTGCTGCAAGTCTAGCTCCAGGTTCAGGGAAAGATCCTGTCTCAAGAGAACACGGCAGAGAGTGAGAAAACATGACACTCCACAGCCTCCCCTGGCCTCTGTGCACACATAGGCATGGACACCTGAATACACATACATGTGCATACAGCACACCACACACACACATAGCACATACACATTCTTTGCCTCTCTGTCTCTTTCTCTCACACACACATCTACACACACACACACACACACACACACACCATAAACCCTCCCCCACACTTACATACATACATAGACACATACACACACACACACACCTGTCTTGATATAGGGAGTAGAGAGTTAGGACTAATGGGTTCTGTGCCTGTCAGAGAGAACACGTATGCCAATTCATCGATTATCTCTTACCAGATCTTCTTATTAAAGCAATTCCAGTAACAGTACTAAAATCAGATTGCCATTTGGAGTCTATTCCAAGCTAGCTGTGTGACCTTAGGCACATCACTTCACGTACCTGGGTCTCACAGTCCTGATGCATCCACAGAGGAAGGCTGAGTTCTGTGTGCAGTTCACCATTCCTCGGGTCCCTTTTGCTTTCCTGTGATTTTGTCATTCTTTCCTCCAGTTCCTTTGAAGCAACTGTCTCTATGCAATGTCATTTTGACTCTTTTTAGTTTTCTGAAAGAATTCTCCCCACTTCTAGATCTTTCTTTTTTCCCTCTAAAGAGTCATTCAAGTCTTAGGATTATTGTCATAAACAGATAGGCTACTGACCATCTCTTGGACACAGCAGATATGGAAAAAGGTCTCATTTCCCCTCTAGATGGCTTTTGGGGGTGGGCTGCAGGAAGACTGTCCTCATCTCACAGTTCCATCTTTAGCTTCACTAATCATAGTACTGACTGCTCACGTGCAGCCTTTTAGAGCATTGATCCTTATAGGTCCCTGTGCTACTTCTCCATCATCCCTCACTTAATGCACCTAGAACATCTGACCAAAGAACACGGAGGTGTGTTCTTGGATCCATACCATGAGATTGCAGGTAGAAGGAAGAGGCTTTAGTATTTAAAATGTGCAATGGTTGTCAAGATGATGATGAGTGACACTGTGATTAGTTTTCCTCTGTGGAGCTCTTGCTACATGCCAGGCCCTATGCTGTGAGTTTTACATGAATTAGTTTACTAAATCCTCACAACCCTTCCAGGTAACTGGCATCATATTCTTGTTGGTGTAAAGACTTATCCACATAGTTTAGGATAACATGGGCTAGGATTGAAGGAGCCAGGACCTGAATGCCAGTCTGTCTGCATCCAAAGCTCTTGTAATTACCCAACCCTGCAAGAAGTGCCCCAGAGTCATGACTTTCCTCTCTCCTCTCCTGTTTGTTTACAGTACCTGTTGTTGCTATGGCACTGACTGGCTGGGATCGCCTTCCATTGCTTATTCCATAGAGTTCAATTTCATATTCGGTGGCCTCTCTGAGACCTGTTATGTCCCTGGTACGTTCGGAGGAAGGAAGTGTTATTTCCCGTGGTTCAGATTGCTTTTTGGTATCTCTGATTCTGAGAACAAAACTGTCGAATATCCCTTCATCAGCAGTCCAGGACAGACGGAAACCATCTGGGGTGGCATCTGAAACTAGAAGGTTGTCAACTTCTGGTTCAGCTTCTAGAGGGAGAGAAGACGGTGGAAGGAGGAAAGAGAACATTATTCAGTAGCCAGAGTAATCTTCTCTCTGGTGGGGGTATCAGTACTCAGGCAAGGCCAGGCTTTCAGAGACAGAGGTGTCCTGAGATATCGGAAGATAAAATCATTCCACATTAATAAGTCCAGCAGGGCTAGGAGAGGGGAAAGACAGAGTTGACACATTCAACACAAGTCAAACATATGTTTGCATTTGTGAGTTTTGTCTAAAAGCAACTGCATTAATCCACATCTGGACTAAGCACTGGCCCCTCCCACATATTATTAAACAAGTTCAAAGCCATAACTTGTTTACATTTGCTTTCTGTCTTCCAGTGGCGGAGTGCCCATCCACTGTGAGCTCTTTTTCTTTTCTTTTTGAAAAGACAAATAAACCCGTGTTAATGATCTGTGGAGCTATCCCTGACAATGCTAATGATTATATTTCCCTTGAGCTGAAGCAAAATGACTTTTAAAATGTTATGATCTTTTGGCTTTGTTCTCAGAATTGGTTAATCTACTAAAGAAGGTTCCTACTCTTGACTTTCTTTCCTGTTTGATATCTTTTCTTCCAAATTTAACCATTAGAAAAGTGTTTAGATGATAGAACTGAGACTTAGAGCATACATATTCGTATCCATGGGTTTGTTTTGGATTTCCTTAACTAGACAAAACTCAAGGTCAAAGTAATTTTGGAGTTGAGTTTCCCAAAGTGTGTCTAAAGTAAAGTATTCCTGTTTGATCCCCTTTGTTTAAAGGTATTCCTTGTCAAATAAGTTTGGGAAATATCGATGTCTCAGAGATATACAATCAAAGATTCTGAAAAGTCTTGTGGCCAAAGATCTTGCTTCCAAACTTATTTGAACATGAAACCACCAAATGAAAGCTTTGAACAGTCTATAGAGTTTGTAATCTCTAGAAAGACTTTGGGAAACACAGATTTTTGACTGTTAAGGTTGTTAATATGATATTTCTGTAGGGATTATTATGGATTTAGTCTGTGTTGAAGAATCTCTCTGATATTAGTTTCTTACCAATTTAATAAATTCCAGTTTAGTTTTCCAATGACAAGACCACTGAGTAAGTTGGTTAAGATCACAGGTTGAGACAGTAAAGGTTTTAAATATCTTTTCAAAATATACTCATCAGTATATTTCTTTTGAGAAGGCTGAAATGTACCTGGGGACCAGCCAGGATGAACACAAAAAGGTAAATGGTGTAAGCACACAAGAGCTATAGGCAAGACATGGACCAAAGGCCTTGGAGTACCAAAGGGACACATTTCCACCTTCTCATTTCCAGGGTGGGAGTGGGGAGTGCTCATTAGGTATGTGAAACAAGGGAAAGTGTTGAAGAATATGAAAGAACAGACCACGTCTTCTGATTAAATATGGGATACAGATATAGATGTTAAAACCATGGTGATCCTGTAGACACATGACATGGAAAGGGACCAGGAAGAGGAGAGAATGGCTCACTTGAATCAAAATACCTGTAATAGTCTCAGCCCTCAAGGGCTTGGTTTGCTGCCCTTGGGTGAAGCCAGAGACTGTGACCTCATAGCCAATGCCAGTTATGAGGCCTCTAAGCTCCAGTTTCCTCTGGGTTCCTGAAAGTGTGAATTCTTGGGGGTCCAGCAGCTTCCCAGAATCCACCACCGTTACTAGAAAGCTGTCAAAGGCATTCTCCAATGCCATCCAGGAAACTGTGAACCCGTAGGGATTAATGTCGGAAATGGTTAAGTTTTCCAGAAGGGGCAAGGCCTCTGAAAGAAGGGAGGAGTGAAAATGACTCAGGTTAGCAGCACTGACTCTGCTAGGACAGCATGTCTCCACGAACACCGATAGATCCCCAGTCAATCATTCCACAAGTAACATTCTCAGTAAAAGAACACTGAGTAAGAACATCTTAGGTGGGGCTGGAGAGATGGCTCAGCAGTTAAGAGCATTGGCTGGTCTTGTAGAGAACTCAGGTTTGGTTCCCAGCACCCACATGGCAGGTAACAATCAGTTTCAGGGATTCTAACGCCCTCTCCTGACCTTCAAGGGTACTGCACCCATGGGTACACTTACATACATGCAGGCAAAACACTCATGCACACAAAATAAAAATAAATAGATAATAAATAAATAAATAAATAAAAATTTACATATCTTAGGTGCCTGATAGTGTTATGTAGAGTAATCATCTTAACAAGACTATCTGGTATCATTCTCATCTACAGGTAAGAAAATGCTTTCTAAAAGTTGGAATAATTTGGCCAAAGTCACAAGCTAGAATGTAATAGAATAAGGTCTTTAGCTGAGCCACTGAAGGCCACATATTTTTCTATGAACATATAGAATACCTCATGTCAGGTTTGAGCCCCTTATTTACTTTTACTGTTTTTGCTTCTGAATTTGAAGAAAATCAGATTTTTGTTATTGCTGCAAGTAAACTTCCTTTTTGGTAAATTTCGTATGTTTCTCCCCCACTTCTAGTTCACATTTTGAACTGAGTCATTTGGGCCAATTAGTGATACCAATTCATAAGTTGAGATTACAGGAGCTAGTAAGATATTTTTTATTTGTCCAAACTAATAGTTTATATTTATGGCTGGTAAGGGATTCTAAGATTTGTTATTTTTTGCTGTTTATTTTCCTGGATAACATTAGAAAACAAGGACACATCTGGGTCCTCAGGAAATTCTGTTATCATGTTTTATTCATTCATTGACCAAATATTTATGTCCCAGGCACTTTTATTTCCTAGTTGCCAAGGGGTCTGTTCATATATTCTTTGGGATTCCCAAAGACTGAGCTTGTATTAGCCAAGTTTCTGTCAATAACTCCCAGTTGAAGAGGCTGCACATCCATTGTTCAATCTAACTCAATGATGCTGAAAGGTAGATATTGCTACCTATCCCCTAATCTCAATGACATCTAAGGAAACAGTTTAGGATTTATACAAGATCACAGATCTACTAGGGGTCTAAGCTGGGATCCAAGATGGTCTTTTGGCTCCCAGTTCAGTGTTCTTTCCAGATCATAAGCCAATGTCTAACTAGTAATCCCTGTCAGCTGGCACATCCTGAGGCATTGAGAGGATTTGAGGAGATGGCTCAAAGCATCCTCTTTAGTAAACCGGCACTTAGCAATGCTGAATTTACTTTTTATCAGAGGAGGAAAGGAGACAGGAATTCCATGGCCAAGTCTACTTTAGTGGCATCTAATTTAAAACCTTTTCCACTGAAGCTGAATTGGAACTTTCGAAGTGATAAATGACCTGGCACTACTGGCCAAAGTCAAATCCATGGGCTATAAAGAAAATTAAAAAGAAGTATTTGGTGACTGAATGAATAAGTGAATGAATGCCTTCATCCAGAACTAAGCAAAGTCTTACATTTTGCTGTGGCTTGGACTTCCTGTACTTATTTTGAAACAGTTAATTTTTATTTTGAGGAAATTTTTAAATGTGATGATTTCCCAAGAATCATAACACCATCAAAGGGAAAGATGAAATTGTATATACCACATAAATATCCTTGGTCTGTAAGACAAGGATATCATATGTTGGTTTTATTTAGATAAGTGACTCTTTCCTTTTATAGCTGGCCTCTGCACCTCAATGCCATCAAAGCAGTGAATTCCACTAAAAATGAGTGCTTTCAGGCTAATTAGTCAACCAAGCACTTGCTTCTTTAAAGTGTAGCCTTTCACATTAAGGATTAGCAGAGACAATACTATTAACTGGCTCTAAGGTTCCTTCCTAAGAATAGCTCTCTCAGCCTCCCTTTGGTTCTGCTGGAGGTCCTGCAAGAGGTAACAAGTAAGGGCCTGATGGGATCTGTGTCATTGAGGCAGTGAAACTCTTTCCCCATACCTGCTTCTCCTATGTGATGTAAGAAATGGCTGTGTCCTGTCTTTTAACGTGATCTAAGTGTTTTAATTCATGCTTGATGACTGGGCAATAATAATAATTAATAATAATAATTTAAAAATCTTACATCAAAACATTTCCCATGTTGTAATAATAGGGATATTGTAATTGCATAGTCCTAGGCTTGTTGGTTATTTTAGTTATTTATGTGCTATGTTGGGAAGCAACTCTAAGGCCTAGTGTATGCTAGGCACATGCTCTACCACTGAGCTATACCCCAACTTTGTTGGTTACTTTTAAGAAGATGATTTGCTTCACACTATTGGGAGATTACAGGAAGGACCCAGCATCTATAAAATACACATTGGATGCTAGGCAGTTGCATTTCACCATGTCTGCCCTATTCCTGAGGTACGGTGCCAGGAGCCCCTGTGGGTGCCTTTCTCCAAATATAAGGAAATTGAGGTTCAAACAAGTTTGTAACTTACCAAGGTTATGTAGGTAAGAAGATGTGAGAGAGGTTTAGAAACTAGCCAGGCTTGATCTAAAATATCCACACTCTTTCAGAGTACCATAAATATTTCACGGACTTATTAATGTATCTTGCTTATAATAATTTAGACTCTGGGAGGGATTGGCTTAGTATGAAAGTCAGATGGGAAAGTTTGTCTCCTGAGTTGGAAGGCAAGAACATCTAAGCATTCTGAAGTTCTTTTTCAAGTTAGAAATTACTTCCCTGATTTTCAACATTTCACTGACTTCAAATATCAGTGGATAACATAGGCAACATTTCTTTATGTGGTTCAAAGAAAATTCAGAAGTCAAATGTAGTAAATGGAAATGGATGAGATTTAATGTACCTTGGAATTGGTCTACCTTCCCAGGTTGAACTCTGTCAATCTGTTGTACTTAGAAGTTTTAAGAGTAAGATTTTTGTTTGGTTTTGGAATTTTTAAAAATGACAAATTATATGGGAGGATGCCAATGGGGCAGGGTGTATAAAGATGATTAAGATGTTGTATATGAGATAGGCAAAAATTCAAAAAAAATTTAAAAAGGACAAATTACAATATTTCTGACTATTAGAGGCAACTGGGACAGACAGTTTATGGCTTACGTAGCACAATTTATGGACAAAATTCCCATCCGAGATCTTTACTAACTTAGAACTCACTTTTCAGCCAGAATCTCTGAGCTGTGGATAAAGCATCCTATGAAACAGGGCACAAAACCCCTCTGAAACTTCATACCACTGTGGAGAGCTCCAACAGTGATGGTGATGAGCCTCTCCTCAGAAATGTCAGTTCTCCCTTAGCATTTCCCTTTGATATCTTGCTACTATGAACAATGCTGCATAGCAACCCAAGTGTCCATCAATGGACCAACGGATACAGAAAATGTGGTAAATGCACATAGCAGAATCCTATACAGTCATGAAAGAAGGGAATTCTGTCATTCTTGATGTCACAGGTGAACCGAGAGGATATTACGCTAAGTGAAATAAGCTAAGTACAGAACAGCAACAACAAAAACCACTTCATGATCTCACGTCTATGAGGAATCGACGTTGAACTCATGGAAATAGAGTATTGAATCATGGTTACCAGAGGCTCGGATTGGTCAAAAAGTACAATGTTCCATTAGACAGGAGGAGCTTCAGTGAGCTACTGCATAGCATGGTGGCCAAGTTAATCATAATGACTTGAATGTTTCAAAATTGCTGAATGACTAGGTTTTATATATTCTCACCAAAAATGTAGGTGAGATGCTTGATATGTTAATTATTTTGATCCAATTACCCAGCACTGGCACTCTATGCTTATGTTAAACATGGCTTTGCCCCTGATAGATATGTACAATATCTATAGATTAAAAATAAAAATAAAGAGCCTTATGTTTGGAGTCAAGACCGCATTTGGGATTGAATTTTCCTAATTTAGAATGTCTATCTCCCTTTCTCCTTATCTGGTGCTAGAATCCTAAACAGACAATGGGAGCCTTTGAATACCTGTAACGACAAAGGCAGTGAGGGGTCTGGTGGGGTCGCCAGCCCAGGTGGTCCCTACCACACTGACTTCATAGGCAGTGTTCTCCACCAAGCCCGTGATGTGAGCTTGCTGTTCATCTCCAGGGACTGTGAGCTGCTGAGACTCATGCAGTGAATGAACATTGCTCACATTGATAACAATCTTTGCAAAAAGCCCAGCTTGAGTGGTCCATGACATGTTGAAGCTGTCAGGAGTAATATTGTTAAGGATTAACGTGCCCAACTGTGGCTCTGGCTCTGAAGGGAAGGAACATGACAGAGAGAGAGAGAGAGAGATGTTGTTAAAGGAAGCAATAGATTTCTTCAGAATGCCACCATAGAGTGTGAATGTATGTATATATTAATGTATTCGCAGAAAAAAAATAGGACATTAGGCAGTATCTACGCTCGCATTGATGATAACACCTGGGAATTTATTGCTTTTTATGAAGGCATTCATTTACGTTCTTTTATAAAGTATAAGAGCTTTAGTCACTTATGAAGGAAAGTGAACAAGGCATTAGAACTATGGATGGGATCCATCTAGAAGGTATTGTGGCTACATTTTCCAAAACCTGTGAGGGCCACTGGCTTTTTAAGATGCTCCAGGGAAAGACAATTTGTGTTGAAAAATCCATCATAAACAGAGATTGTTATATTTTACCATAAAGATTTACAGTGCATGCTTATTTTCTAAACAGTTTGATAAGCTGGTTCTTTAAGGAAACTTATGTAATCTTGTTTATCACAGCATTTCTTAAAGCTGTTGATGAACTGATAACCTATATTAGGAATGTCTTTGAACATCTCAAGGAAATAGAGCTCCAGAGAGCATGATTTAGAAAGTGCTTCTTGTTCCCAGTGTTCATTTGCTCTTTCTGGATTGCATATTTTAAAGGTTAATAGCCATATGAGGGAATTTGGTCATTGGTGTTTGGAAACCTAAAGGTATGATTCATAGGAAAATCCACACCTCATCCTAAGTACTATAAAGATGAAGATGACTTCCATTAAAAAATTCCCAGTGGCCAAAAACCTGAAGGAAAACAGAAAGTTACGTGCTCAATTTTCTGACTAGCCTATTTATTCAATGGATAAATTGCAAAGGTGGAGGATTCCTGGGGCTGGAGAGAAGGTTCAGTGGTTGAGAACACTGACTGCTCTTGCAGAGGACCTGGGTTCAATTCCCAGCATCCACACAATGGCTAACAACCATTTGTAACTCCAGTTCTAGGTGATCTGATGCCCTCTTTTGACCTACATGGGCACTGCACGACATAAGTGCACTTACATACTTGCAGGTAATACACTCATACACATAAAATAAAAATAATCAAGTATTTTTAAAGAAAGATGGTGGATTCCTTTGAGGTTAAACTTCGCTTGTCTCTTAAGTCTAAACCCTCAGTGACAAGAACAGCTCATTTAATGTAACAGGCCTTCATGGCTAGTTTCAGCTCAGACATACGTGTGGCCAGCCTTTTAAATAGTCATTTATCAAATAGTACTAATACTAAATACTAAAATAAGTTAAACTCAGATTGCATGTTAAAAAGAGGCAATCGTTCTAGAGGACTGAGCTACTAATAGGATTTAGGGTTGAGAAGAGGGAGATTATTTTTTCTCAAGGACTTGGGAGTTGTTTTGCTCCAGCTCCATATTTGGAGGTAAGGAAGGGGTCACCTAAATAATCTTTCACTGTAAAAATGCATGGCTTTTATGTCTTGGAGGACAAAATAGATCTGGCTCGGAAGCCCCATATAACCATAGGCAATGGTCCGATTTTCTTATCAATTTGAGATGCTACTAATGTTTTCAGCTACCACATTAGCAAATTTCTTCAACCACATAAAGGATACATCTTCCAAATTGAAATGTTTTTCTGTAACAGTCTTTTACGTAACAGTCAACACCTGAATTCCTGACGCATCCTCATATTACCATAAGAAGATTTTCAGTGTCAATTCATTCATCTTGCAGATGAGACCTTGGTTCCTGAGGTTACTTTTACCTTCATCTAACTCTCAGAGGATGCAACCAAACTGCAATGTGAAATGTAAGAAAAATCCCAGAAAAATAATGCCCTAATGCTAGTTAGGGTGTAGTCAGTGTTCCATGCAAGCAAGGGACAATTGTTTCCTGCCTCTTCTAACCCTTAAAAACAATTCCTTGACATGCTATCTGCTTCCATGAAAGACAGACATGTTTAAAGATGTAATGCTCTGAATATTCACCACATGCACTGTGCTTTTGACAAGATGACGGATAGGAAGAAAGTTCTGACACTTTGGAACAGATTTCAGGAGGTGACTATGTATGCTTGACAGAATACATATCAAAAGAAAGCAGTCTGTTTGTCAGAAATGCAGACAAAGGAAAATTTCCAGAACAAGATGACACTACTCAGACTTCACATGCGGTTCTTGGGTTGGGATTTAGAGTCTCCTTTCAACATGCTAGGGGCACTACTATTTAAAATCTTGGTCTACAGAAGGAGGCTACAGATCATTCTGACCCAAAACAACATGCACACATTTGCATGAGAATAGATGCTACTAGATTGTTCAAGGCTGGATGAGAAGATGGTTTAGAAATTCAATCAAAGCAAGTCAGGTTAACTCAATCCAAACAGAGCATCTCCAGATGAGAGAAGATATTTAGGTAAAAGCAGTAGGATTCTGAAGTTCTTTAATTTGGGGTGAAGTGTATTTTAAAGTTTTAAAACTCTGATTAGATGGTTCTATCAAACTGGGACAGAGCTAGTATAAGGAGAGGGTTGAAAAGTGGCATTAGCTGATTTTTAAAGTGTTGTTCAGAGGGAGTTCAATGGTGACTGAAGAATCCATAACGAGAAATATCTGTGGTCATACGGACCTGAGTATGAGTCTGAGCATGCTGACTGCCTATCAGCCCATGAAGGTAGTGGTGTCCTTAGAAGAAGCTTTGAGGTTGGAGAAGTGAGAGGTGCAGAATGCCCCAGGCATGGAGCATACCACTGTTTTCTGGTGGTTATCAGAATTATTAACTTCTACAGGAAGACTACCATAGGCAAGTTCCTGAACTTTCTGCAAGATGGACATATTGCTTCAGGACACATTTGAGACCTGCTTCTAAAAGCAAAATTTGGCTCCTAAAACCAGACAATTACATATGAAAACATGTCCATCTAGTTCAAAATCAAAACATAGAAGACTAAATCCATAACATTGTAGACTCTACCTTACAGGAAAGGAACTTGTCCTTTGTTGAAAACTAACATGAGTCAAACAGATATGGCTGATTGATTCAGTTCCTTCAGTTTTATTATACTTTTACCTGCTGAGTTGGAAACCTGCTATTCTTGACTGATACAGTTTGTAGTCTCATAAAATGAGGGCAGATTCTCCCTGAACCATTGGTGACCTAAGTAGCAGATAATTTTGATGCTATGCCAGTTCCTTTCTTGAGTTCCCCAGAAAATGAACTCCTTTTTTGTGAACTGCAAGGAAAAAAATTGTGTTTCTCCCAGACTGTATTCATTTTTCTAGTGTGGGGTATATTAGTTTATCTGTTAATAGAAGGCATTTTCTGAAATGCAACAAGAATGCTCTTTTGAATGGACAAAGCTCTCCTTTCTAAATTCACATATGGTTCCTTCTTACCGTATGACAGAAAGCATCTGGTACAGCATATGTGTACAGACAGCACATATCCAGAGTGAGAGCAGTTTGCTTCTTTTGGAACCAAGCTCCTTATATGAGCAGGACTGTTATACTTTAGTTTTTGCTATGTGCGTTCACTGTTCTTGGACCAATGGCATCTTTCTCAGTAGAGATGGTATTCAAGTTCAGGTAATCTGGCTAGTGTGACTACCTTCTGCTCATCTGATGAGCTACCTTTATACTTCCTTTTTACTTCTCTAGTTCTAAACAAAACATGGTACTATTGACAATTGTTTTAAGTCACTAGGCTATTTGGATATGAGGGTATTCAAGGTTCTAGGAAGATGAAGATGCCAAGATACATAAAAACGTGATGTTTAAAACCTCTTTGTAAGAGACATACTTCCAAGCCCAGGGCAACTTTCATGACAGTTTTTAAATTGCCAAAGCGCGCGGGGAGGTGGGGGGTTCCCGTCTCTAGATTCTTCAATCTAGAACAAACTGCATATGATTCTTCCAGTCGTCTGCTCATCATAAATCAGGGATGTGACTTTATGGAAGTACACCATTTGGGTGGCTGTTGGAAAACAGTTTTGTTAGAGAGTGCAGCAGTACAGCATCCTAGAAATGCTAGCACACCATGGCTTGTACTTCATGGGTGACGAGTAGAAGTTGCTTCATCCTGCAAAGAAGGACTGTGGAAAGAGCACGTCAGAAACTAGAGAACGCTCATGTACCTGTGGTGGCCGTGGTACTGATGGTTTTGGTCCTGATGCTGGGAGCAAGTCCAGAGAGGTAGACAATGAAATCAGTACTAGGGGAAAGCCCTGAAATGTGGGCAGTTCGTTCAGCACCAGATATGTTATATTCCACTGTCTGCAGCAACCTATTAGAATCAATAATTTCAATGGTAAACGTGTCGAAGATTCCATCAGTAGCTGTCCAGGAGAGATTGAAGCTCTCAGGAGTTATGTCAGAAACATTTAGGTTTCCAATTTCAGGTTCTTTGGCTGAAAAAGGAGGGGGTAGGAGAGAAGAAAGAAATAAACTGAATTAATCGTCTGCTTGTGTTTTGAGATGGAGATTGTTAGTTGAACCATGCCTGGGGAGAAGGATCCAATAGTTCAGGGTTATGGCGAGATGAAGCGATGTTATCGGTCAGTGCCAATGAGAGAGAAAACGGGTTTTGTTAAGAGAAAAATGAACAAAGGAAGGTAGGGGAACTACATTTCTCTGTTCTGGTCTTGCCACGCATGATCAGGCCTGGTGAGACACTTTGAGAGAAAAGACAGGCTGGCTGGTTTCAGAGGGAACTGCTTCATCTTAGCCAAACTTGCCACAAGGAACCCTGCCTCAGGGTCACTGGCCATCAAAAGATATGAAGGCTGGCCACTTCTGGTCTCTTGAACTGCACTCAGGAGACTGGCATTACTCGGATGCTTTCTGCAGCCATCCTTGGCTTTTAGGGCACGCCTATCTATCCAAACGAATGCTAAATAATTCTAACATCATTGCTCTCCCAAGGTAGAACCTGAGGCTTCTGATTTTTGTCACTTGAAATGATGTACCCATTTCTCAGTGCTATTCTTGGTTATTTTCTCAACTTTAGATAAGGGCCAGTCAGCTGTTCCCATCATCTGTTAAAATAGCTTGTCCCCTCTTACTTGTGTCTACATGGGCCAAGAAGGCTGTCTTGCACTGCCAACCAGGATGGCTAAGCCAAGGCAATTTAGACGACACTTTTCAGCCAAGAAATAATATTTTGCCTAAAAGATGTCCTGCCAGCGCTATTCCGAGCAATAGAAATATAGCATGCAGAGGGCAGACATAAGCGGGATTTGGGAAGCTAGTACTGTCTCTTCAACCAGAAGGAAGAGTCCTGATCACAGAGACACAGATCAGATGAATTATGGGCCTTCTTCTCATGGGCCAAATCATCAGAGGCAAAAATGTTGCTATCATTAAAAAGAAAAACACACATGCACATAAAAATATGATGGCATCCAAACCACTAGACCTGCAGGAAAGATCAGAAGTTGTGGTGATTTCTTTGCCTTCTGGGAAGGGGTGGTTTGTGGAAGTCAGATAAAAGAGCTGTGGAGCACATTCAGAGAGCCTCAGTTGCAATTTCTAGGCATTCTGAGGTCACTGTCCATGCGGCAGTTGTCTGTGTTTTATGTATCTATCAATGACAGTTCCCAAAATCACTGAGGCTAAATTGCAGAGCTGTGCTCTTGAATCAATAAAGATGTAAAGGTTTGCTGCGAGAGTTTAGTTGCAGCAATTATATAAAAGAGAACGCAGTTACACGCCAGACAGAGCAGCAGCCTCTGTGGAGTTTCAAACCCATGGAGGCACATCACAGAGATGAGCAATGGAAAACTGGACTGGGAAGACTGTTCACGTTGGCAGGTTCCCAGGGAAGCAATGAATGCCTTGTAACAACTGGAACAGAGATGGGTAAAACATAATGTATCCATTGAGCTTGGGGCTGAGGGCTTGCCACTCAAGGGCCAGCACTCTGGGGGAACAACTTTTAATTCTCAGAGCAAAAAGGGCTATCAGTTCTGTTACATTCATAACCTGGAGCATTTCTTTCTCCAAAGGCTGCTGTGTCTTGCTAAAAAATAGCTTTCTTTTCGGTATAGTCTTTAGTCAGATTGTACTTTCTTTTTTTCCTTCTTGATCTGTTTGGTAATTGGATGCTCTAACAATGACTCAGTATCTGAGAGAACTGCCTGGAGGAAGGTAATTCAGCTCTCTTATTCTGCTCACTTCATTTTAAAGAAATATTTCTTAAATGCAAGCCCTGTGGGGCCCATCTCCACGAGGGATTTTGAGATAGTAAAGCACCACTTTCAAGTGGTGAATGATTCTCTAAAATAAATGACCTGTATTCTACCAGAACCCACATGGAAAAAGAGGGGGCCTTTGGTTTTCTGCCAGCACTGAAGAATGGAACAAAAACTACCAGGCTGATTCCCAAAATAAAAAAGGCATTATGTAAAAGAGATGTAGGACTGGCCAGGTAAAGCATGAGAGTGGGAGCCGGAGGCCAGAAAGGGCAACATCTGCATTGTTCATCATGACAAAAGGCATCAAGACAAAGGAATAGCTCACAGGCAGGGCTCTGAGCATGCACGGCTGGTGGGAAGGATTCAGCTATGGAGAAAAACTGACTCCTTTGCCATCTCTTGGAGAGAGGAGCAGTGAACCTTGGGGACTGAACATGGACAGGGGAGGAGAAGATACCTGTGGAGGCCTCAGCAGAGATTACTGGTGTTCTATGGCCCCGGATGACCCCATAGACAGAAACTCTATAAGGGGTAGCAGCCTTGAGGCCCGATACGTCCACAGCCCGGAGGCTGCCAGGCACCGTGAGGTTTTGAGCGGTCTCCACTTTGTTGGCCTCCTGCACCTGAATGACAAAGTGCTCATAGGCCAGGTCATCTGCGGTCCAGTTGAGTGTAAGGCCATCCCAGCTGACCTCAGTCACGGATAAATCTCCCAGCTTGGGGAGAGCCTCTGAAGAAGGCAGAGAGGTAATCTGTCAGTGCTGCAAACCAAGCGAGAAGGCTAAATGCCCCACAGCCCCACTCCAGGACAGAGAAAGGGGAGAGAGTCTTTGTTTGGTTTCTGGTAATCTGGGTATTTTTGGATTTGGATTTGGTACTCTGGCTATAGATCTGTTGAGTTGAAAACAGTCATAAATGGGAAAATCTGGATCATGTCTCCTTGAAAGGCAGAGATATCTGTGCCAATGCACAGCCCACTGGGAAGTCCCTAAGCATGCATGGCCCATGGTTAAAGACAACAGGGCAAAGATGGGATTGTGGAGTTGGGGTAAGGACGTGGGAGTAGTTAAAAGTGCAAGCTTTGGAAGCCGATAGACCTTGGATGGAATTCCAACACAAATATTTGCTGGTTGTCATCCTGGGCATCTTGGTTTCTCTGAGCTTTCGGTTTTAAATGGAGTTGACAATATCATCTTGTTGGGTTGTGATGATTAGATGACATTTATCAACATTTCATATTGTGTCTAGTGCATAGCGAGTGTCTGATAAATGACAAGTTAAAAAGCATAGCCTCAGTTTCATGTGGGAGAGGCTGACCTGCCTTGCTTTATTACCTAAGATTAAAGATCATCTTGCTGCAGGCTACCTGCGATGCACTTGCATTTCTAAAGCATGCGCCGTCTCAAGTCCTGACAGATGTGCTGTTTTATCTCTGAGCTTGTCTCTGCTTTCAGGGATCAGAGTCTACGCACTAGATTTTTGGCTTAGCTCTTCCTTGCCTACCTTCTCAGCATTTTAAGAGAAAAATCTCTGCGTCACAAAGCAAGGCTGTGTGAAATAAGCACGCCTACTTTTAATTTAAAACAATTCTGTTTTGCTTAGTAAATGGAGCAGAGTGGAGCCCACTATTAATTTTTTTAACTATTCAGGAAGGAAATTAATGTAGTCATTATTGCTGATTAAGAATGTGAAATGTGGAGAAATCCATTGCTTTGAGATATTTCCCAGGACTCAGTGCTATCTTCCAGCTTCGTGTGTGTGTGTGTGTTCACATGTGAGCAGTTGGCCATTTACTCTGTAGACCCTTTTGAAGCTATTTCTATACACCTCATGAACAGTTCACAGCTTTCTGTGATAAGTGGAACATTGTATTTTCAGGGGACAAATCGAGATGAATTGCTTTTTCTTCCTAACGTGGATGAAGAACATTGAGCTTAAATGTACCGTCCTTTCTTGGAAATGTTCTTAGCTCGAGTATCTGTTATGGAGAAGGACTTGGATGATTTCTGCACAAGAGGACTTATTGCCAAAATCTGCAGAGACCTGAATAGGCATTGGGTATTACTTAGTGACTCTGAGAGCATTAATAAAAAGATTTCTCTAGAAAGTTACAGTCTTATCCTGTGCCACAACTCAGCTGTTCATGGTGTCTCTTATGACAGTAACTATGGTATGCTTAGCTGTTCGCTAGTCAATGCTGACTACACTTTCATTCTTTAGCTATGGTTCATGGCATTGTTCTGAAGCAGGGACATATCTTGATTTGAAGATGAGAAAAAAGGCACAGAGATGCAATATAGCCAAGAATATTCATCCAGTCTACTGGGTAGGTCTACTGAGTCAGAGACTGATGTTGCCTAGCAACCACACTGAAACTGAAGTAAGGTCTCTCATCCTATGGAGGATTTTTTTTTTTTTCATATTCTAGGGACAGGTTAGCATATATCACATGTCTGGTTTGGGAGGAGGGCCATGTACCTGTGGTGACCTCTATGGCAAGGGGTTGAGTGCGGAGACCTCTGACCTCACCATGCAGGGTAACTGTGTAGGGAGTACCAGCCCTGAGGCCTGGGATTTCCACAGAATGTAGGTTGCCAGGAACGGTGAGATAGCGAGCCCCTTCTGTCTGGCCAGCCTCCTGAACCTGAACGATAAACTGGTCATAGGTTCCATCAGGTGTGGTCCAGTCCAGTATGAAGGCATCCCAGCTAAGCTTGGTCACTGTGAGGTTTCCCAGACCTGGAACCTCCTCTGTACAAGACATGGAGGGGCTGAGTTACTAAAAAAAGGCAATTACACACTGGGGTTCAGGTTTGACGGGGTTTGGCTCAGATTGGGATGAGCTGTCTGGTTAGTGTTGACTACTGATGTGTGATTTACTGCGGTACTGAGCACACTCTAATTGTTACAATTAAAGCCAACTTTCTGGGAATGAAAGGTGGTTTTAGGAATTGCTCAAAACTTCCATTCTTGATATACAAATAGGGCTATAGGGAGCTCTTCAGTATTCTTAAAATGAGCTCAGACTGATTTTATTTTTCACTTTCAAATGGCGCTTTCCAGTTTTTTAGATATTATGAATGAAATTTGTTTTGCAAGAGAAGTTACCTCTCACTTTTCAAAAAGAAGAATAGGTGGAATTTTCCATGGAACCAGCCACCAGGCTAAGACTAGAACTTGGCCAAATAAAGGACATGACATTTGGGAAGAAGCAGGGATGATTCACTGGTATTTCCCCAACAAGGAAGGGGCTAATCCCCATTAAGAGCTTTCATTCCTCTTGAGCAGAGACGGGAGATGGAACAAGCAAGTAGATGAGTTTAGAATACCTGTCAAGACTTCAACAGAAAGAGGGGCTGTGCTGAAGTCCTGCGTCACCCCACGGATGCTGACATAATAGCGAGTGGATGCTCTGAGCCCAGGCAGGTCCACGGACCTCAGTCCTCCAGGGACGGTGAGGTTCTTGGCACCTTGGGTGGTGTCAGCCTCTAGCACCTGAATTAAAAAGTGCTCATAGGCCCCTTCTGGAGCAGTCCAGTTGAGCTTGAAGGCATCCCAGCCTACCTCGGCCACCGTGACCTCTCCCAAATTGGGAGTCTCTCCTGAAGATGGACAAAAAACCAGTTTAAACTACATAGAAATATCTAAGGAATCTTGAAGACAAGAATAGCCTTTATATCACCCAAAAATGTGACTTTCTTTAGATAAGCATGCATCATGTAACTTCCTAAAATTAGAAATAGGAGAAGAAAGATGTAGGAAAATATTTGTTTTCTTAGCTTATTAAAGAATTGCCCTACATGCCTGTGAATACATGACTTATTTGCTTTTGAATAGCATTTAAACATCTGGTAACATGGGAACCTGCTTGGGCAGCTAATGGTCCTGTCCTGAGTCATGTAGACTATCCCAGACACTGTACAGTTTATGTGAAGTGTTAAGGTGGCCTTGGAGCTGTGTCACTTGATGGCTTGGCTGTCTACCATCACACCCCATGGCACTAAGGCTTGTGGCTAAGCAAGGCCATTCCAAAACTAATTGTATATGATTATTCTTGGGCAGTTTTCTGCTGAGAAAAACAGAAGCTTTAGATACGAAGGCGGGAAATACCTGTGAAGGTCTCGACAGAAAGCACTGGTGTTCTATAGCCCTGGGTCACCCCATAGATGGAGACTCTGTAAGGGGTGGCAGCTTTGAGGCCTGGGATGTCTGCAGCCCGGAGACTGCCAGGTGCTGTGAGGTTCTGGGTAGTCTCCACCTTGTTGGCCTCTTGTACCTGAATGACAAAGTACTCATAGGCCAGGTCATCTGTGGTCCAGTTGAGCATGAGGCCATCCCAGCTGGCCTCAGTCACGGTGAGATTTTCCAGGGCAGGGGCTTGTTCTGAACAATGACAGAGATATGGTTAGTTAAACTATTCCCCAAATGCTGACCTTTTGAGAGCCCAGCAAATCCATCGTCCAAGTCTCAAAGGCCCTTGGAGTCTCTGTACCAAATAACATTACTGACCCCCTTAAAATGCCAACAGACTGGTTAGTACAGTACTGATTTTATGTTTGTATATAGTTGAGTTTTCTTTGGGAAATACATTTTCCTATTGACAACTGTTCTAGGGAGGTAAACTCCATACGTATGTTAATGAGGCTCCAGGACTCAGATTCCAGTTTGCACAACAGTTGTCATTACATGAGGGTGGACCCAGCTGTTTTCAGGTCTTGGTCCTGCATTCTGTGCTTCTGTATGCTCTTAGACACACTTAGAGTTCTTTTTGTACTTCTTCTATCTTGCCTGGAAGGTCTGCTATTGTTTAATTTGGACTTTTCATGTTTCTAGAATTCAAATCAGTTTACAGCAACTACTCCAGTAAAGAATGTCTTTGAGCCTCTTAGCTACATACTCTGTTCCAAAGGCCAAAAATTTCAAAAGTGTTTGGGAGTTTGATCTAATCCCTAAATGATTTTAGGGTTACCTCTTCGGGGGGGGAAATGTTCGAGTAGCAAAGAGCCCCACTAAAGAAAGGAAGGAAGGAAGGAAGGAAGGAAGGAAAGAAATAAAAAAAATAAATCAAAGAAGAAGAAAGAGTACATGAAGTTGTCAGAAAAAAGTGATGGGGAGATATGGGAGGAGTTGGAGGGGAGAGAGTTGGTGTGGATTTGATCGAAACACCTTATATGCATGTATGACATTCTCAATAAATTCTTTTTTTAAGTTAAAAATAAAGTCTCGGGCAGTCAGTGGTGACTGATAACTAACAGGTAATAATTATTAAAACTCATAATAATTACAAGTCATATGCTGTATAATGATTTCCTCATCCATGTGCCTGTAAGTAACCTTTCTGCTATATTCCTGCAAGTAGGCCTTTGCCCATGCTCCTGTAACGAACCTCTGTCATGTTCCTGTAAAACGACCCTTTATCATGCTTCTGTAAAGAGCCTCAATAAGCTCATTAGTTCACCAAAAAAAAAAAAAAAAAAAAAAAAGGATAATGGTAAGTTAACACTGTCAGAGGATGAACTAAGAAAAGTGACAGGCTTTTGAGACACTGTCCCTTACCGGACCCTGGAGAAACACCTTATTAAGTTCTGTTAAAATTGAAGGATTCATCTCTTTGTCCAGAGCACAGAAATTTGATAAAATCTCCCAAGTCTGAATCTTCCTTAAGGAGATCATTTGCTCAGAGCTGAGGTTACGTGAACTCTACATGATCTTACAAACAAAGGCTCTCTCTGGAAATGGATCCTGTAAACCAGAGGGTGGGAACCGCCTTTGCTCCTTTAAAAGAACAAATCATTTTTCTTTCTATTTCCTACATAGCTGCTGTTTTCAAACGAGCCCTATATGACCATGAAAACAGCCTTTTTACTTGAAAATGTTAGCTTGTGAGTTGGGTGAGGTCATCCTTTCAACAGGAAAAAGAACATTTCTTTTCTAGAATCTATTTCACTTAGATTTTTCAAACTATTTCATATTGCTAAAGTTACAATGCTTCAAATTTCTTCTTTCTTTTTAAAAATTCATTTTTCATTTAGGACACAGGTATACTAGGTGGGAAAACCATTGGGTCATATTTGACCTGCTGCCTAGTTTGATATTTAGCAAGCTGATATTAGTTTGGATATCTTGAAATGGCTGAAAAACAGCAATCAAACTAAACTAAGGAATGATATTTCATGATGCCTGAAAGTCAAATGAAATTCAAATTTCGGTGTTATAAATGAAATTTTAGTGGAACACAGCCACAACTTCCAGATCCACATGGTAGATGGATGCTCTTGTGTTAGGACCGAGTAGTTGTCACAGAGACTGTCTGACCTAAAAAATCTAAAATATTTATCATCTGGCCTTGTACAGAAATCATTTTCACTACCTGAGCTTGAACGATCATCTATGGATTCTTTGTTTAACCTAATTTCATGTCTTGAAGCACACATTCAAGTTCTTTACCAACTACACATGATCTCTACAAGGAGGGGAACTCCAAACTCAAAGTGATGTATCTGGACTTGGGGAAAGGAAGGAGGGCCAGTTATCCTTTAACCAATGTGCCCTTGTGAGAGCAGGAAGAAGGCTTCTAGATATGATTACATCTTTGGTCTTGAGATTTCAGCACAGCTCAATTCCCAGCATGCCTTTCTCAAGAATCCCAAAAGTTCTCGTGCATAAGAAAATGTGAGGGAAAAAAAAATCAGATATAAGCAAAAAATAAGCTAAATGCTTCTGGCTCTCAGACTCTTCTTTGTAGAGCATTTTCCTCTTTCCATTCTTCCTGCTGTTCAGAACCACTAATCAGAAACTCAGGTGACACTGACAGTGTACAACCTGGCATGACTAAGTCCCTACCTCCCCTCTTCAGATATCTATTTTAAGCCGTATCGCTAGTCATGATATGAAATATTTTTTTTTCCCCTGAAAAGGATTTCAGATGCCAGGTTGCACACAGTGTAGGGAGGATCACTTAATGTGGGGAGGGAGGAGGTGATTACAGATCATCCTGGCAAAGCTGCTACAGCACCCTTAGAAAGAGAAGAGGAGGCAAACAGCAGAGCAGGGCCCTTCCTGCTGACTCCTGTCATCTCTGGGCATCGGTTTTTGTTGCTTCTGAAGCCTCTACCCAGTGACCTCACACTGTCCTTCTGTCTTCACAGTACCACATACATATGTACATGACAACGGTTTTAGTGTGCCTCTTCTCTCTACTTTGGTTATTTCTCCACTTCTCTTGCCTTTGACTTGTGTAGGTAAATTGACAAAGAGCACTGGTTTGTTACTTGCGAGCAGCACGCCGTCACATCTGCAATGCAACAGAGGCTGTTGGTCCACCACCCAGACCTCGCTGCTGAATACATGCTGCTCGAATAAGTAAAAGGTGAACGTGCCACTAATAAAGTAGGCAGATGAATGACAGGGTGGAATGAGAGTTATGAGAGAAGGGAGATGCTCTGAATAAAGATGCAGTGGGCAGTCGTGGAGGCGAGGATGACGCTGCACAGAAGTGCTGACTCTTCATTTCCACAGGAAATGACACACTCGTGGGTTTACTGCTTCGGTGGCCAAAGGTTCCCATTGTCCACTTGCATCCCAGCTCCCCTGGCATCCCATGATGAAAGGGCTGTTGTCTTTTTCTCACAGCTGTGCTTCGGAATCTACCCTCTGAGTAATGTCAGTGGGCCTAGGGAGTCAGACTTTCCAAACCTCTCTGTGCTCATGGTGGGCTGAACAGCTGCCAGGAGGATTTTCTCGCTTTGTTGAATTCAGAGCCTTAGAATCTCACCATGTAGATGGTGATTACCATGGGCTGGCAGGATGTGGAATCCACTCTGCACTTACTGGTGGGAGAGATTTATTTTCCCACAGTGAGGGGAAGGCCACCTCCAACTCTGAAGACCCCCAAACTCCAAACTCACTGTCTAGAGATTAAAACACGCTAAGCACAAAAGTCTTGACTGCCTTAAGGCTTTCTGGGGTCTCTGTAGCTCTCAAGAATGAAGCCCAAGTCCCTGAACATTCACTCTTTGTAGCTGGCCCTGATGAAGCCTTAGGCCTTGGAGCCTATTGTTCTCCCTCTTAGCCACACAGTGAGGCTGCCTGGCCTGCTTCGAGAGGATAAGGCTTCCGAGCCTTCTAGATAACTGTTCTGCCTGAAGGAAATGCTGCTGTAGCCTCTCCACTCTCCCTATTCCGTTGCTTTGTGGGGCCTCATCCAGGTTCCACCTCTGTTAAACCTCCTCTGAGCACTTCATCCTCTTTGATAGGTACATGCATGATGGAAGTCTGCTTCTATCCTGTGAATCCTCCTCATCTCTCTAAACCAGGTGGGCTGCATCCTATCCATCTGAGTTTTGATTCTGTCTTTCTCACTGCGGGGTGTACCATTTTGTGTCCCTCTATTCTGTCAACCTTGCCTGACTCATATCGTATACTCACAGTGTATTAAATGAATATATATGGGAAGGATAAATATTTGAACGAATTTCACTTTGTTCTACAGAAAATCAAAATGGTAAATCAGAGCAAAACGTTCTCTTATTACGGCAACTGTGATTATGAGGAAAATCCTATTGTTCTGTCTCCCAAATACATGAGAATATCTGGGATGTCACTCTTGAGTTGTGGGTCGCTGTGGAAAGATGTTTCAGTGGAAAGATGCTTCAAGGTCCTTGGCTTCTGCCTACCGTCCTTACTTAAGGCTTGCTGTTGCTCACAACAAATTTATAGCCTTTGCTTTGAAGTGGAGTTTAGGTAATGAGAACATGAATGTGGAAAGAGGAGAAAATGGAGAAAGGGGAGGGCGGCGATGGGGGCGGGAGATGCGGCTGGTACCCAGGATTTTCCTCAGTGCTGACATCAAAGTGTCTTTCTCCTCCTGGCCCCTCTTTCCCCCTCACTCCCCTCCCTTTCTCTTTCCTCCTCTCCTTTCATTCTCTCTTCTTTTAAATCAGTCTGAAACTGGCTTAACGGCTTCCCACATGAATGATTTCCCTGTCCTTAAAGATGGCAAACAGCTGTTAATGCAGAGGTAGGCAAAAAAGAGAAATCAGAAATTAGCAATGCTGACTGTGGAGCAGCTGGGCCCGCAGATGCTCATGAAGCTCACCCCGGCCTGGCTGTGCTCCAGGCACTGCTGGACTGCAGTGGGAAAAGAAGACAGTTCCTATACTCTAGCGACTGGTGGGAGGAGTTCAGGGATAATTAGCCTGCTATAGCCTAAGGTCAGGAGTAAGTATGCAAGGAACCCTGCAGCAGGAGGGCTGGGCCAGCATGAGGTACCTTTCACACCGAGTGCTCAGAGGGCTCCTCTGTTTGAACGATAATTAGCCTGCTATAGCCTAAGGTCAGGAGTAAGTATGCAAGGAACCCTAGCAGCAGGAGGGCTGGGCCAGCATGAGGTACCTTTCACATCGAGTGCTCAGAGGGCTCCTCTGTTTGAATAACACTTGAACTGAATGAGACAAGGGAGAAGGCTCTGTGGAGAGCTGGGAGAACAGCAGGTGCAAAGGCCTGGTGGTGGAAGCAGGCTCAGCTTATATGCAAGGTGATCTCCGTGAGATGGACAAGGATGTGAGTGGAGGAAACAAGGCCAGAGAGGCCAGACTTTGAAGGGCCACATTGCCCCTGGGAGGGTGTTCTAATGTACCTTTTGTATTTTCTCATGAAGCAAAACAGCCACACAGGTGGTGTGATGAGCACACAGATTATCCATACTTTCCATATAGTGCCACATCCTGGAGGATATTAGCCCTGTCCCAGGGCTGTGGCTGGAGTCCTGGAATTCCTTGGAGGAATCTGATAGAGGCTACCAATCCCCGACTTTCCCGTAAGACCCACGGATGAGACGTGGTATCCTGTAGACATCTGCCTTGTGACTGAGCAGAGATGGGAGTTTCTTGTGTAGCATTTGTTAAGACTCTGGGGAAGGCAGAGAGAGGAGAGAAGAGGAAGAGAGGGGAGAAGAGAGGGATTTCTTCTTTCTTATATTTCTGATTAATTTTTCATCCCTTGACACCCTATAATAAGCTCATGTAAAGTTGAAATATTAATTCTGGGCTATAGAGCTATCTCTTTTTGATTCCACTCCCCTACCATTGATTAACTTCCCCTTCCAAGCATCTCTGACCTCATCTCAGTGGGGAACAGTCTGTGCACAGTCAACAGAATCCACCACTGTGCTTATTTCACACCTGGCTAGATACTGCTCTTTTGTCTAACAAATTTCTCTCTTTTTCTCAGGAATAACCATGATTATATGTGTACCATGATCTGTTCTGACAGAAGACTAACCTTTTCTTGGTGTTATCTAGAACTAAGGTCGGCCACTAATGTGTAAGGAGAAGCTATCCAATGGCCCTGGTTCAGAGCTTCGGTTCTTCCTTCGTTCTGTTGCCTAGAATGCAGATGTGATGACTGTGCTGCAGCTGCTATATTGTGACACTGAAGTGATTTTGAGAATCGGAGCTAAGGCCTAAGAATGGTGGAAAAGACAAAAGCAGCCTGTGGCTCTGACAATTCAAAACTATTATACAGTCTTGTGAACTCCCTGGCTCCAGATTTCATTTTATGGAGAGAACTGATATTGAGAATTCTGTTATATTTAGTTGAAGATATTAGTAAATAATGTGGACGCTGCAACACGTTTCCAAATCATCCCACTGTAAAATCCCTTTTCAGATTACCAAGCCTCACTCAGCTGGGTAATGTCTGTGTTAGGTTACTAGCTTTGCCTATTTCTGATTCTCCTGATTTCTTTCCTCCATTGGGTACTCCATGATCCTCTGAGCATCCATTCCTCCCCAAGGACTGTGAGAAGATGCAAGGGATCAACCCAGCCAGGATGACTACAAGACACACTTCTCAAACACCAGCACAGTACAATGTATGCAGTAGTTGTTTAATACTTGTTTGCTGACTAAATTGGACTTTTGAGACTATTACTTGCCAAACACTGAAAATGTAAAATTTACCACCCACACATCTTGAATACTTTGTGGTCAAAATTGAATGTGTCATTTTACATATAGGAAGAGCCATGTTTTTCCTGGTTGTCTCTTCAGCTCAGCCACTGAGGAAATGTGACAAGCTGAAAGGGCTGGAAGGGACCCTGGACTGACCAGGGAAAATCAGTGAGCCTAGTCACGACTAGAAGAAAAGAGAATGAAGGAAGGGTGCTGAGGGACCATGCACACCTCTCCAGGGTCACCTAGGAGAAAACAAGGGGCCAGCAATAAAAATAATCTGTGAAAAGTAACTATACATTATCACCAACATCCCGGTCATCTATAAAACAATGGAAAGTAAATTTGTCATTAGATTAAAGAAGAGAAATAAATAGTTTAACAGGCTCCACCGAAAACACTATCTAAAATTAAACAGCAATAACAAAACTTAACACAAGCAAGCACAGCTCCAGATGCTTAAAGTTCTATGTAGGAATTCTTCATAGTCGCTATTGCTCAGTGAGGAAACCTGGTTCAATCTGCCGATTGGCAAGAAAAAAAGTTAATCTTTAGGAGAGACAAGGACGCTTCCATTTCAACACGGCAGACAGAGTTTCACGGGGAGAGAAAGGAACATGTTTCTCCTCCAGGCATCACATATCTGGCTGAAGCGGCGTTCTACCACCCGGAGTTGGCAGAGGGCTTAGGGAGCTCAGGGTGACTTACCCGTGGATGCCTTCACACGAGCTGGCTTGCTCTTGTGCCTGCCCTTCTCAGCGCTGAGGAGTATGGTGTATTCCTGCCCTGGCCCCAGGCCTGTCAGGATGTGGGAGGTAGCGTCCCTTGGTAGTTGCACCTCCACGGAATGACCTGTGGGGAGGCTGTAGTTGAGGCGGTAACGGTCAAACTTGGCCAGTGGTGCCTTCCAGAACAAGGTCAGACTGTCCTGGGTTGTTTCAGACACCTGAAGGTCCTTGGGGGCATCCATTTCTGGGAGGGAAACAGAAGGATGAATCTTTAGGCTGTGATGCACAGGTGCTCCTGGAGTTGAATGTCCCCTACATTACCCTGGGTCTGCCACTGAGGGACCATGTGACTGCAGGGCAATGACCTGAGTCTCGGTCCACATCTTCGTGAGACAAGCCCAGTTTCATGCTATGTTGTTGGATTTGAGGAAGATCAGAAATAATATAGTGATATAGCCAAAGTATGAAATGCTACTCAATAAAAATCCCTTGCAAGAGACAAACAATTGACACAATAAACAGTTGAGATGGGTCTCAGGTTTTATGCTAAAGGACAGAGCCAGTTTCAAAATGTGACTTGTTATTTTGCTAAGGACTGTACATTTGTGCCCCCCTAAAATCAGTGTATTTAAACCTAATCACCAAGGGATGACACTGAACATTTGGATAGGGATCAATGGCAGACTTCATGATTAGGATCAATGGCCTCATAACAGAGACCCCAGAGAGAACCCTGCCCCTATGATACACGAGGACATGACAGAGATTCTTCAATAAGCAGGAAAGAGTGCCTTCCCTAGGCACTGAGTTTTCTGGCATCTTGACCTGTACTTCTTAGTCACAAGGCTGTGAGAAACAGAGTTCTCCTTTGTACAAACCACTGGGTCTAAGGCATATTTATTGTAGTATTCCAAATGGACTGACACATGTCAGATTTATTAAATGGTAAAACTGTAGGGCTGTGCAGAGCAGCAGGAGGTAAGTGGTCATGGTGCGATGGCTCATGGATGGTGGGTCCGTAGGATGGAATTATTTTGTCTCCTTGTAACAGCAACTTCACAAACCTACACATGACAAAATGCGCAGAGCTACACACACACACACACACACACACACACACACAC